>NW_027457611.1:1200000-1500000 GCF_050624435.1 Tenrec ecaudatus | reverse complement strand
TCACATCTTCATTACCTAATGGAAGCTGAAGTTTCCCAATCTGATCCGGCTGCCACTTCATTTCTTTCAATGACCATTCAATTGTGGACGTTCAGCCTTCTTCGGAATTCTCTTATACCGGCATGTTCCCGCGCCGCATCAAGACCACTCGGTGGAGGTTTCTGTGATCAGGACAACTCTTATTTCAGGCGTCTAGAACAAAGGGAATTCACAGAGGTTGATGATCAGTTATTAAAGTCCCGTTTCTCTATGATGCCCACTGATGACACTTCTACATCGGAGGGCAAAGAGCTCGTGCAGCATGATATTCTCATTTCAGCCATGCCGCCTGCAGTTCCTTCCTTGCAGAAAAATCTTTCCCGATGTACTTCTTTAAAATGCTGCAAAATAGTGGGACAGAAGATTTCGGTTTAGCGTTAACTTTAAACGAGCATAGGTACAGGCATGTGGGCATGTTTAGAGACAGTGTTTCACTGGTCTAGGGTAAAGGGTGAAGCGCCTGGGTTCCCGTGCTTCACTACTGTATGGCCTCAAGATGATGTGTAGGCACAGCGGCAAATCCATCGGTAGCAATTCTCTCATATTGTCATTGCGATGGGAAGATTCCTTATTCGCTAGGAATTGTTTTACCGTGGAAGACGGGTCACCACAGAGCTGTCTCTTTTGTGTCGAGACAAACTTTGCTGAATTTACCTGCCAGCAGTTGCGTGTCCTCCCTTTCTTTTAAGGCCGATGGAGACGCACGAGTGTAAGGAGAACGGTGAATGGTGGCCGTTCATAAGCCAGGATCATCAGAAACCGCAGAGTAAATTTTAGGAACGTAGACGTAGGACAGCGGAGAAAACTTCACTCAGGGACTTCAGGGAACTCTCCTTACAATGCTGAGGCCTGACACGCCTAGTGCCTGGGGGCAACCCGGCTCCTGCCCTAGGTAGTTTTGTTGAGCGTGCCTCCCTCAGGTTGTGCCTTTTCTCTCCCAGCATTATTGCTCCGTGAAATTCTGCCGATGATGAAAACTGCCATGGCTTTGTCCTTTCACCTCATTGGCCTCATCTTTGAAGTACAAATGCTTTTCTACACGGGTGCTGCCTCCCTGAGCTTTCCTTTGTCTTGGCTCAATCGATGCAGATTCCTGTGCTGAATACGCCATGGACTAGCACAGGTGGGTTCTCGTAAGTATACCGGGCAAACGCAGCAATTTCGATTGTCAAGACCCACCTGGCTTGATCAAGGTTCTTTATTCCAGTGAAAACGATTTTTATCCAAATTCTAGAGGAGCACCAGTGTTGCCTCTGGGAGCTACACCCGGGCCTGCTGAACAGCGGCTCCGGAGTTTTCCTTTTCTGACTAAAATTCAACACGGAATTTCATGGATCTAAGGAAACCGTGAATTGTGGACGTACCAGATTCTCACATCTTCATTGCCTAATGGAAGCTGAAGTTTCCCAGTCTGATCCGGCTGCCACTTCATTTCTTTCAATGACCATTCAATTGTGGACGTTCAGCCTTCTTCGGAATTCTCTTATACCGGCATGTTCCCGCGCCGCATCAAGACCACTCGGTGGAGGTTTCTGTGACTCAGGACAACTCTTATTTCAGGCGTCTAGAACAAAGGGAATTCACAGAGGTTGATGATCAGTTATTAAAGTCCCGTTTCTCTATGATGCCCACTGATGACACTTCTACATCGGAGGGCAAAGAGCTCGTGCAGCATGATATTCTCATTTCAGCCATGCCGCCTGCAGTTCCTTCCTTGCAGAAAAATCTTTCCCAGTGTACTTCTTTAAAATGCTGCAAAATAGTGGGACAGAAGATTTCGGTTTAGCGTTAACTTTAAACGAGCATAGGTACAGGCATGTGGGCATGTTTAGAGACAGTGTTTCACTGGTCTAGGGTAAAGGGTGAAGCGCCTGGGTTCCCGTGCTTCACTACTGTATGGCCTCAAGATGATGTGTAGGCACAGCGGCAAATCCATCGGTAGCAATTCTCTCATATTGTCATTGCGATGGGAAGATTCCTTATTCGCTAGGAATTGTTTTACCGTGGAAGACGGGTCACCACAGAGCTGTCTCTTTTGTGTCGAGACAAACTTTGCTGAATTTACCTGCCAGCAGTTGCGTGTCCTCCCTTTCTTTTAAGGCCGATGGAGACGCACGAGTGTAAGGAGAACGGTGAATGGTGGCCGTTCATAAGCCAGGATCATCAGAAACCGCAGAGTAAATTTTAGGAACGTAGACGTAGGACAGCGGAGAAAACTTCACTCAGGGACTTCAGGGAACTCTCCTTACAATGCTGAGGCCTGACACGCCTAGTGCCTGGGGGCAACCCGGCTCCTGCCCTAGGTAGTTTTGTTGAGCGTGCCTCCCTCAGGTTGTGCCTTTTCTCTCCCAGCATTATTGCTCCGTGAAATTCTGCCGATGATGAAAACTGCCATGGCTTTGTCCTTTCACCTCATTGGCCTCATCTTTGAAGTACAAATGCTTTTCTACACGGGTGCTGCCTCCCTGAGCTTTCCTTTGTCTTGGCTCAATCGATGCAGATTCCTGTGCTGAATACGCCATGGACTAGCACAGGTGGGTTCTCGTAAGTATACCGGGCAAACGCAGCAATTTCGATTGTCAAGACCCACCTGGCTTGATCAAGGTTCTTTATTCCAGTGAAAACGATTTTTATCCAAATTCTAGAGGAGCACCAGTGTTGCCTCTGGGAGCTACACCCGGGCCTGCTGAACAGCGGCTCCGGAGTTTTCCTTTTCTGACTAAAATTCAACACGGAATTTCATGGATCTAAGGAAACCGTGAATTGTGGACGTACCAGATTCTCACATCTTCATTGCCTAATGGAAGCTGAAGTTTCCCAGTCTGATCCGGCTGCCACTTCATTTCTTTCAATGACCATTCAATTGTGGACGTTCAGCCTTCTTCGGAATTCTCTTATACCGGCATGTTCCCGCGCCGCATCAAGACCACTCGGTGGAGGTTTCTGTGACTCAGGACAACTCTTATTTCAGGCGTCTAGAACAAAGGGAATTCACAGAGGTTGATGATCAGTTATTAAAGTCCCGTTTCTCTATGATGCCCACTGATGACACTTCTACATCGGAGGGCAAAGAGCTCGTGCAGCATGATATTCTCATTTCAGCCATGCCGCCTGCAGTTCCTTCCTTGCAGAAAAATCTTTCCCAGTGTACTTCTTTAAAATGCTGCAAAATAGTGGGACAGAAGATTTCGGTTTAGCGTTAACTTTAAACGAGCATAGGTACAGGCATGTGGGCATGTTTAGAGACAGTGTTTCACTGGTCTAGGGTAAAGGGTGAAGCGCCTGGGTTCCCGTGCTTCACTACTGTATGGCCTCAAGATGATGTGTAGGCACAGCGGCAAATCCATCGGTAGCAATTCTCTCATATTGTCATTGCGATGGGAAGATTCCTTATTCGCTAGGAATTGTTTTACCGTGGAAGACGGGTCACCACAGAGCTGTCTCTTTTGTGTTGAGACAAACTTTGCTGAATTTACCTGCCAGCAGTTGCGTGTCCTCCCTTTCTTTTAAGTCCGATGGAGACGCACGAGTGTAAGGAGAACGGTGAATGGTGGCCGTTCATAAGCCAGAATCATCAGAAAGCGCAGAGTAAATTTTAGGAACGTAGACGTAGGACAGCGGAGAAAACCACTCAGGGACTTCAGGGAACTCTCCTTACAATGCTGAGGCCTGACACGCCTAGTGCCTGGGGGCAACCCGGCTCCTGCCCTAGGTAGTTTTGTTGAGCGTGCCTCCCTCAGGTTGTGCCTTTTCTCTCCCAGAATTATTGCTCCGTGAAATTCTGCCGATGATGAAAACTGCCATGGCTTTGTCCTTTCACCTCATTGGCCTCATCTTTGAAGTACAAATGCTTTTCTACACGGGTGCTGCCTCCCTGAGCTTTCCTTTGTCTTGGCTCAATCGATGCAGATTCCTGTGCTGAATACGCCATGGACTAGCACAGGTGGGTTCTCGTGAGTATACCGGGCAAACGCAGCAATTTCGATTGTCAAGACCCACCTGGCTTGATCAAGGTTCTTTATTCCAGTGAAAACGATTTTTATCCAAATTCTAGAGGAGCACCAGTGTTGCCTCTGGGAGCTACACCCGGGCCTGCTGAACAGCGGCTCTGGAGTTTTCCTTTTCTGACTAAAATTCAACACGGAATTTCATGGATCTAAGGAAACCGTGAATTGTGGACGTACCAGATTCTCACATCTTCATTGCCTAATGGAAGCTGAAGTTTCCCAGTCTGATCCGGCTGCCACTTCATTTCTTTCAATGACCATTCAATTGTGGACGTTCAGCCTTCTTCGGAATTCTCTTATACCGGCATGTTCCCGCGCCGCATCAAGACCACTCGGTGGAGGTTTCTGTGACTCAGGACAACTCTTATTTCAGGCGTCTAGAACAAAGGGAATTCACAGAGGTTGATGATCAGTTATTAAAGTCCCGTTTCTCTATGATGCCCACTGATGACACTTCTACATCGGAGGGCAAAGAGCTCGTGCAGCATGATATTCTCATTTCAGCCACGACGCATGCAGTTCCTTCCTTGCAGAAAAATCTTTCCCAGTGTACTTCTTTAAAATGCTGCAAAATAGTGGGACAGAAGATTTCGGTTTAGCCTTAACTTTAAACGGGCATAGGTACAGGCATGTGGGCATGTTTAGAGACAGTGTTTCACTGGTGTAGGGTAAAGGGTGAAGCGCCTGGGTTCCCGTGCTTCACTACTGTATGGCCTCAAGATGATGTGTAGGCACAGCGGCAAATCCATCGGTGGCAATTCTCTCATATTGTCATTGCGATGGGAAGATTCCTTATTCGCTAGGAATTGTTTTACCTTGGAAGACGACTCACCACAGAGCTGTCTCTTTTGTGTTGAGACAAACTTTGCTGAATTTACCTGCCAGCAGTTGCGTGTCCTCCCTTTCTTTTAAGTCCGATGGAGACGCACGAGTGTAAGGAGAACGGTGAATGGTGGCCATTCATAAACCAGAATCATCAGAAACCGCAGAGTAAATTTTAGGAACGTAGACGTAGGACAGCGGAGAAAACTTCACTCAGGGACTTCAGGGAACTCTCCTTACAATGCTGAGGCCTGACACGCCTAGTGCCTGGGGGCAACCCGGCTCCTGCCCTAGGTAGTTTTGTTGAGCGTGCCTCCCTCAGGTTGTGCCTTTTCTCTCCCAGCATTATTGCTCCGTGAAATTCTGCCGATGATGAAAACTGCCATGTCTTTGTCCTTTCACCTCATTGGCCTCATCTTTGAAGTACAAATGCTTTTCTACACGGGTGCTGCCTCCCTGAGCTTTCCTTTGTCTTGGCTCAATCGATGCAGATTCCTGTGCTGAATACGCCATGGACTAGCACAGGTGGGTTCTCGTGAGTATACCGGGCAAACGCAGCAATTTCGATTGTCAAGACCCACCTGGCTTGATCAAGGTTCTTTATTCCAGTGAAAACGATTTTTATCCAAATTCTAGAGGAGCACCAGTGTGCCTCTGGGAGCCACACCCTGGCCTGCTGAACAGCGGCTCCGGAGTTTTCATTTTCTGACTAAAATTCAGCACGGAATTTCATGGATCTAAGGAAACCGTGAATTGTGGACGTACCAGATTCTCACATCTTCATTGTCTAATGGAAGCTGAAGTTTCCCAGTCTGATCCGGCTGCCACTTCATTTCTGGCAATGACCATTCAATTGTGGACGTTCAGCCTTCTTCGGAATTCTCTTATACCGGCATGTTCCCGCGCCGCATAAAGACCACTCAGTGGAGGTTTCTGTGACTCAGGACAATTCTTATTTCAGGCGTCTAGAACAAAGGGAATTCACAGAGGTTGATGATCACTTATTAAAGTCCCGTTTCTCTATGATGCCCACTGATGACACTTCTACATCTGAGGGCAAAGAGCTCGTGCAGCATGATATTCTCATTTCAGCCATGCCGCCTGCAGTTCCTTCCTTGCAGAAAAATCTTTCCCAGTGTACTTCTTTAAAATGCTGCAAAATAGTGGGACAGAAGATTTCGGTTTAGCCTTAACTTTAAACGGGCATAGGTACAGGCATGTGGGCATGTTTAGAGACAGTGTTTCATTGGTGTAGGGTAAAGGGTGAAGCGCCTGGGTTCCCGTGCTTCACTACTGTATGGCCTCAAGATGATGTGTAGGCACAGCGGCAAATCCATCGGTGGCAATTCTCTCATATTGTCATTGCGATGGGAAGATTCCTTATTCGCTAGGAATTGTTTTACCGTGGAAGACGGGTCACCACAGAGCTGTCTCTTTTGTGTTGAGACAAACTTTGCTGAATTTACCTGCCAGCAGTTGCGTGTCCTCCCTTTCTTTTAAGTCCGATGGAGACGCACGAGTGTAAGGAGAACGGTGAATGGTGGCCGTTCATAAGCCAGGATCATCAGAAACCGCAGAGTAAATTTTAGGAACGTAGACGTAGGACAGCGGAGAAAACTTCACTCAGGGTCTTCAGGGAACTCTCCTTACAATGCTGAGGCCTGACACGCCTAGTGCCTGGGGGCCACCCGGCTCCTGCCCTAGGTAGTTTTGTTGAGCGTGCCTCCCTCAGGTGGTGCCTTTTCTCTCCCAGCAATATTGCTCCGTGAAATTCTGCTGATGATGAAAACTGTTTGCCATGGCTTTGTCCTTTCACCTCATTGGCCTCATCTTTGAAGTACAAATGCTTTTCTACACGGGTGCTGCCTCCCTCAGCTTTCCTTTGTCTAGGCTCAATCGATGCAGATTCCTGTGCTGAATACGCCATGGACTAGCACAGGTGGGTTCTCATGATTATACCGGGCAAACGCAGCAATTTCGATTGTCAAGACCCACCTGGCTTGATCAAGGTTCTTTATTCCAGTGAAAACGATTTTTATCCAAATTCTAGAGGAGCACCAGTGTGCCTCTGGGAGCCACACCCGGGCCTGCTGAACAGCGGCTCCGGAGTTTTCATTTTCTGACTAAAATTCAGCACGGAATTTCATGGATCTAAGGAAACCGTGAATTGTGGACGTACCAGATTCTCACATCTTCATTGTCTAATGGAAGCTGAAGTTTCCCAGTCTGATCCGGCTGCCACTTCATTTCTGGCAATGATCATTCAATTGTGGACGTTCAGCCTTCTTCGGAATTCTCTTATACCGGCATGTTCCAGCGCCGCATCAAGACCACTCGGTGAAGGTTTCTGTGACTCAGGACAACTATTTCAGGGGTCCAGAACAAAGGGAATTTACAGAAGTTGATGATCAGTTATTAAAGTCCCGTTTCTCTATGATGCCCACTGATGATACTTCTACATCTGAGGGCAAAGAGCTCGTGCAGCATGATATTCTCATTTCAGCCACGCCGCCTGCAGTTTCTTCCATGCAGAAAAATCTTTCCCAGTGTACTTCTTTAAAATGCTGCAAAATAGTGGGACAGAAGATTTCGGTTTAGCCTTAACTTTAAACGGGCATAGGTACAGGCATGTGGGCATGTTTAGAGACAGTGTTTCACTGGTCTAGGGTAAAGGGTGAAGCGCCTGGGTTCCCGTGCTTCACTACTGTATGGCCTCAAGATGATGTGTAGGCACAGCGGCAAATCCATCGGTAGCAATTCTCTCATATTGTCATTGCGATGGGAAGATTCCTTATTCGCTAGGAATTGTTTTACCATGGAAGACGGGTCACCACAGAGCTGTCTCTTTTGTGTTGAGACAAACTTTGCTGAATTTACCTGCCAGCAGTTGCGTGTCCTCCCTTTCTTTTAAGTCCGATGGAGACGCACGAGTGTAAGGAGAACGGTGAATGGTGGCCGTTCATAAGCCAGGATCATCAGAAACCGCAGAGTAAATTTTAGGAACGTAGACGTAGGGCAGCGGAGAAAACTTCACTCAGGGACTTCAGGGAACTCTCCTTACAATGCTGAGGCCTGACACGCCTAGTGCCTGGGGGCAAACCGGCTCCTGCCCTAGGTAGTTTTGTTGAGCTTGCCTCCCTCAGGTGGTGCCTTTTCTCTCCCAGCAATATTGCTCCGTGAAATTCTGCCGATGATGAAAACTGCCATGGCTTTGTCCTTTCACCTCATTGGCCTCATCTTTGAAGTACAAATGCTTTTCTACACGGGTGCTGCCTCCCTGAGCTTTCCTTTGTCTTGGCTCAATCGATGCAGATTCCTGTGCTGAATACGCCATGGACTAGCACAGGTGGGTTCTTGTCAGTATACCGGGCAAACGCAGCAATTTCGATTGTCAAGACCCACCTGGCTTGATCAAGGTTCTTTATTCCAGTGAAAACGATTTTTATCCAAATTCTAGAGGAGCACCAGTGTTGCCTCTGGGAGCTACACCCGGGCCTGCTGAACAGCGGCTCCGGAGTTTTCCTTTTCTGACTAAAATTCAACACGGAATTTCATGGATCTAAGGAAACCGTGAATTGTGGACGTACCAGATTCTCACATCTTCATTACCTAATGGAAGCTGAAGTTTCCCAGTCTGATCCGGCTGCCACTACATTTCTTTCAATGACCATTCAATTGTGGACGTTCAGCCTTCTTCGGAATTCTCTTATACCGGCATGTTCCCGCGCCGCATCAAGACCACTCGGTGGAGGTTTCTGTGACTCAGGACAACTCTTATTTCAGGCGTCTAGAACAAAGGGAATTCACAGAGGTTGATGATCAGTTATTAAAGTCCCGTTTCTCTATGATGCCCACTGATGACACTTCTACATCGGAGGGCAAAGAGCTCGTGCAGCATGATATTCTCATTTCAGCCATGCCGCCTGCAGTTCCTTCCTTGCAGAAAAATCTTTCCCAGTGTACTTCTTTAAAATGCTGCAAAATAGTGGGACAGAAGATTTCGGTTTAGCGTTAACTTTAAACGAGCATAGGTACAGGCATGTGGGCATGTTTAGAGACAGTGTTTCACTGGTCTAGGGTAAAGGGTGAAGCGCCTGGGTTCCCGTGCTTCACTACTGTATGGCCTCAAGATGATGTGTAGGCACAGCGGCAAATCCATCGGTAGCAATTCTCTCATATTGTCATTGCGATGGGAAGATTCCTTATTCGCTAGGAATTGTTTTACCGTGGAAGACGGGTCACCACAGAGCTGTCTCTTTTGTGTTGAGACAAACTTTGCTGAATTTACCTGCCAGCAGTTGCGTGTCCTCCCTTTCTTTTAAGTCCGATGGAGACGCACGAGTGTAAGGAGAACGGTGAATGGTGGCCGTTCATAAGCCAGAATCATCAGAAAGCGCAGAGTAAATTTTAGGAACGTAGACGTAGGACAGCGGAGAAAACTTCACTCAGGGACTTCAGGGAACTCTCCTTACAATGCTGAGGCCTGACACGCCTAGTGCCTGGGGGCAACCCGGCTCCTGCCCTAGGTAGTTTTGTTGAGCGTGCCTCCCTCAGGTTGTGCCTTTTCTCTCCCAGCATTATTGCTCCGTATAATTCTGCCGATGATGAAAACTGCCATGGCTTTGTCCTTTCACCTCATTGGCCTCATCTTTGAAGTACAAATGCTTTTCTACACGGGTGCTGCCTCCCTGAGCTTTCCTTTGTCTTGGCTCAATCGATGCAGATTCCTGTGCTGAATACGCCATGGACTAGCACAGGTGGGTTCTCGTGAGTATACCGGGCAAAGGCAACAATTTCGATTGTCAAGACCCACCTGGCTTGATCAAGGTTCTTTATTGCAGTGAAAACGATTTTTATCCAAATTCTAGAGGAGCACCAGTGTGCCTCTGGGAGCTACACCCGGGCCTGCTGAACAGCGGCTCCGGAGTTTTCCGTTTCTGACTAAAATTCAGCACGGAATTTCATGGATCTTAGGAAACCGTGAATTGTGGACGTACCAGATTCTCACATTTTCATTGTCTAATGGAAGCTGAAGTTTCCCAGTCTGATCCGGCTGCCACTTCATTTCTGGCAATGACCATTCAATTGTGGACGTTCAGCCTTCTTCGGAATTCTCTTATACCGGCATGTTCCCGCGCCGCATCAAGACCACTCGGTGGAGGTTTCTGTGACTCAGGACAACTCTTATTTCAGGCGTCTAGAACAAAGGGAATTCACAGAGGTTGATGATCAGTTATTAAAGTCCCGTTTCTCTATGATGCCCACTGATGACACTTCTACATCGGAGGGCAAAGAGCTCGTGCAGCATGATATTCTCATTTCAGCCACGACGCATGCAGTTCCTTCCTTGCAGAAAAATCTTTCCCAGTGTACTTCTTTAAAATGCTGCAAAATAGTGGGACAGAAGATTTCGGTTTAGCCTTAACTTTAAACGGGCATAGGTACAGGCATGTGGGCATGTTTAGAGACAGTGTTTCACTGGTGTAGGGTAAAGGGTGAAGCGCCTGGGTTCCCGTGATTCACTACTGTATGGCCTCAAGATGATGTGTAGGCACAGCGGCAAATCCATCGGTGGCAATTCTCTCAAATTGTCATTGCGATGGGAAGATTCCTTATTCGCTAGGAATTGTTTTACCGTGGAAGACGGGTCACCACAGAGCTGTCTCTTTTGTGTCGAGACAAACTTTGCTGAATTTACCTGCCAGCAGTTGCGTGTCCTCCCTTTCTTTTAAGGCCGATGGAGACGCACGAGTGTAAGGAGAACGGTGAATGGTGGCCGTTCATAAGCCAGGATCATCAGAAACCGCAGAGTAAATTTTAGGAACGTAGACGTAGGACAGCGGAGAAAACTTCACTCAGGGACTTCAGGGAACTCTCCTTACAATGCTGAGGCCTGACACGCCTAGTGCCTGGGGGCAACCCGGCTCCTGCCCTAGGTAGTTTTGTTGAGCGTGCCTCCCTCAGGTTGTGCCTTTTCTCTCCCAGCATTATTGCTCCGTGAAATTCTGCCGATGATGAAAACTGCCATGGCTTTGTCCTTTCACCTCATTGGCCTCATCTTTGAAGTACAAATGCTTTTCTACACGGGTGCTGCCTCCCTCAGCTTTCCTTTGTCTTGGCTCAATCGATGCAGATTCCTGTGCTGAATACGCCATGGACTAGCACAGGTGGGTTCTCGTGAGTATACCGGGCAAACGCAGCAATTTCGATTGTCAAGACCCACCTGGCTTGATCAAGGTTCTTTATTCCAGTGAAAACGATTTTTATCCAAATTCTAGAGGAGCACCAGTGTTGCCTCTGGGAGCTACACCCGGGCCTGCTGAACAGCGGCTCCGGAGTTTTCCTTTTCTGACTAAAATTCAACACGGAATTTCATGGATCTAAGGAAACCGTGAATTGTGGACGTACCAGATTCTCACATCTTCATTGCCTAATGGAAGCTGAAGTTTCCCAGTCTGATCCGGCTGCCACTTCATTTCTTTCAATGACCATTCAATTGTGGACGTTCAGCCTTCTTCGGAATTCTCTTATACCGGCATGTTCCCGCGCCGCATCAAGACCACTCGGTGGAGGTTTCTGTGACTCAGGACAACTCTTATTTCAGGCGTCTAGAACAAAGGGAATTCACAGAGGTTGATGATCAGTTATTAAAGTCCCGTTTCTCTATGATGCCCACTGATGACACTTCTACATCGGAGGGCAAAGAGCTCGTGCAGCATGATATTCTCATTTCAGCCATGCCGCCTGCAGTTCCTTCCTTGCAGAAAAATCTTTCCCAGTGTACTTCTTTAAAATGCTGCAAAATAGTGGGACAGAAGATTTCGGTTTAGCGTTAACTTTAAACGAGCATAGGTACAGGCATGTGGGCATGTTTAGAGACAGTGTTTCACTGGTCTAGGGTAAAGGGTGAAGCGCCTGGGTTCCCGTGCTTCACTACTGTATGGCCTCAAGATGATGTGTAGGCACAGCGGCAAATCCATCGGTAGCAATTCTCTCATATTGTCATTGCGATGGGAAGATTCCTTATTCGCTAGGAATTGTTTTACCGTGGAAGACGGGTCACCACAGAGCTGTCTCTTTTGTGTTGAGACAAACTTTGCTGAATTTACCTGCCAGCAGTTGCGTGTCCTCCCTTTCTTTTAAGTCCGATGGAGACGCACGAGTGTAAGGAGAACGGTGAATGGTGGCCGTTCATAAGCCAGAATCATCAGAAAGCGCAGAGTAAATTTTAGGAACGTAGACGTAGGACAGCGGAGAAAACTTCACTCAGGGACTTCAGGGAACTCTCCTTACAATGCTGAGGCCTGACACGCCTAGTGCCTGGGGGCAACCCGGCTCCTGCCCTAGGTAGTTTTGTTGAGCTTGCCTCCCTCAGGTGGTGCCTTTTCTCTCCCAGCAATATTGCTCCGTGAAATTCTGCCGATGATGAAAACTGCCATGTCTTTGTCCTTTCACCTCATTGGCCTCATCTTTGAAGTACAAATGCTTTTCTACACGGGTGCTGCCTCCCTGAGCTTTCCTTTGTCTTGGCTCAATCGATGCAGATTCCTGTGCTGAATACGCCATGGACTAGCACAGGTGGGTTCTTGTCAGTATACCGGGCAAACGCAGCAATTTCGATTGTCAAGACCCACCTGGCTTGATCAAGGTTCTTTATTCCAGTGAAAACGATTTTTATCCAAATTCTAGAGGAGCACCAGTGTTGCCTCTGGGAGCTACACCCGGGCCTGCTGAACAGCGGCTCCGGAGTTTTCCTTTTCTGACTAAAATTCAACACGGAATTTCATGGATCTAAGGAAACCGTGAATTGTGGACGTACCAGATTCTCACATCTTCATTACCTAATGGAAGCTGAAGTTTCCCAGTCTGATCCGGCTGCCACTTCATTTCTTTCAATGACCATTCAATTGTGGACGTTCAGCCTTCTTCGGAATTCTCTTATACCGGCATGTTCCCGCGCCGCATCAAGACCACTCGGTGGAGGTTTCTGTGACTCAGGACAACTCTTATTTCAGGCGTCTAGAACAAAGGGAATTCACAGAGGTTGATGATCAGTTATTAAAGTCCCGTTTCTCTATGATGCCCACTGATGACACTTCTACATCGGAGGGCAAAGAGCTCGTGCAGCATGATATTCTCATTTCAGCCATGCCGCCTGCAGTTCCTTCCTTGCAGAAAAATCTTTCCCAGTGTACTTCTTTAAAATGCTGCAAAATAGTGGGACAGAAGATTTCGGTTTAGCGTTAACTTTAAACGAGCATAGGTACAGGCATGTGGGCATGTTTAGAGACAGTGTTTCACTGGTCTAGGGTAAAGGGTGAAGCGCCTGGGTTCCCGTGCTTCACTACTGTATGGCCTCAAGATGATGTGTAGGCACAGCGGCAAATCCATCGGTAGCAATTCTCTCATATTGTCATTGCGATGGGAAGATTCCTTATTCGCTAGGAATTGTTTTACCGTGGAAGACGGGTCACCACAGAGCTGTCTCTTTTGTGTTGAGACAAACTTTGCTGAATTTACCTGCCAGCAGTTGCGTGTCCTCCCTTTCTTTTAAGTCCGATGGAGACGCACGAGTGTAAGGAGAACGGTGAATGGTGGCCGTTCATAAGCCAGAATCATCAGAAAGCGCAGAGTAAATTTTAGGAACGTAGACGTAGGACAGCGGAGAAAACTTCACTCAGGGACTTCAGGGAACTCTCCTTACAATGCTGAGGCCTGACACGCCTAGTGCCTGGGGGCAACCCGGCTCCTGCCCTAGGTAGTTTTGTTGAGCTTGCCTCCCTCAGGTGGTGCCTTTTCTCTCCCAGCAATATTGCTCCGTGAAATTCTGCCGATGATGAAAACTGCCATGGCTTTGTCCTTTCACCTCATTGGCCTCATCTTTGAAGTACAAATGCTTTTCTACACGGGTGCTGCCTCCCTGAGCTTTCCTTTGTCTTGGCTCAATCGATGCAGATTCCTGTGCTGAATACGCCATGGACTAGCAGAGGTGGGTTCTCGTGAGTATACTGGGCAAACGCAGCAATTTCGATTGTCAAGACCCACCTGGCTTGATCAAGGTTCTTTATTCCAGTGAAAACGATTTTTATCCAAATTCTAGAGGAGCACCAGTGTGCCTCTGGGAGCCACATCCTGGCCTGCTGAACAGCGGCTCCGGAGTTTTCATTTTCTGACTAAAATTCAGCACGGAATTTCATGGATCTAAGGAAACCGTGAATTGTGGACGTACCAGATTCTCACATCTTCATTGTCTAATGGAAGCTGAAGTTTCCCAGTCTGATCCGGCTGCCACTTCATTTCTGGCAATGACCATTCAATTGTGGACGTTCAGCCTTCTTCGGAATTCTCTTATACCGGCATGTTCCCGCGCCGCATCAAGACCACTCGGTGGAGGTTTCTGTGACTCAGGACAACTCTTATTTCAGGCGTCTAGAACAAAGGGAATTCACAGAGGTTGATGATCAGTTATTAAAGTCCCGTTTCTCTATGATGCCCACTGATGACACTTCTACATCGGAGGGCAAAGAGCTCGTGCAGCATGATATTCTCATTTCAGCCACGACGCATGCAGTTCCTTCCTTGCAGAAAAATCTTTCCCAGTGTACTTCTTTAAAATGCTGCAAAATAGTGGGACAGAAGATTTCGGTTTAGCCTTAACTTTAAACGGGCATAGGTACAGGCATGTGGGCATGTTTAGAGACAGTGTTTCACTGGTGTAGGGTAAAGGGTGAAGCGCCTGGGTTCCCGTGCTTCACTACTGTATGGCCTCAAGATGATGTGTAGGCACAGCGGCAAATCCATCGGTGGCAATTCTCTCAAATTGTCATTGCGATGGGAAGATTCCTTATTCGCTAGGAATTGTTTTACCGTGGAAGACGGGTCACCACAGAGCTGTCTCTTTTGTGTCGAGACAAACTTTGCTGAATTTACCTGCCAGCAGTTGCGTGTCCTCCCTTTCTTTTAAGGCCGATGGAGACGCACGAGTGTAAGGAGAACGGTGAATGGTGGCCGTTCATAAGCCAGGATCATCAGAAACCGCAGAGTAAATTTTAGGAACGTAGACGTAGGACAGCGGAGAAAACTTCACTCAGGGACTTCAGGGAACTCTCCTTACAATGCTGAGGCCTGACACGCCTAGTGCCTGGGGGCAACCCGGCTCCTGCCCTAGGTAGTTTTGTTGAGCGTGCCTCCCTCAGGTTGTGCCTTTTCTCTCCCAGCATTATTGCTCCGTGAAATTCTGCCGATGATGAAAACTGCCATGGCTTTGTCCTTTCACCTCATTGGCCTCATCTTTGAAGTACAAATGCTTTTCTACACGGGTGCTGCCTCCCTCAGCTTTCCTTTGTCTTGGCTCAATCGATGCAGATTCCTGTGCTGAATACGCCATGGACTAGCACAGGTGGGTTCTCGTGAGTATACCGGGCAAACGCAGCAATTTCGATTGTCAAGACCCACCTGGCTTGATCAAGGTTCTTTATTCCAGTGAAAACGATTTTTATCCAAATTCTAGAGGAGCACCAGTGTTGCCTCTGGGAGCTACACCCGGGCCTGCTGAACAGCGGCTCCGGAGTTTTCCTTTTCTGACTAAAATTCAACACGGAATTTCATGGATCTAAGGAAACCGTGAATTGTGGACGTACCAGATTCTCACATCTTCATTGCCTAATGGAAGCTGAAGTTTCCCAGTCTGATCCGGCTGCCACTTCATTTCTTTCAATGACCATTCAATTGTGGACGTTCAGCCTTCTTCGGAATTCTCTTATACCGGCATGTTCCCGCGCCGCATCAAGACCACTCGGTGGAGGTTTCTGTGACTCAGGACAACTCTTATTTCAGGCGTCTAGAACAAAGGGAATTCACAGAGGTTGATGATCAGTTATTAAAGTCCCGTTTCTCTATGATGCCCACTGATGACACTTCTACATCGGAGGGCAAAGAGCTCGTGCAGCATGATATTCTCATTTCAGCCATGCCGCCTGCAGTTCCTTCCTTGCAGAAAAATCTTTCCCAGTGTACTTCTTTAAAATGCTGCAAAATAGTGGGACAGAAGATTTCGGTTTAGCGTTAACTTTAAACGAGCATAGGTACAGGCATGTGGGCATGTTTAGAGACAGTGTTTCACTGGTCTAGGGTAAAGGGTGAAGCGCCTGGGTTCCCGTGCTTCACTACTGTATGGCCTCAAGATGATGTGTAGGCACAGCGGCAAATCCATCGGTAGCAATTCTCTCATATTGTCATTGCGATGGGAAGATTCCTTATTCGCTAGGAATTGTTTTACCGTGGAAGACGGGTCACCACAGAGCTGTCTCTTTTGTGTTGAGACAAACTTTGCTGAATTTACCTGCCAGCAGTTGCGTGTCCTCCCTTTCTTTTAAGTCCGATGGAGACGCACGAGTGTAAGGAGAACGGTGAATGGTGGCCGTTCATAAGCCAGAATCATCAGAAAGCGCAGAGTAAATTTTAGGAACGTAGACGTAGGACAGCGGAGAAAACTTCACTCAGGGACTTCAGGGAACTCTCCTTACAATGCTGAGGCCTGACACGCCTAGTGCCTGGGGGCAACCCGGCTCCTGCCCTAGGTAGTTTTGTTGAGCTTGCCTCCCTCAGGTGGTGCCTTTTCTCTCCCAGCAATATTGCTCCGTGAAATTCTGCCGATGATGAAAACTGCCATGGCTTTGTCCTTTCACCTCATTGGCCTCATCTTTGAAGTACAAATGCTTTTCTACACGGGTGCTGCCTCCCTGAGCTTTCCTTTGTCTTGGCTCAATCGATGCAGATTCCTGTGCTGAATACGCCATGGACTAGCACAGGTGGGTTCTTGTCAGTATACCGGGCAAACGCAGCAATTTCGATTGTCAAGACCCACCTGGCTTGATCAAGGTTCTTTATTCCAGTGAAAACGATTTTTATCCAAATTCTAGAGGAGCACCAGTGTTGCCTCTGGGAGCTACACCCGGGCCTGCTGAACAGCGGCTCCGGAGTTTTCCTTTTCTGACTAAAATTCAACACGGAATTTCATGGATCTAAGGAAACCGTGAATTGTGGACGTACCAGATTCTCACATCTTCATTACCTAATGGAAGCTGAAGTTTCCCAGTCTGATCCGGCTGCCACTTCATTTCTTTCAATGACCATTCAATTGTGGACGTTCAGCCTTCTTCGGAATTCTCTTATACCGGCATGTTCCCGCGCCGCATCAAGACCACTCGGTGGAGGTTTCTGTGACTCAGGACAACTCTTATTTCAGGCGTCTAGAACAAAGGGAATTCACAGAGGGTGATGATCAGTTATTAAAGTCCCGTTTCTCTATGATGCCCACTGATGACACTTCTACATCGGAGGGCAAAGAGCTCGTGCAGCATGATATTCTCATTTCAGCCATGCCGCCTGCAGTTCCTTCCTTGCAGAAAAATCTTTCCCAGTGTACTTCTTTAAAATGCTGCAAAATAGTGGGACAGAAGATTTCGGTTTAGCGTTAACTTTAAACGAGCATAGGTACAGGCATGTGGGCATGTTTAGAGACAGTGTTTCACTGGTCTAGGGTAAAGGGTGAAGCGCCTGGGTTCCCGTGCTTCACTACTGTATGGCCTCAAGATGATGTGTAGGCACAGCGGCAAATCCATCGGTAGCAATTCTCTCATATTGTCATTGCGATGGGAAGATTCCTTATTCGCTAGGAATTGTTTTACCGTGGAAGACGGGTCACCACAGAGCTGTCTCTTTTGTGTTGAGACAAACTTTGCTGAATTTACCTGCCAGCAGTTGCGTGTCCTCCCTTTCTTTTAAGTCCGATGGAGACGCACGAGTGTAAGGAGAACGGTGAATGGTGGCCGTTCATAAGCCAGAATCATCAGAAAGCGCAGAGTAAATTTTAGGAACGTAGACGTAGGACAGCGGAGAAAACTTCACTCAGGGACTTCAGGGAACTCTCCTTACAATGCTGAGGCCTGACACGCCTAGTGCCTGGGGGCAACCCGGCTCCTGCCCTAGGTAGTTTTGTTGAGCGTGCCTCCCTCAGGTTGTGCCTTTTCTCTCACAGCAATATTGCTCCGTATAATTCTGCCGATGATGAAAACTGCCATGGCTTTGTCTTTTCACCTCATTGGCCTCATCTTTGAAGTACAAATGCTTTTCTACACGGGTGCTGCCTCCCTGAGCTTTCCTTTGTCTTGGCTCAATCGATGCAGATTCCTGTGCTGAATACGCCATGGACTAGCACAGGTGGGTTCTCGTGAGTATACCGGGCAAACGCAGCAATTTCGATTGTCAAGACCCACCTGGCTTGATCAAGGTTCTTTATTGCAGTGAAAACGATTTTTATCCAAATTCTAGAGGAGCACCAGTGTGCCTCTGGGAGCTACACCCGGGCCTGCTGAACAGCGGCTCCGGAGTTTTCCTTTTCTGACTAAAATTCAGCACGGAATTTCATGGATCTTAGGAAACCGTGAATTGTGGACGTACCAGATTCTCACATCTTCATTGTCTAATGGAAGCTGAAGTTTCCCAGTCTGATCCGGCTGCCACTTCATTTCTGGCAATGACCATTCAATTGTGGACGTTCAGCCTTCTTCGGAATTCTCTTATACCGGCATGTTCCCGCGCCGCATCAAGACCACTCGGTGGAGGTTTCTGTGACTCAGGACAACTCTTATTTCAGGCGTCTAGAACAAAGGGAATTCACAGAGGTTGATGATCAGTTATTAAAGTCCCGTTTCTCTATGATGCCCACTGATGACACTTCTACATCGGAGGGCAAAGAGCTCGTGCAGCATGATATTCTCATTTCAGCCATGCCGCCTGCAGTTCCTTCCTTGCAGAAAAATCTTTCCCAGTGTACTTCTTTAAAATGCTGCAAAATAGTGGGACAGAAGATTTCGGTTTAGCGTTAACTTTAAACGAGCATAGGTACAGGCATGTGGGCATGTTTAGAGACAGTGTTTCACTGGTGTAGGGTAAAGGGTGAAGCGCCTGGGTTCCCGTGCTTCACTACTGTATGGCCTCAAGATGATGTGTAGGCAGAGCGGCAAATCCATCGGTAGCAATTCTCTCATATTGTCATTGCGATGGGAAGATTCCTTATTCGCTAGGAATTGTTTTACCATGGAAGACGGGTCACCACAGAGCTGTCTCTTTTGTGTTGAGACAAACTTTGCTGAATTTACCTGCCAGCAGTTGCGTGTCCTCCCTTTCTTTTAAGTCCGATGGAGACGCACGAGTGTAAGGAGAACGGTGAATGGTGGCCGTTCATAAGCCAGGATCATCAGAAACCGCAGAGTAAATTTTAGGAACGTAGACGTAGGGCAGCGGAGAAAACTTCACTCAGGGACTTCAGGGAACTCTCCTTACAATGCTGAGGCCTGACACGCCTAGTGCCTGGGGGCAAACCGGCTCCTGCCCTAGGTAGTTTTGTTGAGCTTGCCTCCCTCAGGTGGTGCCTTTTCTCTCCCAGCAATATTGCTCCGTGAAATTCTGCCGATGATGAAAACTGCCATGGCTTTGTCCTTTCACCTCATTGGCCTCATCTTTGAAGTACAAATGCTTTTCTACACGGGTGCTGCCTCCCTGAGCTTTCCTTTGTCTTGGCTCAATCGATGCAGATTCCTGTGCTGAATACGCCATGGACTAGCACAGGTGGGTTCTTGTCAGTATACCGGGCAAACGCAGCAATTTCGATTGTCAAGACCCACCTGGCTTGATCAAGGTTCTTTATTCCAGTGAAAACGATTTTTATCCAAATTCTAGAGGAGCACCAGTGTTGCCTCTGGGAGCTACACCCGGGCCTGCTGAACAGCGGCTCCGGAGTTTTCCTTTTCTGACTAAAATTCAACACGGAATTTCATGGATCTAAGGAAACCGTGAATTGTGGACGTACCAGATTCTCACATCTTCATTACCTAATGGAAGCTGAAGTTTCCCAGTCTGATCCGGCTGCCACTTCATTTCTTTCAATGACCATTCAATTGTGGACGTTCAGCCTTCTTCGGAATTCTCTTATACCGGCATGTTCCCGCGCCGCATCAAGACCACTCGGTGGAGGTTTCTGTGACTCAGGACAACTCTTATTTCAGGCGTCTAGAACAAAGGGAATTCACAGAGGTTGATGATCAGTTATTAAAGTCCCGTTTCTCTATGATGCCCACTGATGACACTTCTACATCGGAGGGCAAAGAGCTCGTGCAGCATGATATTCTCATTTCAGCCATGCCGCCTGCAGTTCCTTCCTTGCAGAAAAATCTTTCCCAGTGTACTTCTTTAAAATGCTGCAAAATAGTGGGACAGAAGATTTCGGTTTAGCGTTAACTTTAAACGAGCATAGGTACAGGCATGTGGGCATGTTTAGAGACAGTGTTTCACTGGTCTAGGGTAAAGGGTGAAGCGCCTGGGTTCCCGTGCTTCACTACTGTATGGCCTCAAGATGATGTGTAGGCACAGCGGCAAATCCATCGGTAGCAATTCTCTCATATTGTCATTGCGATGGGAAGATTCCTTATTCGCTAGGAATTGTTTTACCGTGGAAGACGGGTCACCACAGAGCTGTCTCTTTGTGTTGAGACAAACTTTGCTGAATTTACCTGCCAGCAGTTGCGTGTCCTCCCTTTCTTTTAAGTCCGATGGAGACGCACGAGTGTAAGGAGAACGGTGAATGGTGGCCGTTCATAAGCCAGAATCATCAGAAAGCGCAGAGTAAATTTTAGGAACGTAGACGTAGGACAGCGGAGAAAACTTCACTCAGGGACTTCAGGGAACTCTCCTTACAATGCTGAGGCCTGACACGCCTAGTGCCTGGGGGCAACCCGGCTCCTGCCCTAGGTAGTTTTGTTGAGCGTGCCTCCCTCAGGTTGTGCCTTTTCTCTCCCAGCATTATTGCTCCGTATAATTCTGCCGATGATGAAAACTGCCATGGCTTTGTCCTTTCACCTCATTGGCCTCATCTTTGAAGTACAAATGCTTTTCTACACGGGTGCTGCCTCCCTGAGCTTTCCTTTGTCTTGGCTCAATCGATGCAGATTCCTGTGCTGAATACGCCATGGACTAGCACAGGTGGGTTCTCGTGAGTATACCGGGCAAAGGCAGCAATTTCGATTGTCAAGACCCACCTGGCTTGATCAAGGTTCTTTATTGCAGTGAAAACGATTTTTATCCAAATTCTAGAGGAGCACCAGTGTGCCTCTGGGAGCTACACCCGGGCCTGCTGAACAGCGGCTCCGGAGTTTTCCTTTTCTGACTAAAATTCAGCACGGAATTTCATGGATCTTAGGAAACCGTGAATTGTGGACGTACCAGATTCTCACATCTTCATTGTCTAATGGAAGCTGAAGTTTCCCAGTCTGATCCGGCTGCCACTTCATTTCTGGCAATGACCATTCAATTGTGGACGTTCAGCCTTCTTCGGAATTCTCTTATACCGGCATGTTCCCGCGCCGCATCAAGACCACTCGGTGGAGGTTTCTGTGACTCAGGACAACTCTTATTTCAGGCGTCTAGAACAAAGGGAATTCACAGAGGTTGATGATCAGTTATTAAAGTCCCGTTTCTCTATGATGCCCACTGATGACACTTCTACATCGGAGGGCAAAGAGCTCGTGCAGCATGATATTCTCATTTCAGCCATGCCGCCTGCAGTTCCTTCCTTGCAGAAAAATCTTTCCCAGTGTACTTCTTTAAAATGCTGCAAAATAGTGGGACAGAAGATTTCGGTTTAGCGTTAACTTTAAACGAGCATAGGTACAGGCATGTGGGCATGTTTAGAGACAGTGTTTCACTGGTCTAGGGTAAAGGGTGAAGCGCCTGGGTTCCCGTGCTTCACTACTGTATGGCCTCAAGATGATGTGTAGGCACAGCGGCAAATCCATCGGTAGCAATTCTCTCATATTGTCATTGCGATGGGAAGATTCCTTATTCGCTAGGAATTGTTTTACCGTGGAAGACGGGTCACCACAGAGCTGTCTCTTTTGTGTTGAGACAAACTTTGCTGAATTTACCTGCCAGCAGTTGCGTGTCCTCCCTTTCTTTTAAGTCCGATGGAGACGCACGAGTGTAAGGAGAACGGTGAATGGTGGCCGTTCATAAGCCAGAATCATCAGAAAGCGCAGAGTAAATTTTAGGAACGTAGACGTAGGACAGCGGAGAAAACTTCACTCAGGGACTTCAGGGAACTCTCCTTACAATGCTGAGGCCTGACACGCCTAGTGCCTGGGGGCAACCCGGCTCCTGCCCTAGGTAGTTTTGTTGAGCTTGCCTCCCTCAGGTGGTGCCTTTTCTCTCCCAGCAATATTGCTCCGTGAAATTCTGCCGATGATGAAAACTGCCATGTCTTTGTCCTTTCACCTCATTGGCCTCATCTTTGAAGTACAAATGCTTTTCTACACGGGTGCTGCCTCCCTGAGCTTTCCTTTGTCTTGGCTCAATCGATGCAGATTCCTGTGCTGAATACGCCATGGACTAGCACAGGTGGGTTCTCGTGAGTATACTGGGCAAACGCAGCAATTTCGATTGTCAAGACCCACCTGGCTTGATCAAGGTTCTTTATTCCAGTGAAAACGATTTTTATCCAAATTCTAGAGGAGCACCAGTGTGCCTCTGGGAGCCACACCCTGGCCTGCTGAACAGCGGCTCCGGAGTTTTCATTTTCTGACTAAAATTCAGCACGGAATTTCATGGATCTAAGGAAACCGTGAATTGTGGACGTACCAGATTCTCACATCTTCATTGTCTAATGGAAGCTGAAGTTTCCCAGTCTGATCCGGCTGCCACTTCATTTCTGGCAATGACCATTCAATTGTGGACGTTCAGCCTTCTTCGGAATTCTCTTATACCGGCATGTTCCCGCGCCGCATCAAGACCACTCGGTGGAGGTTTCTGTGACTCAGGACAACTCTTATTTCAGGCGTCTAGAACAAAGGGAATTCACAGAGGTTGATGATCAGTTATTAAAGTCCCGTTTCTCTATGATGCCCACTGATGACACTTCTACATCGGAGGGCAAAGAGCTCGTGCAGCATGATATTCTCATTTCAGCCACGACGCATGCAGTTCCTTCCTTGCAGAAAAATCTTTCCCAGTGTACTTCTTTAAAATGCTGCAAAATAGTGGGACAGAAGATTTCGGTTTAGCCTTAACTTTAAACGGGCATAGGTACAGGCATGTGGGCATGTTTAGAGACAGTGTTTCACTGGTGTAGGGTAAAGGGTGAAGCGCCTGGGTTCCCGTGCTTCACTACTGTATGGCCTCAAGATGATGTGTAGGCACAGCGGCAAATCCATCGGTGGCAATTCTCTCAAATTGTCATTGCGATGGGAAGATTCCTTATTCGCTAGGAATTGTTTTACCGTGGAAGACGGGTCACCACAGAGCTGTCTCTTTTGTGTCGAGACAAACTTTGCTGAATTTACCTGCCAGCAGTTGCGTGTCCTCCCTTTCTTTTAAGGCCGATGGAGACGCACGAGTGTAAGGAGAACGGTGAATGGTGGCCGTTCATAAGCCAGGATCATCAGAAACCGCAGAGTAAATTTTAGGAACGTAGACGTAGGACAGCGGAGAAAACTTCACTCAGGGACTTCAGGGAACTCTCCTTACAATGCTTTGGCCGGACACGCCTAGTGCCTGGGGGCAACCCGGCTCCTGCCCTAGGTAGTTTTGTTGAGCGTGCCTCCCTCAGGTTGTGCCTTTTCTCTCCCAGCATTATTGCTCCGTGAAATTCTGCCGATGATGAAAACTGCCATGTCTTTGTCCTTTCACCTCATTGGCCTCATCTTTGAAGTACAAATGCTTTTCTACACGGGTGCTGCCTCCCTGAGCTTTCCTTTGTCTTGGCTCAATCGATGCAGATTCCTGTGCTGAATACGCCATGGACTAGCACAGGTGGGTTCTCGTGAGTATACCGGGCAAACGCAGCAATTTCGATTGTCAAGACCCACCTGGCTTGATCAAGGTTCTTTATTCCAGTGAAAACGATTTTTATCCAAATTCTAGAGGAGCACCAGTGTTGCCTCTGGGAGCTACACCCGGGCCTGCTGAACAGCGGCTCCGGAGTTTTCCTTTTCTGACTAAAATTCAACACGGAATTTCATGGATCTAAGGAAACCGTGAATTGTGGACGTACCAGATTCTCACATCTTCATTGCCTAATGGAAGCTGAAGTTTCCCAGTCTGATCCGGCTGCCACTTCATTTCTTTCAATGACCATTCAATTGTGGACGTTCAGCCTTCTTCGGAATTCTCTTATACCGGCATGTTCCCGCGCCGCATCAAGACCACTCGGTGGAGGTTTCTGTGACTCAGGACAACTCTTATTTCAGGCGTCTAGAACAAAGGGAATTCACAGAGGTTGATGATCAGTTATTAAAGTCCCGTTTCTCTATGATGCCCACTGATGACACTTCTACATCGGAGGGCAAAGAGCTCGTGCAGCATGATATTCTCATTTCAGCCATGCCGCCTGCAGTTCCTTCCTTGCAGAAAAATCTTTCCCAGTGTACTTCTTTAAAATGCTGCAAAATAGTGGGACAGAAGATTTCGGTTTAGCGTTAACTTTAAACGAGCATAGGTACAGGCATGTGGGCATGTTTAGAGACAGTGTTTCACTGGTCTAGGGTAAAGGGTGAAGCGCCTGGGTTCCCGTGCTTCACTACTGTATGGCCTCAAGATGATGTGTAGGCACAGCGGCAAATCCATCGGTAGCAATTCTCTCATATTGTCATTGCGATGGGAAGATTCCTTATTCGCTAGGAATTGTTTTACCGTGGAAGACGGGTCACCACAGAGCTGTCTCTTTTGTGTTGAGACAAACTTTGCTGAATTTACCTGCCAGCAGTTGCGTGTCCTCCCTTTCTTTTAAGTCCGATGGAGACGCACGAGTGTAAGGAGAACGGTGAATGGTGGCCGTTCATAAGCCAGAATCATCAGAAAGCGCAGAGTAAATTTTAGGAACGTAGACGTAGGACAGCGGAGAAAACTTCACTCAGGGACTTCAGGGAACTCTCCTTACAATGCTGAGGCCTGACACGCCTAGTGCCTGGGGGCAACCCGGCTCCTGCCCTAGGTAGTTTTGTTGAGCTTGCCTCCCTCAGGTGGTGCCTTTTCTCTCCCAGCAATATTGCTCCGTGAAATTCTGCCGATGATGAAAACTGCCATGGCTTTGTCCTTTCACCTCATTGGCCTCATCTTTGAAGTACAAATGCTTTTCTACACGGGTGCTGCCTCCCTGAGCTTTCCTTTGTCTTGGCTCAATCGATGCAGATTCCTGTGCTGAATACGCCATGGACTAGCACAGGTGGGTTCTTGTCAGTATACCGGGCAAACGCAGCAATTTCGATTGTCAAGACCCACCTGGCTTGATCAAGGTTCTTTATTCCAGTGAAAACGATTTTTATCCAAATTCTAGAGGAGCACCAGTGTTGCCTCTGGGAGCTACACCCGGGCCTGCTGAACAGCGGCTCCGGAGTTTTCCTTTTCTGACTAAAATTCAACACGGAATTTCATGGATCTAAGGAAACCGTGAATTGTGGACGTACCAGATTCTCACATCTTCATTACCTAATGGAAGCTGAAGTTTCCCAGTCTGATCCGGCTGCCACTTCATTTCTTTCAATGACCATTCAATTGTGGACGTTCAGCCTTCTTCGGAATTCTCTTATACCGGCATGTTCCCGCGCCGCATCAAGACCACTCGGTGGAGGTTTCTGTGACTCAGGACAACTCTTATTTCAGGCGTCTAGAACAAAGGGAATTCACAGAGGTTGATGATCAGTTATTAAAGTCCCGTTTCTCTATGATGCCCACTGATGACACTTCTACATCGGAGGGCAAAGAGCTCGTGCAGCATGATATTCTCATTTCAGCCATGCCGCCTGCAGTTCCTTCCTTGCAGAAAAATCTTTCCCAGTGTACTTCTTTAAAATGCTGCAAAATAGTGGGACAGAAGATTTCGGTTTAGCGTTAACTTTAAACGAGCATAGGTACAGGCATGTGGGCATGTTTAGAGACAGTGTTTCACTGGTCTAGGGTAAAGGGTGAAGCGCCTGGGTTCCCGTGCTTCACTACTGTATGGCCTCAAGATGATGTGTAGGCACAGCGGCAAATCCATCGGTGGCAATTCTCTCAAATTGTCATTGCGATGGGAAGATTCCTTATTCGCTAGGAATTGTTTTACCGTGGAAGACGGGTCACCACAGAGCTGTCTCTTTTGTGTCGAGACAAACTTTGCTGAATTTACCTGCCAGCAGTTGCGTGTCCTCCCTTTCTTTTAAGGCCGATGGAGACGCACGAGTGTAAGGAGAACGGTGAATGGTGGCCGTTCATAAGCCAGGATCATCAGAAACCGCAGAGTAAATTTTAGGAACGTAGACGTAGGACAGCGGAGAAAACTTCACTCAGGGACTTCAGGGAACTCTCCTTACAATGCTGAGGCCTGACACGCCTAGTGCCTGGGGGCAACCCGGCTCCTGCCCTAGGTAGTTTTGTTGAGCGTGCCTCCCTCAGGTGTGCCTTTTCTCTCCCAGCATTATTGCTCCGTGAAATTCTGCCGATTATGAAAACTGCCATGGCTTTGTCCTTTCACCTCATTGGCCTCATCTTTGAAGTACAAATGCTTTTCTACACGGGTGCTGCCTCCCTGAGCTTTCCTTTGTCTTGGCTCAATCGATGCAGATTCCTGTGCTGAATACGCCATGGACTAGCACAGGTGGGTTCTCGTGAGTATACCGGGCAAACGCAGCAATTTCGATTGTCAAGACCCACCTGGCTTGATCAAGGTTCTTTATTCCAGTGAAAACGATTTTTATCCAAATTCTAGAGGAGCACCAGTGTTGCCTCTGGGAGCTACACCCGGGCCTGCTGAACAGCGGCTCCGGAGTTTTCCTTTTCTGACTAAAATTCAACACGGAATTTCATGGATCTAAGGAAACCGTGAATTGTGGACGTACCAGATTCTCACATCTTCATTGCCTAATGGAAGCTGAAGTTTCCCAGTCTGATCCGGCTGCCACTTCATTTCTTTCAATGACCATTCAATTGTGGACGTTCAGCCTTCTTCGGAATTCTCTTATACCGGCATGTTCCCGCGCCGCATCAAGACCACTCGGTGGAGGTTTCTGTGACTCAGGACAACTCTTATTTCAGGCGTCTAGAACAAAGGGAATTCACAGAGGTTGATGATCAGTTATTAAAGTCCCGTTTCTCTATGATGCCCACTGATGACACTTCTACATCGGAGGGCAAAGAGCTCGTGCAGCATGATATTCTCATTTCAGCCACGACGCATGCAGTTCCTTCCTTGCAGAAAAATCTTTCCCAGTGTACTTCTTTAAAATGCTGCAAAATAGTGGGACAGAAGATTTCGGTTTAGCCTTAACTTTAAACGGGCATAGGTACAGGCATGTGGGCATGTTTAGAGACAGTGTTTCACTGGTCTAGGGTAAAGGGTGAAGTGCCTGGGTTCCCGTGCTTCACTACTGTATGGCCTCAAGATGATGTGTAGGCACAGCGGCAAATCCATCAGTGGCAATTCTCTCATATTGTCATTGCGATGGGAAGATTCCTTATTCGCTAGGAATTGTTTTACCTTGGAAGACGACTCACCACAGAGCTGTCTCTTTTGTGTTGAGACAAACTTTGCTGAATTTACCTGCCAGCAGTTGCGTGTCCTCCCTTTCTTTTAAGTCCGATGGAGACGCACGAGTGTAAGGAGAACGGTGAATGGTGGCCGTTCATAAGCCAGAATCATCAGAAAGCGCAGAGTAAATTTTAGGAACGTAGACGTAGGACAGCGGAGAAAACTTCACTCAGGGACTTCAGGGAACTCTCCTTACAATGCTGAGGCCTGACACGCCTAGTGCCTGGGGGCAACCCGGCTCCTGCCCTAGGTAGTTTTGTTGAGCGTGCCTCCCTCAGGTTGTGCCTTTTCTCTCCCAGCATTATTGCTCCGTGAAATTCTGCCGATGATGAAAACTGCCATGTCTTTGTCCTTTCACCTCATTGGCCTCATCTTTGAAGTACAAATGCTTTTCTACACGGGTGCTGCCTCCCTGAGCTTTCCTTTGTCTTGGCTCAATCGATGCAGATTCCTGTGCTGAATACGCCATGGACTAGCACAGGTGGGTTCTCGTGAGTATACCGGGCAAACGCAGCAATTTCGATTGTCAAGACCCACCTGGCTTGATCAAGGTTCTTTATTCCAGTGAAAACGATTTTTATCCAAATTCTAGAGGAGCACCAGTGTGCCTCTGGGAGCCACACCCTGGCCTGCTGAACAGCGGCTCCGGAGTATTCATTTTCTGACTAAAATTCAGCACGGAATTTCATGGATCTAAGGAAACCGTGAATTGTGGACGTACCAGATTCTCACATCTTCATTGTCTAATGGAAGCTGAAGTTTCCCAGTCTGATCCGGCTGCCACTTCATTTCTGGCAATGACCATTCAATTGTGGACGTTCAGCCTTCTTCGGAATTCTCTTATACCGGCATGTTCCCGCGCCGCATAAAGACCACTCAGTGGAGGTTTCTGTGACTCAGGACAATTCTTATTTCAGGCGTCTAGAACAAAGGGAATTTACAGAGGTTGATGATCACTTATTAAAGTCCCGTTTCTCTATGATGCCCACTGATGACATTTCTACATCTGAGGGCAAAGAGCTCGTGCAGCATGATATTCTCATTTCAGCCATGCCTCCTGCAGTTCCTTCCGTGCAGAAAAATCTTTCCCAGTGTACTTCTTTAAAATGCTGCAAAATAGTGGGACAGAAGATTTCGGTTTAGCCTTAACTTTAAACGGGCATAGGTACAGGCATGTGGGCATGTTTAGAGACAGTGTTTCATTGGTGTAGGGTAAAGGGTGAAGCGCCTGGGTTCCCGTGCTTCACTACTGTATGGCCTCAAGATGATGTGTAGGCACAGCGGCAAATCCATCGGTGGCAATTCTCTCATATTGTCATTGCGATGGGAAGATTCCTTATTCGCTAGGAATTGTTTTACCGTGGAAGACGGGTCACCACAGAGCTGTCTCTTTTGTGTTGAGACAAACTTTGCTGAATTTACCTGCCAGCAGTTGCGTGTCCTCCCTTTCTTTTAAGTCCGATGGAGACGCACGAGTGTAAGGAGAACGGTGAATGGTGGCCGTTCATAAGCCAGGATCATCAGAAACCGCAGAGTAAATTTTAGGAACGTAGACGTAGGACAGCGGAGAAAACTTCACTCAGGGTCTTCAGGGAACTCTCCTTACAATGCTGAGGCCTGACACGCCTAGTGCCTGGGGGCAACCCGGCTCCTGCCCTAGGTAGTTTTGTTGAGCTTGCCTCCCTCAGGTGGTGCCTTTTCTCTCCCAGCAATATTGCTCCGTGAAATTCTGCTGATGATGAAAACTGTTTGCCATGGCTTTGTCCTTTCACCTCATTGGCCTCATCTTTGAAGTACAAATGCTTTTCTACACGGGTGCTGCCTCCCTCAGCTTTCCTTTGTCTAGGCTCAATCGATGCAGATTCCTGTGCTGAATACGCCATGGACTAGCACAGGTGGGTTCTCATGATTATACCGGGCAAACGCAGCAATTTCGATTGTCAAGACCCACCTGGCTTGATCAAGGTTCTTTATTCCAGTGAAAACGATTTTTATCCAAATTCTAGAGGAGCACCAGTGTGCCTCTGGGAGCCACACCCGGGCCTGCTGAACAGCGGCTCCGGAGTTTTCATTTTCTGACTAAAATTCAGCACGGAATTTCATGGATCTAAGGAAACCGTGAATTGTGGACGTACCAGATTCTCACATCTTCATTGTCTAATGGAAGCTGAAGTTTCCCAGTCTGATCCGGCTGCCACTTCATTTCTGGCAATGATCATTCAATTGTGGACGTTCAGCCTTCTTCGGAATTCTCTTATACCGGCATGTTCCAGCGCCGCATCAAGACCACTCGGTGAAGGTTTCTGTGACTCAGGACAACTATTTCAGGGGTCTAGAACAAAGGGAATTTACAGAAGTTGATGATCAGTTATTAAAGTCCCGTTTCTCTATGATGCCCACTGATGATACTTCTACATCTGAGGGCAAAGAGCGCGTGCAGCATGATATTCTCATTTCAGCCACGCCGCCTGCAGTTTCTTCCATGCAGAAAAATCTTTCCCAGTGTACTTCTTTAAAATGCTGCAAAATAGTGGGACAGAAGATTTCGGTTTAGCCTTAACTTTAAACGGGCATAGGTACAGGCATGTGGGCATGTTTAGAGACAGTGTTTCACTGGTCTAGGGTAAAGGGTGAAGCGCCTGGGTTCCCGTGCTTCACTACTGTATGGCCTCAAGATGATGTGTAGGCACAGCGGCAAATCCATCGGTAGCAATTCTCTCATATTGTCATTGCGATGGGAAGATTCCTTATTCGCTAGGAATTGTTTTACCATGGAAGACGGGTCACCACAGAGCTGTCTCTTTTGTGTTGAGACAAACTTTGCTGAATTTACCTGCCAGCAGTTGCGTGTCCTCCCTTTCTTTTAAGTCCGATGGAGACGCACGAGTGTAAGGAGAACGGTGAATGGTGGCCGTTCATAAGCCATGATCATCAGAAACCGCAGAGTAAATTTTAGGAACGTAGACGTAGGGCAGCGGAGAAAACTTCACTCAGGGACTTCAGGGAACTCTCCTTACAATGCTGAGGCCTGACACGCCTAGTGCCTGGGGGCAAACCGGCTCCTGCCCTAGGTAGTTTTGTTGAGCTTGCCTCCCTCAGGTGGTGCCTTTTCTCTCCCAGCAATATTGCTCCGTGAAATTCTGCCGATGATGAAAACTGCCATGGCTTTGTCCTTTCACCTCATTGGCCTCATCTTTGAAGTACAAATGCTTTTCTACACGGGTGCTGCCTCCCTGAGCTTTCCTTTGTCTTGGCTCAATCGATGCAGATTCCTGTGCTGAATACGCCATGGACTAGCACAGGTGGGTTCTTGTCAGTATACCGGGCAAACGCAGCAATTTCGATTGTCAAGACCCACCTGGCTTGATCAAGGTTCTTTATTCCAGTGAAAACGATTTTTATCCAAATTCTAGAGGAGCACCAGTGTGCCTCTGGGAGCTACACCCGGGCCTGCTGAACAGCGGCTCCGGAGTTTTCATTTTCTGACTAAAATTCAGCACGGAATTTCATGGGTCTAAGGAAACCGTGAATTGTGGACGTACCAGATTCTCACATCTTCATTGTCTAATGGAAGCTGAAGTTTCCCAGTCTGATCCGGCTGCCACTTCATTTCTGGCAATGACCATTCAATTGTGGACGTTCAGCCTTCTTCAAAATTCTCTTATACCGGCATGTTCCCGCGCCGCATCAAGACCACTCGGTGGAGGTTTCTGTGACTCAGGACAACTCTTATTTCAGGCGTCTAGAACAAAGGGAATTCACAGAGGTTGATGATCAGTTATTAAAGTCCCGTTTCTCTATGATGCCCACTGATGACACTTCTACATCGGAGGGCAAAGAGCTCGTGCAGCATGATATTCTCATTTCAGCCATGCCGCCTGCAGTTCCTTCCTTGCAGAAAAATCTTTCCCAGTGTACTTCTTTAAAATGCTGCAAAATAGTGGGACAGAAGATTTCGGTTTAGCGTTAACTTTAAACGAGCATAGGTACAGGCATGTGGGCATGTTTAGAGACAGTGTTTCACTGGTCTAGGGTGAAGGGTGAAGCGCCTGGGTTCCCGTGCTTCACTACTGTATGGCCTCAAGATGATGTGTAGGCACAGCGGCAAATCCATCGGTAGCAATTCTCTCATATTGTCATTGCGATGGGAAGATTCCTTATTCGCTAGGAATTGTTTTACCGTGGAAGACGGGTCACCACAGAGCTGTCTCTTTTGTGTCGAGACAAACTTTGCTGAATTTACCTGCCAGCAGTTGCGTGTCCTCCCTTTCTTTTAAGGCCGATGGAGACGCACGAGTGTAAGGAGAACGGTGAATGGTGGCCGTTCATAAGCCAGGATCATCAGAAACCGCAGAGTAAATTTTAGGAACGTAGACGTAGGACAGCGGAGAAAACTTCACTCAGGGACTTCAGGGAACTCTCCTTACAATGCTGAGGCCTGACACGCCTAGTGCCTGGGGGCAACCCGGCTCCTGCCCTAGGTAGTTTTGTTGAGCGTGCCTCCCTCAGGTTGTGCCTTTTCTCTCCCAGCATTATTGCTCCGTGAAATTCTGCCGATGATGAAAACTGCCATGGCTTTGTCCTTTCACCTCATTGGCCTCATCTTTGAAGTACAAATGCTTTTCTACACGGGTGCTGCCTCCCTGAGCTTTCCTTTGTCTTGGCTCAATCGATGCAGATTCCTGTGCTGAATACGCCATGGACTAGCACAGGTGGGTTCTCGTGAGTATACCGGGCAAACGCAGCAATTTCGATTGTCAAGACCCACCTGGCTTGATCAAGGTTCTTTATTCCAGTGAAAACGATTTTTATCCAAATTCTAGAGGAGCACCAGTGTTGCCTCTGGGAGCTACACCCGGGCCTGCTGAACAGCGGCTCCGGAGTTTTCCTTTTCTGACTAAAATTCAACACGGAATTTCATGGATCTAAGGAAACCGTGAATTGTGGACGTACCAGATTCTCACATCTTCATTGCCTAATGGAAGCTGAAGTTTCCCAGTCTGATCCGGCTGCCACTTCATTTCTTTCAATGACCATTCAATTGTGGACGTTCAGCCTTCTTCGGAATTCTCTTATACCGGTATGTTCCCGCGCCGCATCAAGACCACTCGGTGGAGGTTTCTGTGACTCAGGACAACTCTTATTTCAGGCGTCTAGAACAAAGGGAATTCACAGAGGTTGATGATCAGTTATTAAAGTCCCGTTTCTCTATGATGCCCACTGATGACACTTCTACATCGGAGGGCAAAGAGCTCGTGCAGCATGATATTCTCATTTCAGCCATGCCGCCTGCAGTTCCTTCCTTGCAGAAAAATCTTTCCCAGTGTACTTCTTTAAAATGCTGCAAAATAGTGGGACAGAAGATTTCGGTTTAGCGTTAACTTTAAACGAGCATAGGTACAGGCATGTGGGCATGTTTAGAGACAGTGTTTCACTGGTCTAGGGTAAAGGGTGAAGCGCCTGGGTTCCCGTGCTTCACTACTGTATGGCCTCAAGATGATGTGTAGGCACAGCGGCAAATCCATCGGTGGCAATTCTCTCATATTGTCATTGCGATGGGAAGATTCCTTATTCGCTAGGAATTGTTTTACCGTGGAAGACGGGTCACCACAGAGCTGTCTCTTTTGTGTTGAGACAAACTTTGCTGAATTTACCTGCCAGCAGTTGCGTGTCCTCCCTTTCTTTTAAGTCCGATGGAGACGCACGAGTGTAAGGAGAACGGTGAATGGTGGCCGTTCATAAGCCAGGATCATCAGAAACCGCAGAGTAAATTTTAGGAACGTAGACGTAGGACAGCGGAGAAAACTTCACTCAGGGTCTTCAGGGAACTCTCCTTACAATGCTGAGGCCTGACACGCCTAGTGCCTGGGGGCAACCCGGCTCCTGCCCTAGGTAGTTTTGTTGAGCGTGCCTCCCTCAGGTGGTGCCTTTTCTCTCCCAGCAATATTGCTCCGTGAAATTCTGCCGATGATGAAAACTGTTTGCCATGGCTTTGTCCTTTCACCTCATTGGCCTCATCTTTGAAGTACAAATGCTTTTCTACACGGGTGCTGCCTCCCTCAGCTTTCCTTTGTCTAGGCTCAATCGATGCAGATTCCTGTGCTGAATACGCCATGGACTAGCACAGGTGGGTTCTCATGAGTATACCGGGCAAACGCAGCAATTTCGATTGTCAAGACCCACCTGGCTTGATCAAGGTTCTTTATTCCAGTGAAAACGATTTTTATCCAAATTCTAGAGGAGCACCAGTGTGCCTCTGGGAGCCACACCCGGGCCTGCTGAACAGCGGCTCCGGAGTTTTCATTTTCTGACTAAAATTCAGCACGGAATTTCATGGATCTAAGGAAACCATGAATTGTGGACGTACCAGATTCTCACATCTTCATTGTCTAATGGAAGCTGAAGTTTCCCAGTCTGATCCGGCTGCCACTTCATTTCTGGCAATGATCATTCAATTGTGGACGTTCAGCCTTCTTCGGAATTCTCTTATACCGGCATGTTCCAGCGCCGCATCAAGACCACTCGGTGAAGGTTTCTGTGACTCAGGACAACTATTTCAGGGGTCTAGAACAAAGGGAATTTACAGAAGTTGATGATCAGTTATTAAAGTCCCGTTTCTCTATGATGCCCACTGATGATACTTCTACATCTGAGGGCAAAGAGCTCGTGCAGCATGATATTCTCATTTCATCCACGCCGCCTGCAGTTTCTTCCATGCAGAAAAATCTTTCCCAGTGTACTTCTTTACAATGCTGCAAAATAGTGGGACAGAAGATTTCGGTTTAGCCTTAACTTTAAACGGGCATAGGTACAGGCATGTGGGCATGTTTAGAGACAGTGTTTCACTGGTCTAGGGTAAAGGGTGAAGCGCCTGGGTTCCCGTGCTTCACTACTGTATGGCCTCAAGATGATGTGTAGGCACAGCGGCAAATCCATCGGTAGCAATTCTCTCATATTGTCATTGCGATGGGAAGATTCCTTATTCGCTAGGAATTGTTTTACCATGGAAGACGGGTCACCACAGAGCTGTCTCTTTTGTGTTGAGACAAACTTTGCTGAATTTACCTGCCAGCAGTTGCGTGTCCTCCCTTTCTTTTAAGTCCGATGGAGACGCACGAGTGTAAGGAGAACGGTGAATGGTGGCCGTTCATAAGCCATGATCATCAGAAACCGCAGAGTAAATTTTAGGAACGTAGACGTAGGGCAGCGGAGAAAACTTCACTCAGGGACTTCAGGGAACTCTCCTTACAATGCTGAGGCCTGACACGCCTAGTGCCTGGGGGCAAACCGGCTCCTGCCCTAGGTAGTTTTGTTGAGCTTGCCTCCCTCAGGTGGTGCCTTTTCTCTCCCAGCAATATTGCTCCGTGAAATTCTGCCGATGATGAAAACTGCCATGGCTTTGTCCTTTCACCTCATTGGCCTCATCTTTGAAGTACAAATGCTTTTCTACACGGGTGCTGCCTCCCTGAGCTTTCCTTTGTCTTGGCTCAATCGATGCAGATTCCTGTGCTGAATACGCCATGGACTAGCACAGGTGGGTTCTCATGAGTATACCGGGCAAACGCAGCAATTTCGATTGTCAAGACCCACCTGGCTTGATCAAGGTTCTTTATTCCAGTGAAAACGATTTTTATCCAAATTCTAGAGGAGCACCAGTGTGCCTCTGGGAGCCACACCCGGGCCTGCTGAACAGCGGCTCCGGAGTTTTCATTTTCTGACTAAAATTCAGCACGGAATTTCATGGATCTAAGGAAACCATGAATTGTGGACGTACCAGATTCTCACATCTTCATTGTCTAATGGAAGCTGAAGTTTCCCAGTCTGATCCGGCTGCCACTTCATTTCTGGCAATGATCATTCAATTGTGGACGTTCAGCCTTCTTCGGAATTCTCTTATACCGGCATGTTCCAGCGCCGCATCAAGACCACTCGGTGAAGGTTTCTGTGACTCAGGACAACTATTTCAGGGGTCTAGAACAAAGGGAATTTACAGAAGTTGATGATCAGTTATTAAAGTCCCGTTTCTCTATGATGCCCACTGATGATACTTCTACATCTGAGGGCAAAGAGCTCGTGCAGCATGATATTCTCATTTCATCCACGCCGCCTGCAGTTTCTTCCATGCAGAAAAATCTTTCCCAGTGTACTTCTTTACAATGCTGCAAAATAGTGGGACAGAAGATTTCGGTTTAGCCTTAACTTTAAACGGGCATAGGTACAGGCATGTGGGCATGTTTAGAGACAGTGTTTCACTGGTCTAGGGTAAAGGGTGAAGCGCCTGGGTTCCCGTGCTTCACTACTGTATGGCCTCAAGATGATGTGTAGGCACAGCGGCAAATCCATCGGTAGCAATTCTCTCATATTGTCATTGCGATGGGAAGATTCCTTATTCGCTAGGAATTGTTTTACCATGGAAGACGGGTCACCACAGAGCTGTCTCTTTTGTGTTGAGACAAACTTTGCTGAATTTACCTGCCAGCAGTTGCGTGTCCTCCCTTTCTTTTAAGTCCGATGGAGACGCACGAGTGTAAGGAGAACGGTGAATGGTGGCCGTTCATAAGCCATGATCATCAGAAACCGCAGAGTAAATTTTAGGAACGTAGACGTAGGGCAGCGGAGAAAACTTCACTCAGGGACTTCAGGGAACTCTCCTTACAATGCTGAGGCCTGACACGCCTAGTGCCTGGGGGCAAACCGGCTCCTGCCCTAGGTAGTTTTGTTGAGCTTGCCTCCCTCAGGTGGTGCCTTTTCTCTCCCAGCAATATTGCTCCGTGAAATTCTGCCGATGATGAAAACTGCCATGGCTTTGTCCTTTCACCTCATTGGCCTCATCTTTGAAGTACAAATGCTTTTCTACACGGGTGCTGCCTCCCTGAGCTTTCCTTTGTCTTGGCTCAATCGATGCAGATTCCTGTGCTGAATACGCCATGGACTAGCACAGGTGGGTTCTTGTCAGTATACCGGGCAAACGCAGCAATTTCGATTGTCAAGACCCACCTGGCTTGATCAAGGTTCTTTATTCCAGTGAAAACGATTTTTATCCAAATTCTAGAGGAGCACCAGTGTGCCTCTGGGAGCTACACCCGGGCCTGCTGAACAGCGGCTCCGGAGTTTTCATTTTCTGACTAAAATTCAGCACGGAATTTCATGGGTCTAAGGAAACCGTGAATTGTGGACGTACCAGATTCTCACATCTTCATTGTCTAATGGAAGCTGAAGTTTCCCAGTCTGATCCGGCTGCCACTTCATTTCTGGCAATGACCATTCAATTGTGGACGTTCAGCCTTCTTCAAAATTCTCTTATACCGGCATGTTCCCGCGCCGCATCAAGACCACTCGGTGGAGGTTTCTGTGACTCAGGACAACTCTTATTTCAGGCGTCTAGAACAAAGGGAATTCACAGAGGTTGATGATCAGTTATTAAAGTCCCGTTTCTCTATGATGCCCACTGATGACACTTCTACATCGGAGGGCAAAGAGCTCGTGCAGCATGATATTCTCATTTCAGCCATGCCGCCTGCAGTTCCTTCCTTGCAGAAAAATCTTTCCCAGTGTACTTCTTTAAAATGCTGCAAAATAGTGGGACAGAAGATTTCGGTTTAGCGTTAACTTTAAACGAGCATAGGTACAGGCATGTGGGCATGTTTAGAGACAGTGTTTCACTGGTCTAGGGTGAAGGGTGAAGCGCCTGGGTTCCCGTGCTTCACTACTGTATGGCCTCAAGATGATGTGTAGGCACAGCGGCAAATCCATCGGTAGCAATTCTCTCATATTGTCATTGCGATGGGAAGATTCCTTATTCGCTAGGAATTGTTTTACCGTGGAAGACGGGTCACCACAGAGCTGTCTCTTTTGTGTCGAGACAAACTTTGCTGAATTTACCTGCCAGCAGTTGCGTGTCCTCCCTTTCTTTTAAGGCCGATGGAGACGCACGAGTGTAAGGAGAACGGTGAATGGTGGCCGTTCATAAGCCAGGATCATCAGAAACCGCAGAGTAAATTTTAGGAACGTAGACGTAGGACAGCGGAGAAAACTTCACTCAGGGACTTCAGGGAACTCTCCTTACAATGCTGAGGCCTGACACGCCTAGTGCCTGGGGGCAACCCGGCTCCTGCCCTAGGTAGTTTTGTTGAGCGTGCCTCCCTCAGGTTGTGCCTTTTCTCTCCCAGCATTATTGCTCCGTGAAATTCTGCCGATGATGAAAACTGCCATGGCTTTGTCCTTTCACCTCATTGGCCTCATCTTTGAAGTACAAATGCTTTTCTACACGGGTGCTGCCTCCCTGAGCTTTCCTTTGTCTTGGCTCAATCGATGCAGATTCCTGTGCTGAATACGCCATGGACTAGCACAGGTGGGTTCTCGTGAGTATACCGGGCAAACGCAGCAATTTCGATTGTCAAGACCCACCTGGCTTGATCAAGGTTCTTTATTCCAGTGAAAACGATTTTTATCCAAATTCTAGAGGAGCACCAGTGTTGCCTCTGGGAGCTACACCCGGGCCTGCTGAACAGCGGCTCCGGAGTTTTCCTTTTCTGACTAAAATTCAACACGGAATTTCATGGATCTAAGGAAACCGTGAATTGTGGACGTACCAGATTCTCACATCTTCATTGCCTAATGGAAGCTGAAGTTTCCCAGTCTGATCCGGCTGCCACTTCATTTCTTTCAATGACCATTCAATTGTGGACGTTCAGCCTTCTTCGGAATTCTCTTATACCGGTATGTTCCCGCGCCGCATCAAGACCACTCGGTGGAGGTTTCTGTGACTCAGGACAACTCTTATTTCAGGCGTCTAGAACAAAGGGAATTCACAGAGGTTGATGATCAGTTATTAAAGTCCCGTTTCTCTATGATGCCCACTGATGACACTTCTACATCGGAGGGCAAAGAGCTCGTGCAGCATGATATTCTCATTTCAGCCATGCCGCCTGCAGTTCCTTCCTTGCAGAAAAATCTTTCCCAGTGTACTTCTTTAAAATGCTGCAAAATAGTGGGACAGAAGATTTCGGTTTAGCGTTAACTTTAAACGAGCATAGGTACAGGCATGTGGGCATGTTTAGAGACAGTGTTTCACTGGTCTAGGGTAAAGGGTGAAGCGCCTGGGTTCCCGTGCTTCACTACTGTATGGCCTCAAGATGATGTGTAGGCACAGCGGCAAATCCATCGGTGGCAATTCTCTCATATTGTCATTGCGATGGGAAGATTCCTTATTCGCTAGGAATTGTTTTACCGTGGAAGACGGGTCACCACAGAGCTGTCTCTTTTGTGTTGAGACAAACTTTGCTGAATTTACCTGCCAGCAGTTGCGTGTCCTCCCTTTCTTTTAAGTCCGATGGAGACGCACGAGTGTAAGGAGAACGGTGAATGGTGGCCGTTCATAAGCCAGGATCATCAGAAACCGCAGAGTAAATTTTAGGAACGTAGACGTAGGACAGCGGAGAAAACTTCACTCAGGGTCTTCAGGGAACTCTCCTTACAATGCTGAGGCCTGACACGCCTAGTGCCTGGGGGCAACCCGGCTCCTGCCCTAGGTAGTTTTGTTGAGCGTGCCTCCCTCAGGTGGTGCCTTTTCTCTCCCAGCAATATTGCTCCGTGAAATTCTGCCGATGATGAAAACTGTTTGCCATGGCTTTGTCCTTTCACCTCATTGGCCTCATCTTTGAAGTACAAATGCTTTTCTACACGGGTGCTGCCTCCCTCAGCTTTCCTTTGTCTAGGCTCAATCGATGCAGATTCCTGTGCTGAATACGCCATGGACTAGCACAGGTGGGTTCTCATGAGTATACCGGGCAAACGCAGCAATTTCGATTGTCAAGACCCACCTGGCTTGATCAAGGTTCTTTATTCCAGTGAAAACGATTTTTATCCAAATTCTAGAGGAGCACCAGTGTGCCTCTGGGAGCCACACCCGGGCCTGCTGAACAGCGGCTCCGGAGTTTTCATTTTCTGACTAAAATTCAGCACGGAATTTCATGGATCTAAGGAAACCATGAATTGTGGACGTACCAGATTCTCACATCTTCATTGTCTAATGGAAGCTGAAGTTTCCCAGTCTGATCCGGCTGCCACTTCATTTCTGGCAATGATCATTCAATTGTGGACGTTCAGCCTTCTTCGGAATTCTCTTATACCGGCATGTTCCAGCGCCGCATCAAGACCACTCGGTGAAGGTTTCTGTGACTCAGGACAACTATTTCAGGGGTCTAGAACAAAGGGAATTTACAGAAGTTGATGATCAGTTATTAAAGTCCCGTTTCTCTATGATGCCCACTGATGATACTTCTACATCTGAGGGCAAAGAGCTCGTGCAGCATGATATTCTCATTTCATCCACGCCGCCTGCAGTTTCTTCCATGCAGAAAAATCTTTCCCAGTGTACTTCTTTACAATGCTGCAAAATAGTGGGACAGAAGATTTCGGTTTAGCCTTAACTTTAAACGGGCATAGGTACAGGCATGTGGGCATGTTTAGAGACAGTGTTTCACTGGTCTAGGGTAAAGGGTGAAGCGCCTGGGTTCCCGTGCTTCACTACTGTATGGCCTCAAGATGATGTGTAGGCACAGCGGCAAATCCATCGGTAGCAATTCTTTCATATTGTCATTGCGATGGGAAGATTCCTTATTCGCTAGGAATTGTTTTACCATGGAAGACGGGTCACCACAGAGCTGTCTCTTTTGTGTTGAGACAAACTTTGCTGAATTTACCTGCCAGCAGTTGCGTGTCCTCCCTTTCTTTTAAGTCCGATGGAGACGCACGAGTGTAAGGAGAACGGTGAATGGTGGCCGTTCATAAGCCATGATCATCAGAAACCGCAGAGTAAATTTTAGGAACGTAGACGTAGGGCAGCGGAGAAAACTTCACTCAGGGACTTCAGGGAACTCTCCTTACAATGCTGAGGCCTGACACGCCTAGTGCCTGGGGGCAAACCGGCTCCTGCCCTAGGTAGTTTTGTTGAGCTTGCCTCCCTCAGGTGGTGCCTTTTCTCTCCCAGCAATATTGCTCCGTGAAATTCTGCCGATGATGAAAACTGCCATGGCTTTGTCCTTTCACTCATTGGCCTCATCTTTGAAGTACAAATGCTTTTCTACACGGGTGCTGCCTCCCTGAGCTTTCCTTTTTCTTGGCTCAATCGATGCAGATTCCTGTGCTGAATACGCCATGGACTAGCACAGGTGGGTTCTTGTCAGTATACCGGGCAAACGCAGCAATTTCGATTGTCAAGACCCACCTGGCTTGATCAAGGTTCTTTATTCCAGTGACAACGATTTTTATCCAAATTCTAGAGGAGCACCAGTGTGCCTCTGGGAGCTACACCCGGGCCTGCTGAACAGCGGCTCCGGAGTTTTCATTTTCTGACTAAAATTCAGCACGGAATTTCATGGATCTAAGGAAACCGTGAATTGTGGACGTACCAGATTCTCACATCTTCATTGTCTAATGGAAGCTGAAGTTTCCCAGTCTGATCCGGCTGCCACTTCATTTCTGGCAATGACCATTCAATTGTGGACGTTCAGCCTTCTTCGAAATTCTCTTATACCGGCATGTTCCCGCGCCGCATCAAGACCACTCGGTGAAGGTTTCTGTGACTCAGGACAACTATTTCAGGGGTCTAGAACAAAGGGAATTTACAGAAGTTGATGATCAGTTATTAAAGTCCCGTTTCTCTATGATGCCCACTGATGATACTTCTACATCTGAGGGCAAAGAGCTCGTGCAGCATGATATTCTCATTTCAGCCACGCCGCCTGCAGTTTCTTCCATGCAGAAAAATCTTTCCCAGTGTACTTCTTTACAATGCTGCAAAATAGTGGGACAGAAGATTTCGGTTTAGCCTTAACTTTAAACGGGCATAGGTACAGGCATGTGGGCATGTTTAGAGACAGTGTTTCACTGGTCTAGGGTAAAGGGTGAAGCGCCTGGGTTCCCGTGCTTCACTACTGTATGGCCTCAAGATGATGTGTAGGCACAGCGGCAAATCCATCGGTAGCAATTCTCTCATATTGTCATTGCGATGGGAAGATTCCTTATTCGCTAGGAATTGTTTTACCATGGAAGACGGGTCACCACAGAGCTGTCTCTTTTGTGTTGAGACAAACTTTGCTGAATTTACCTGCCAGCAGTTGCGTGTCCTCCCTTTCTTTTAAGTCCGATGGAGACGCACGAGTGTAAGGAGAACGGTGAATGGTGGCCGTTCATAAGCCATGATCATCAGAAACCGCAGAGTAAATTTTAGGAACGTAGACGTAGGGCAGCGGAGAAAACTTCACTCAGGGACTTCAGGGAACTCTCCTTACAATGCTGAGGCCTGACACGCCTAGTGCCTGGGGGCAAACCGGCTCCTGCCCTAGGTAGTTTTGTTGAGCTTGCCTCCCTCAGGTGGTGCCTTTTCTCTCCCAGCAATATTGCTCCGTGAAATTCTGCCGATGATGAAAACTGCCATGGCTTTGTCCTTTCACCTCATAGGCCTCATCTTTGAAGTACAAATGCTTTTCTACACGGGTGCTGCCTCCCTGAGCTTTCCTTTGTCTTGGCTCAATCGATGCAGATTCCTGTGCTGAATACGCCATGGACTAGCACAGGTGGGTTCTTGTCAGTATACCGGGCAAACGCAGCAATTTCGATTGTCAAGACCCACCTGGCTTGATCAAGGTTCTTTATTCCAGTGAAAACGATTTTTATCCAAATTCTAGAGGAGCACCAGTGTGCCTCTGGGAGCTACACCCGGGCCTGCTGAACAGCGGCTCCGGAGTTTTCATTTTCTGACTAAAATTCAGCACGGAATTTCATGGGTCTAAGGAAACCGTGAATTGTGGACGTACCAGATTCTCACATCTTCATTGTCTAATGGAAGCTGAAGTTTCCCAGTCTGATCCGGCTGCCACTTCATTTCTGGCAATGACCATTCAATTGTGGACGTTCAGCCTTCTTCAAAATTCTCTTATACCGGCATGTTCCCGCGCCGCATCAAGACCACTCGGTGGAGGTTTCTGTGACTCAGGACAACTCTTATTTCAGGCGTCTAGAACAAAGGGAATTCACAGAGGTTGATGATCAGTTATTAAAGTCCCGTTTCTCTATGATGCCCACTGATGACACTTCTACATCGGAGGGCAAAGAGCTCGTGCAGCATGATATTCTCATTTCAGCCATGCCGCCTGCAGTTCCTTCCTTGCAGAAAAATCTTTCCCAGTGTACTTCTTTAAAATGCTGCAAAATAGTGGGACAGAAGATTTCGGTTTAGCGTTAACTTTAAACGAGCATAGGTACAGGCATGTGGGCATGTTTAGAGACAGTGTTTCACTGGTCTAGGGTGAAGGGTGAAGCGCCTGGGTTCCCGTGCTTCACTACTGTATGGCCTCAAGATGATGTGTAGGCACAGCGGCAAATCCATCGGTAGCAATTCTCTCATATTGTCATTGCGATGGGAAGATTCCTTATTCGCTAGGAATTGTTTTACCGTGGAAGACGGGTCACCACAGAGCTGTCTCTTTTGTGTCGAGACAAACTTTGCTGAATTTACCTGCCAGCAGTTGCGTGTCCTCCCTTTCTTTTAAGGCCGATGGAGACGCACGAGTGTAAGGAGAACGGTGAATGGTGGCCGTTCATAAGCCAGGATCATCAGAAACCGCAGAGTAAATGTTAGGAACGTAGACGTAGGACAGCGGAGAAAACTTCACTCAGGGACTTCAGGGAACTCTCCTTACAATGCTGAGGCCTGACACGCCTAGTGCCTGGGGGCAACCCGGCTCCTGCCCTAGGTAGTTTTGTTGAGCGTGCCTCCCTCAGGTTGTGCCTTTTCTCTCCCAGCATTATTGCTCCGTGAAATTCTGCCGATGATGAAAACTGCCATGGCTTTGTCCTTTCACCTCATTGGCCTCATCTTTGAAGTACAAATGCTTTTCTACACGGGTGCTGCCTCCCTGAGCTTTCCTTTGTCTTGGCTCAATCGATGCAGATTCCTGTGCTGAATACGCCATGGACTAGCACAGGTGGGTTCTCGTGAGTATACCGGGCAAACGCAGCAATTTCGATTGTCAAGACCCACCTGGCTTGATCAAGGTTCTTTATTCCAGTGAAAACGATTTTTATCCAAATTCTAGAGGAGCACCAGTGTTGCCTCTGGGAGCTACACCCGGGCCTGCTGAACAGCGGCTCCGGAGTTTTCCTTTTCTGACTAAAATTCAACACGGAATTTCATGGATCTAAGGAAACCGTGAATTGTGGACGTACCAGATTCTCACATCTTCATTGCCTAATGGAAGCTGAAGTTTCCCAGTCTGATCCGGCTGCCACTTCATTTCTTTCAATGACCATTCAATTGTGGACGTTCAGCCTTCTTCGGAATTCTCTTATACCGGTATGTTCCCGCGCCGCATCAAGACCACTCGGTGGAGGTTTCTGTGACTCAGGACAACTCTTATTTCAGGCGTCTAGAACAAAGGGAATTCACAGAGGTTGATGATCAGTTATTAAAGTCCCGTTTCTCTATGATGCCCACTGATGACACTTCTACATCGGAGGGCAAAGAGCTCGTGCAGCATGATATTCTCATTTCAGCCATGCCGCCTGCAGTTCCTTCCTTGCAGAAAAATCTTTCCCAGTGTACTTCTTTAAAATGCTGCAAAATAGTGGGACAGAAGATTTCGGTTTAGCGTTAACTTTAAACGAGCATAGGTACAGGCATGTGGGCATGTTTAGAGACAGTGTTTCACTGGTCTAGGGTAAAGGGTGAAGCGCCTGGGTTCCCGTGCTTCACTACTGTATGGCCTCAAGATGATGTGTAGGCACAGCGGCAAATCCATCGGTGGCAATTCTCTCATATTGTCATTGCGATGGGAAGATTCCTTATTCGCTAGGAATTGTTTTACCGTGGAAGACGGGTCACCACAGAGCTGTCTCTTTTGTGTTGAGACAAACTTTGCTGAATTTACCTGCCAGCAGTTGCGTGTCCTCCCTTTCTTTTAAGTCCGATGGAGACGCACGAGTGTAAGGAGAACGGTGAATGGTGGCCGTTCATAAGCCAGGATCATCAGAAACCGCAGAGTAAATTTTAGGAACGTAGACGTAGGACAGCGGAGAAAACTTCACTCAGGGTCTTCAGGGAACTCTCCTTACAATGCTGAGGCCTGACACGCCTAGTGCCTGGGGGCAACCCGGCTCCTGCCCTAGGTAGTTTTGTTGAGCATGCCTCCCTCAGGTGGTGCCTTTTCTCTCCCAGCAATATTGCTCCGTGAAATTCTGCCGATGATGAAAACTGTTTGCCATGGCTTTGTCCTTTCACCTCATTGGCCTCATCTTTGAAGTACAAATGCTTTTCTACACGGGTGCTGCCTTCCTCAGCTTTCCTTTGTCTAGGCTCAATCGATGCAGATTCCTGTGCTGAATACGCCATGGACTAGCACAGGTGGGTTCTCATGAGTATACCGGGCAAACGCAGCAATTTCGATTGTCAAGACCCACCTGGCTTGATCAAGGTTCTTTATTCCAGTGAAAACGATTTTTATCCAAATTCTAGAGGAGCACCAGTGTGCCTCTGGGAGCCACACCCGGGCCTGCTGAACAGCGGCTCCGGAGTTTTCATTTTCTGACTAAAATTCAGCACGGAATTTCATGGATCTAAGGAAACCATGAATTGTGGACGTACCAGATTCTCACATCTTCATTGTCTAATGGAAGCTGAAGTTTCCCAGTCTGATCCGGCTGCCACTTCATTTCTGGCAATGATCATTCAATTGTGGACGTTCAGCCTTCTTCGGAATTCTCTTATACCGGCATGTTCCAGCGCCGCATCAAGACCACTCGGTGAAGGTTTCTGTGACTCAGGACAACTATTTCAGGGGTCTAGAACAAAGGGAATTTACAGAAGTTGATGATCAGTTATTAAAGTCCCGTTTCTCTATGATGCCCACTGATGATACTTCTACATCTGAGGGCAAAGAGCTCGTGCAGCATGATATTCTCATTTCAGCCACGCCGCCTGCAGTTTCTTCCATGCAGAAAAATCTTTCCCAGTGTACTTCTTTACAATGCTGCAAAATAGTGGGACAGAAGATTTCGGTTTAGCCTTAACTTTAAACGGGCATAGGTACAGGCATGTGGGCATGTTTAGAGACAGTGTTTCACTGGTCTAGGGTAAAGGGTGAAGCGCCTGGGTTCCCGTGCTTCACTACTGTATGGCCTCAAGATGATGTGTAGGCACAGCGGCAAATCCATCGGTAGCAATTCTTTCATATTGTCATTGCGATGGGAAGATTCCTTATTCGCTAGGAATTGTTTTACCATGGAAGACGGGTCACCACAGAGCTGTCTCTTTTGTGTTGAGACAAACTTTGCTGAATTTACCTGCCAGCAGTTGCGTGTCCTCCCTTTCTTTTAAGTCCGATGGAGACGCACGAGTGTAAGGAGAACGGTGAATGGTGGCCGTTCATAAGCCATGATCATCAGAAACCGCAGAGTAAATTTTAGGAACGTAGACGTAGGGCAGCGGAGAAAACTTCACTCAGGGACTTCAGGGAACTCTCCTTACAATGCTGAGGCCTGACACGCCTAGTGCCTGGGGGCAAACCGGCTCCTGCCCTAGGTAGTTTTGTTGAGCTTGCCTCCCTCAGGTGGTGCCTTTTCTCTCCCAGCAATATTGCTCCGTGAAATTCTGCCGATGATGAAAACTGCCATGGCTTTGTCCTTTCACTCATTGGCCTCATCTTTGAAGTACAAATGCTTTTCTACACGGGTGCTGCCTCCCTGAGCTTTCCTTTTTCTTGGCTCAATCGATGCAGATTCCTGTGCTGAATACGCCATGGACTAGCACAGGTGGGTTCTTGTCAGTATACCGGGCAAACGCAGCAATTTCGATTGTCAAGACCCACCTGGCTTGATCAAGGTTCTTTATTCCAGTGACAACGATTTTTATCCAAATTCTAGAGGAGCACCAGTGTGCCTCTGGGAGCTACACCCGGGCCTGCTGAACAGCGGCTCCGGAGTTTTCATTTTCTGACTAAAATTCAGCACGGAATTTCATGGATCTAAGGAAACCGTGAATTGTGGACGTACCAGATTCTCACATCTTCATTGTCTAATGGAAGCTGAAGTTTCCCAGTCTGATCCGGCTGCCACTTCATTTCTGGCAATGACCATTCAATTGTGGACGTTCAGCCTTCTTCGAAATTCTCTTATACCGGCATGTTCCCGCGCCGCATCAAGACCACTCGGTGAAGGTTTCTGTGACTCAGGACAACTATTTCAGGGGTCTAGAACAAAGGGAATTTACAGAAGTTGATGATCAGTTATTAAAGTCCCGTTTCTCTATGATGCCCACTGATGATACTTCTACATCTGAGGGCAAAGAGCTCGTGCAGCATGATATTCTCATTTCAGCCACGCCGCCTGCAGTTTCTTCCATGCAGAAAAATCTTTCCCAGTGTACTTCTTTACAATGCTGCAAAATAGTGGGACAGAAGATTTCGGTTTAGCCTTAACTTTAAACGGGCATAGGTACAGGCATGTGGGCATGTTTAGAGACAGTGTTTCACTGGTCTAGGGTAAAGGGTGAAGCGCCTGGGTTCCCGTGCTTCACTACTGTATGGCCTCAAGATGATGTGTAGGCACAGCGGCAAATCCATCGGTAGCAATTCTCTCATATTGTCATTGCGATGGGAAGATTCCTTATTCGCTAGGAATTGTTTTACCATGGAAGACGGGTCACCACAGAGCTGTCTCTTTTGTGTTGAGACAAACTTTGCTGAATTTACCTGCCAGCAGTTGCGTGTCCTCCCTTTCTTTTAAGTCCGATGGAGACGCACGAGTGTAAGGAGAACGGTGAATGGTGGCCGTTCATAAGCCATGATCATCAGAAACCGCAGAGTAAATTTTAGGAACGTAGACGTAGGGCAGCGGAGAAAACTTCACTCAGGGACTTCAGGGAACTCTCCTTACAATGCTGAGGCCTGACACGCCTAGTGCCTGGGGGCAAACCGGCTCCTGCCCTAGGTAGTTTTGTTGAGCTTGCCTCCCTCAGGTGGTGCCTTTTCTCTCCCAGCAATATTGCTCCGTGAAATTCTGCCGATGATGAAAACTGCCATGGCTTTGTCCTTTCACCTCATTGGCCTCATCTTTGAAGTACAAATGCTTTTCTACACGGGTGCTGCCTCCCTGAGCTTTCCTTTGTCTTGGCTCAATCGATGCAGATTCCTGTGCTGAATACGCCATGGACTAGCACAGGTGGGTTCTTGTCAGTATACCGGGCAAACGCAGCAATTTCGATTGTCAAGACCCACCTGGCTTGATCAAGGTTCTTTATTCCAGTGAAAACGATTTTTATCCAAATTCTAGAGGAGCACCAGTGTGCCTCTGGGAGCTACACCCGGGCCTGCTGAACAGCGGCTCCGGAGTTTTCATTTTCTGACTAAAATTCAGCACGGAATTTCATGGGTCTAAGGAAACCGTGAATTGTGGACGTACCAGATTCTCACATCTTCATTGTCTAATGGAAGCTGAAGTTTCCCAGTCTGATCCGGCTGCCACTTCATTTCTGGCAATGACCATTCAATTGTGGACGTTCAGCCTTCTTCAAAATTCTCTTATACCGGCATGTTCCCGCGCCGCATCAAGACCACTCGGTGGAGGTTTCTGTGACTCAGGACAACTCTTATTTCAGGCGTCTAGAACAAAGGGAATTCACAGAGGTTGATGATCAGTTATTAAAGTCCCGTTTCTCTATGATGCCCACTGATGACACTTCTACATCGGAGGGCAAAGAGCTCGTGCAGCATGATATTCTCATTTCAGCCATGCCGCCTGCAGTTCCTTCCTTGCAGAAAAATCTTTCCCAGTGTACTTCTTTAAAATGCTGCAAAATAGTGGGACAGAAGATTTCGGTTTAGCGTTAACTTTAAACGAGCATAGGTACAGGCATGTGGGCATGTTTAGAGACAGTGTTTCACTGGTCTAGGGTGAAGGGTGAAGCGCCTGGGTTCCCGTGCTTCACTACTGTATGGCCTCAAGATGATGTGTAGGCACAGCGGCAAATCCATCGGTAGCAATTCTCTCATATTGTCATTGCGATGGGAAGATTCCTTATTCGCTAGGAATTGTTTTACCGTGGAAGACGGGTCACCACAGAGCTGTCTCTTTTGTGTCGAGACAAACTTTGCTGAATTTACCTGCCAGCAGTTGCGTGTCCTCCCTTTCTTTTAAGGCCGATGGAGACGCACGAGTGTAAGGAGAACGGTGAATGGTGGCCGTTCATAAGCCAGGATCATCAGAAACCGCAGAGTAAATTTTAGGAACGTAGACGTAGGACAGCGGAGAAAACTTCACTCAGGGACTTCAGGGAACTCTCCTTACAATGCTGAGGCCTGACACGCCTAGTGCCTGGGGGCAACCCGGCTCCTGCCCTAGGTAGTTTTGTTGAGCGTGCCTCCCTCAGGTTGTGCCTTTTCTCTCCCAGCATTATTGCTCCGTGAAATTCTGCCGATGATGAAAACTGCCATGGCTTTGTCCTTTCACCTCATTGGCCTCATCTTTGAAGTACAAATGCTTTTCTACACGGGTGCTGCCTCCCTGAGCTTTCCTTTGTCTTGGCTCAATCGATGCAGATTCCTGTGCTGAATACGCCATGGACTAGCACAGGTGGGTTCTCGTGAGTATACCGGGCAAACGCAGCAATTTCGATTGTCAAGACCCACCTGGCTTGATCAAGGTTCTTTATTCCAGTGAAAACGATTTTTATCCAAATTCTAGAGGAGCACCAGTGTTGCCTCTGGGAGCTACACCCGGGCCTGCTGAACAGCGGCTCCGGAGTTTTCCTTTTCTGACTAAAATTCAACACGGAATTTCATGGATCTAAGGAAACCGTGAATTGTGGACGTACCAGATTCTCACATCTTCATTGCCTAATGGAAGCTGAAGTTTCCCAGTCTGATCCGGCTGCCACTTCATTTCTTTCAATGACCATTCAATTGTGGACGTTCAGCCTTCTTCGGAATTCTCTTATACCGGTATGTTCCCGCGCCGCATCAAGACCACTCGGTGGAGGTTTCTGTGACTCAGGACAACTCTTATTTCAGGCGTCTAGAACAAAGGGAATTCACAGAGGTTGATGATCAGTTATTAAAGTCCCGTTTCTCTATGATGCCCACTGATGACACTTCTACATCGGAGGGCAAAGAGCTCGTGCAGCATGATATTCTCATTTCAGCCATGCCGCCTGCAGTTCCTTCCTTGCAGAAAAATCTTTCCCAGTGTACTTCTTTAAAATGCTGCAAAATAGTGGGACAGAAGATTTCGGTTTAGCGTTAACTTTAAACGAGCATAGGTACAGGCATGTGGGCATGTTTAGAGACAGTGTTTCACTGGTCTAGGGTAAAGGGTGAAGCGCCTGGGTTCCCGTGCTTCACTACTGTATGGCCTCAAGATGATGTGTAGGCACAGCGGCAAATCCATCGGTGGCAATTCTCTCATATTGTCATTGCGATGGGAAGATTCCTTATTCGCTAGGAATTGTTTTACCGTGGAAGACGGGTCACCACAGAGCTGTCTCTTTTGTGTTGAGACAAACTTTGCTGAATTTACCTGCCAGCAGTTGCGTGTCCTCCCTTTCTTTTAAGTCCGATGGAGACGCACGAGTGTAAGGAGAACGGTGAATGGTGGCCGTTCATAAGCCAGGATCATCAGAAACCGCAGAGTAAATTTTAGGAACGTAGACGTAGGACAGCGGAGAAAACTTCACTCAGGGTCTTCAGGGAACTCTCCTTACAATGCTGAGGCCTGACACGCCTAGTGCCTGGGGGCAACCCGGCTCCTGCCCTAGGTAGTTTTGTTGAGCGTGCCTCCCTCAGGTGGTGCCTTTTCTCTCCCAGCAATATTGCTCCGTGAAATTCTGCCGATGATGAAAACTGTTTGCCATGGCTTTGTCCTTTCACCTCATTGGCCTCATCTTTGAAGTACAAATGCTTTTCTACACGGGTGCTGCCTCCCTCAGCTTTCCTTTGTCTAGGCTCAATCGATGCAGATTCCTGTGCTGAATACGCCATGGACTAGCACAGGTGGGTTCTCATGAGTATACCGGGCAAACGCAGCAATTTCGATTGTCAAGACCCACCTGGCTTGATCAAGGTTCTTTATTCCAGTGAAAACGATTTTTATCCAAATTCTAGAGGAGCACCAGTGTGCCTCTGGGAGCCACACCCGGGCCTGCTGAACAGCGGCTCCGGAGTTTTCATTTTCTGACTAAAATTCAGCACGGAATTTCATGGATCTAAGGAAACCATGAATTGTGGACGTACCAGATTCTCACATCTTCATTGTCTAATGGAAGCTGAAGTTTCCCAGTCTGATCCGGCTGCCACTTCATTTCTGGCAATGATCATTCAATTGTGGACGTTCAGCCTTCTTCGGAATTCTCTTATACCGGCATGTTCCCGCGCCGCATCAAGACCACTCGGTGAAGGTTTCTGTGACTCAGGACAACTATTTCAGGGGTCTAGAACAAAGGGAATTTACAGAAGTTGATGATCAGTTATTAAAGTCCCGTTTCTCTATGATGCCCACTGATGATACTTCTACATCTGAGGGCAAAGAGCTCGTGCAGCATGATATTCTCATTTCAGCCACGCCGCCTGCAGTTTCTTCCATGCAGAAAAATCTTTCCCAGTGTACTTCTTTACAATGCTGCAAAATAGTGGGACAGAAGATTTCGGTTTAGCCTTAACTTTAAACGGGCATAGGGACAGGCATGTGGGCATGTTTAGAGACAGTGTTTCACTGGTCTAGGGTAAAGGGTGAAGCGCCTGGGTTCCCGTGCTTCACTACTGTATGGCCTCAAGATGATGTGTAGGCACAGCGGCAAATCCATCGGTAGCAATTCTTTCATATTGTCATTGCGATGGGAAGATTCCTTATTCGCTATGAATTGTTTTACCATGGAAGACGGGTCACCACAGAGCTGTCTCTTTTGTGTTGAGACAAACTTTGCTGAATTTACCTGCCAGCAGTTGCGTGTCCTCCCTTTCTTTTAAGTCCGATGGAGACGCACGAGTGTAAGGAGAACGGTGAATGGTGGCCGTTCATAAGCCATGATATTCAGAAACCGCAGAGTAAATTTTAGGAACGTAGACGTAGGGCAGCGGAGAAAACTTCACTCAGGGACTTCAGGGAACTCTCCTTACAATGCTGAGGCCTGACACGCCTAGTGCCTGGGGGCAAACCGGCTCCTGCCCTAGGTAGTTTTGTTGAGCTTGCCTCCCTCAGGTGGTGCCTTTTCTCTCCCAGCAATATTGCTCCGTGAAATTCTGCCGATGATGAAAACTGCCATGGCTTTGTCCTTTCACTCATTGGCCTCATCTTTGAAGTACAAATGCTTTTCTACACGGGTGCTGCCTCCCTGAGCTTTCCTTTGTCTTGGCTCAATCGATGCAGATTCCTGTGCTGAATACGCCATGGACTAGCACAGGTGGGTTCTTGTCAGTATACCGGGCAAACGCAGCAATTTCGATTGTCAAGACCCACCTGGCTTGATCAAGGTTCTTTATTCCAGTGAAAACGATTTTTATCCAAATTCTAGAGGAGCACCAGTGTGCCTCTGGGAGCTACACCCGGGCCTGCTGAACAGCGGCTCCGGAGTTTTCATTTTCTGACTAAAATTCAGCACGGAATTTCATGGATCTAAGGAAACCGTGAATTGTGGACGTACCAGATTCTCACATCTTCATTGTCTAATGGAAGCTGAAGTTTCCCAGTCTGATCCGGCTGCCACTTCATTTCTGGCAATGACCATTCAATTGTGGACGTTCAGCCTTCTTCGAAATTCTCTTATACCGGCATGTTCCCGCGCCGCATAAAGACCACTCAGTGGAGGTTTCTGTGACTCAGGACAACTCTTTATTTCAGGCGTCTAGAACAAAGGGAATTCACAGAGGTTGATGATCACTTATTAAAGTCCCGTTTCTCTATGATGCCCACTGATGACATTTCTACATCTGAGGGCAAAGAGCTCGTGCAGCATGATATTCTCATTTCAGCCATGCCTCCTGCAGTTCCTTCCGTGCAGAAAAATCTTTCCCAGTGTACTTCTTTAAAATGCTGCAAAATAGTGGGACAGAAGATTTCGGTTTAGCCTTAACTTTAAACGGGCATAGGTACAGGCATGTGGGCATGTTTAGAGACAGTGTTTCATTGGTGTAGGGTAAAGGGTGAAGCGCCTGGGTTCCCGTGCTTCACTACTGTATGGCCTCAAGATGATGTGTAGGCACAGCGGCAAATCCATCGGTGGCAATTCTCTCATATTGTCATTGCGATGGGAAGATTCCTTATTCGCTAGGAATTGTTTTACCGTGGAAGACGGGTCACCACAGAGCTGTCTCTTTTGTGTTGAGACAAACTTTGCTGAATTTACCTGCCAGCAGTTGCGTGTCCTCCCTTTCTTTTAAGTCCGATGGAGACGCACGAGTGTAAGGAGAACGGTGAATGGTGGCCGTTCATAAGCCAGGATCATCAGAAACCGCAGAGTAAATTTTAGGAACGTAGACGTAGGACAGCGGAGAAAACTTCACTCAGGGACTTCAGGGAACTCTCCTTACAATGCTGAGGCCTGACACGCCTAGTGCCTGGGGGCAACCCGGCTCCTGCCCTAGGTAGTTTTGTTGAGCGTGCCTCCCTCAGGTGGTGCCTTTTCTCTCCCAGCAATATTGCTCCGTGAAATTCTGCCGATGATGAAAACTGTTTGCCATGGCTTTGTCCTTTCACCTCATTGGCCTCATCTTTGAAGTACAAATGCTTTTCTACACGGGTGCTGCCTCCCTCAGCTTTCCTTTGTCTAGGCTCAATCGATGCAGATTCCTGTGCTGAATACGCCATGGACTAGCACAGGTGGGTTCTCATGATTATACCGGGCAAACGCAGCAATTTCGATTGTCAAGACCCACCTGGCTTGATCAAGGTTCTTTATTCCAGTGAAAACGATTTTTATCCAAATTCTAGAGGAGCACCAGTGTGCCTCTGGGAGCCACACCCGGGCCTGCTGAACAGCGGCTCCGGAGTTTTCATTTTCTGACTAAAATTCAGCACGGAATTTCATGGATCTAAGGAAACCATGAATTGTGGACGTACCAGATTCTCACATCTTCATTGTCTAATGGAAGCTGAAGTTTCCCAGTCTGATCCGGCTGCCACTTCATTTCTGGCAATGATCATTCAATTGTGGACGTTCAGCCTTCTTCGGAATTCTCTTATACCGGCATGTTCCAGCGCCGCATCAAGACCACTCGGTGAAGGTTTCTGTGACTCAGGACAACTATTTCAGGGGTCTAGAACAAAGGGAATTTACAGAAGTTGATGATCAGTTATTAAAGTCCCGTTTCTCTATGATGCCCACTGATGATACTTCTACATCTGAGGGCAAAGAGCTCGTGCAGCATGATATTCTCATTTCAGCCACGCCGCCTGCAGTTTCTTCCATGCAGAAAAATCTTTCCCAGTGTACTTCTTTACAATGCTGCAAAATAGTGGGACAGAAGATTTCGGTTTAGCCTTAACTTTAAACGGGCATAGGTACAGGCATGTGGGCATGTTTAGAGACAGTGTTTCACTGGTCTAGGGTAAAGGGTGAAGCGCCTGGGTTCCCGTGCTTCACTACTGTATGGCCTCAAGATGATGTGTAGGCACAGCGGCAAATCCATCGGTAGCAATTCTTTCATATTGTCATTGCGATGGGAAGATTCCTTATTCGCTAGGAATTGTTTTACCATGGAAGACGGGTCACCACAGAGCTGTCTCTTTTGTGTTGAGACAAACTTTGCTGAATTTACCTGCCAGCAGTTGCGTGTCCTCCCTTTCTTTTAAGTCCGATGGAGACGCACGAGTGTAAGGAGAACGGTGAATGGTGGCCGTTCATAAGCCAGGATCATCAGAAACCGCAGAGTAAATTTTAGGAACGTAGACGTAGGGCAGCGGAGAAAACTTCACTCAGGGACTTCAGGGAACTCTCCTTACAATGCTGAGGCCTGACACGCCTAGTGCCTGGGGGCAAACCGGCTCCTGCCCTAGGTAGTTTTGTTGAGCTTGCCTCCCTCAGGTGGTGCCTTTTCTCTCCCAGCAATATTGCTCCGTGAAATTCTGCCGATGATGAAAACTGCCATGGCTTTGTCCTTTCACTCATTGGCCTCATCTTTGAAGTACAAATGCTTTTCTACACGGGTGCTGCCTCCCTGAGCTTTCCTTTGTCTTGGCTCAATCGATGCAGATTCCTGTGCTGAATACGCCATGGACTAGCACAGGTGGGTTCTTGTCAGTATACCGGGCAAACGCAGCAATTTCGATTGTCAAGACCCACCTGGCTTGATCAAGGTTCTTTATTCCAGTGAAAACGATTTTTATCCAAATTCTAGAGGAGCACCAGTGTGCCTCTGGGAGCTACACCCGGGCCTGCTGAACAGCGGCTCCGGAGTTTTCATTTTCTGACTAAAATTCAGCACGGAATTTCATGGATCTAAGGAAACCGTGAATTGTGGACGTACCAGATTCTCACATCTTCATTGTCTAATGGAAGCTGAAGTTTCCCAGTCTGATCCGGCTGCCACTTCATTTCTGGCAATGACCATTCAATTGTGGACGTTCAGCCTTCTTCGGAATTCTCTTATACCGGCATGTTCCCGCGCCGCATAAAGACCACTCAGTGGAGGTTTCTGTGACTCAGGACAACTCTTTATTTCAGGCGTCTAGAACAAAGGGAATTCACAGAGGTTGATGATCACTTATTAAAGTCCCGTTTCTCTATGATGCCCACTGATGACATTTCTACATCTGAGGGCAAAGAGCTCGTGCAGCATGATATTCTCATTTCAGCCATGCCTCCTGCAGTTCCTTCCGTGCAGAAAAATCTTTCCCAGTGTACTTCTTTAAAATGCTGCAAAATAGTGGGACAGAAGATTTCGGTTTAGCCTTAACTTTAAACGGGCATAGGTACAGGCATGTGGGCATGTTTAGAGACAGTGTTTCATTGGTGTAGGGTAAAGGGTGAAGCGCCTGGGTTCCCGTGCTTCACTACTGTATGGCCTCAAGATGATGTGTAGGCACAGCGGCAAATCCATCGGTGGCAATTCTCTCATATTGTCATTGCGATGGGAAGATTCCTTATTCGCTAGGAATTGTTTTACCGTGGAAGACGGGTCACCACAGAGCTGTCTCTTTTGTGTTGAGACAAACTTTGCTGAATTTACCTGCCAGCAGTTGCGTGTCCTCCCTTTCTTTTAAGTCCGATGGAGACGCACGAGTGTAAGGAGAACGGTGAATGGTGGCCGTTCATAAGCCAGGATCATCAGAAACTGCAGAGTAAATTTTAGGAACGTAGACGTAGGACAGCGGAGAAAACTTCACTCAGGGACTTCAGGGAACTCTCCTTACAATGCTGAGGCCTGACACGCCTAGTGCCTGGGGGCAACCCGGCTCCTGCCCTAGGTAGTTTTGTTGAGCGTGCCTCCCTCAGGTGGTGCCTTTTCTCTCCCAGCAATATTGCTCCGTGAAATTCTGCCGATGATGAAAACTGTTTGCCATGGCTTTGTCCTTTCACCTCATTGGCCTCATCTTTGAAGTACAAATGCTTTTCTACACGGGTGCTGCCTCCCTCAGCTTTCCTTTGTCTAGGCTCAATCGATGCAGATTCCTGTGCTGAATACGCCATGGACTAGCACAGGTGGGTTCTCATGATTATACCGGGCAAACGCAGCAATTTCGATTGTCAAGACCCACCTGGCTTGATCAAGGTTCTTTATTCCAGTGAAAACGATTTTTATCCAAATTCTAGAGGAGCACCAGTGTGCCTCTGGGAGCCACACCCGGGCCTGCTGAACAGCGGCTCCGGAGTTTTCATTTTCTGACTAAAATTCAGCACGGAATTTCATGGATCTAAGGAAACCGTGAATTGTGGACGTACCAGATTCTCACATCTTCATTGTCTAATGGAAGCTGAAGTTTCCCAGTCTGATCCGGCTGCCACTTCATTTCTGGCAATGATCATTCAATTGTGGACGTTCAGCCTTCTTCGGAATTCTCATACCGGCATGTTCCAGCGCCGCATCAAGACCACTCGGTGAAGGTTTCTGTGACTCAGTACAACTATTTCAGGGGTCTAGAACAAAGGGAATTTACAGAAGTTGATGATCAGTTATTAAAGTCCCGTTTCTCTATGATGCCCACTGATGATACTTCTACATCTGAGGGCAAAGAGCTCGTGCAGCATGATATTCTCATTTCAGCCACGCCGCCTGCAGTTTCTTCCATGCAGAAAAATCTTTCCCAGTGTACTTCTTTACAATGCTGCAAAATAGTGGGACAGAAGATTTCGGTTTAGCCTTAACTTTAAACGGGCATAGGTACAGGCATGTGGGCATGTTTAGAGACAGTGTTTCACTGGTCTAGGGTAAAGGGTGAAGCGCCTGGGTTCCCGTGCTTCACTACTGTATGGCCTCAAGATGATGTGTAGGCACAGCGGCAAATCCATCGGTAGCAATTCTCTCATATTGTCATTGCGATGGGAAGATTCCTTATTCGCTAGGAATTGTTTTACCATGGAAGACGGGTCACCACAGAGCTGTCTCTTTTGTGTTGAGACAAACTTTGCTGAATTTACCTGCCAGCAGTTGCGTGTCCTCCCTTTCTTTTAAGTCCGATGGAGACGCACGAGTGTAAGGAGAACGGTGAATGGTGGCCGTTCATAAGCCAGGATCATCAGAAACCGCAGAGTAAATTTTAGGAACGTAGACGTAGGGCAGCGGAGAAAACTTCACTCAGGGACTTCAGGGAACTCTCCTTACAATGCTGAGGCCTGACACGCCTAGTGCCTGGGGGCAAACCGGCTCCTGCCCTAGGTAGTTTTGTTGAGCTTGCCTCCCTCAGGTGGTGCCTTTTCTCTCCCAGCAATATTGCTCCGTGAAATTCTGCCGATGATGAAAACTGCCATGGCTTTGTCCTTTCACCTCATTGGCCTCATCTTTGAAGTACAAATGCTTTTCTACACGGGTGCTGCCTCCCTGAGCTTTCCTTTGTCTTGGCTCAATCGATGCAGATTCCTGTGCTGAATACGCCATGGACTAGCACAGGTGGGTTCTTGTCAGTATACCGGGCAAACGCAGCAATTTCGATTGTCAAGACCCACCTGGCTTGATCAAGGTTCTTTATTCCAGTGAAAACGATTTTTATCCAAATTCTAGAGGAGCACCAGTGTGCCTCTGGGAGCTACACCCGGGCCTGCTGAACAGCGGCTCCGGAGTTTTCATTTTCTGACTAAAATTCAGCACGGAATTTCATGGATCTAAGGAAACCGTGAATTGTGGACGTACCAGATTCTCACATCTTCATTGTCTAATGGAAGCTGAAGTTTCCCAGTCTGATCCGGCTGCCACTTCATTTCTGGCAATGACCATTCAATTGTGGACGTTCAGCCTTCTTCGAAATTCTCTTATACCGGCATGTTCCCGCGCCGCATAAAGACCACTCAGTGGAGGTTTCTGTGACTCAGGACAACTCTTTATTTCAGGCGTCTAGAACAAAGGGAATTCACAGAGGTTGATGATCACTTATTAAAGTCCCGTTTCTCTATGATGCCCACTGATGACATTTCTACATCTGAGGGCAAAGAGCTCGTGCAGCATGATATTCTCATTTCAGCCATGCCTCCTGCAGTTCCTTCCGTGCAGAAAAATCTTTCCCAGTGTACTTCTTTAAAATGCTGCAAAATAGTGGGACAGAAGATTTCGGTTTAGCCTTAACTTTAAACGGGCATAGGTACAGGCATGTGGGCATGTTTAGAGACAGTGTTTCATTGGTGTAGGGTAAAGGGTGAAGCGCCTGGGTTCCCGTGCTTCACTACTGTATGGCCTCAAGATGATGTGTAGGCACAGCGGCAAATCCATCGGTGGCAATTCTCTCATATTGTCATTGCGATGGGAAGATTCCTTATTCGCTAGGAATTGTTTTACCGTGGAAGACGGGTCACCACAGAGCTGTCTCTTTTGTGTTGAGACAAACTTTGCTGAATTTACCTGCCAGCAGTTGCGTGTCCTCCCTTTCTTTTAAGTCCGATGGAGACGCACGAGTGTAAGGAGAACGGTGAATGGTGGCTGTTCATAAGCCAGGATCATCAGAAACCGCAGAGTAAATTTTAGGAACGTAGACGTAGGACAGCGGAGAAAACTTCACTCAGGGTCTTCAGGGAACTCTCCTTACAATGCTGAGGCCTGACACGCCTAGTGCCTGGGGGCAACCCGGCTCCTGCCCTAGGTAGTTTTGTTGAGCGTGCCTCCCTCAGGTGGTGCCTTTTCTCTCCCAGCAATATTGCTCCGTGAAATTCTGCCAATGATGAAAACTGTTTGCCATGGCTTTGTCCTTTCACCTCATTGGCCTCATCTTTGAAGTACAAATGCTTTTCTACACGGGTGCTGCCTCCCTCAGCTTTCCTTTGTCTAGGCTCAATCGATGCAGATTCCTGTGCTGAATACGCCATGGACTAGCACAGGTGGGTTCTCATGAGTATACCGGGCAAACGCAGCAATTTCGATTGTCAAGACCCACCTGGCTTGATCAAGGTTCTTTATTCCAGTGAAAACGATTTTTATCCAAATTCTAGAGGAGCACCAGTGTGCCTCTGGGAGCCACACCCGGGCCTGCTGAACAGCGGCTCCGGAGTTTTCATTTTCCGACTAAAATTCAGCACGGAATTTCATGGATCTAAGGAAACCGTGAATTGTGGACGTACCAGATTCTCACATCTTCATTGTCTAATGGAAGCTGAAGTTTCCCAGTCTGATCCGGCTGCCACTTCATTTCTGGCAATGATCATTCAATTGTGGACGTTCAGCCTTCTTCGGAATTCTCATACCGGCATGTTCCAGCGCCGCATCAAGACCACTCGGTGAAGGTTTCTGTGACTCAGTACAACTATTTCAGGGGTCTAGAACAAAGGGAATTTACAGAAGTTGATGATCAGTTATTAAAGTCCCGTTTCTCTATGATGCCCACTGATGATACTTCTACATCTGAGGGCAAAGAGCTCGTGCAGCATGATATTCTCATTTCAGCCACGCCGCCTGCAGTTTCTTCCATGCAGAAAAATCTTTCCCAGTGTACTTCTTTACAATGCTGCAAAATAGTGGGACAGAAGATTTCGGTTTAGCCTTAACTTTAAACGGGCATAGGTACAGGCATGTGGGCATGTTTAGAGACAGTGTTTCACTGGTCTAGGGTAAAGGGTGAAGCGCCTGGGTTCCCGTGCTTCACTACTGTATGGCCTCAAGATGATGTGTAGGCACAGCGGCAAATCCATCGGTAGCAATTCTCTCATATTGTCATTGCGATGGGAAGATTCCTTATTCGCTAGGAATTGTTTTACCATGGAAGACGGGTCACCACAGAGCTGTCTCTTTTGTGTTGAGACAAACTTTGCTGAATTTACCTGCCAGCAGTTGCGTGTCCTCCCTTTCTTTTAAGTCCGATGGAGACGCACGAGTGTAAGGAGAACGGTGAATGGTGGCCGTTCATAAGCCAGGATCATCAGAAACCGCAGAGTAAATTTTAGGAACGTAGACGTAGGGCAGCGGAGAAAACTTCACTCAGGGACTTCAGGGAACTCTCCTTACAATGCTGAGGCCTGACACGCCTAGTGCCTGGGGGCAAACCGGCTCCTGCCCTAGGTAGTTTTGTTGAGCTTGCCTCCCTCAGGTGGTGCCTTTTCTCTCCCAGCAATATTGCTCCGTGAAATTCTGCCGATGATGAAAACTGCCATGGCTTTGTCCTTTCACCTCATTGGCCTCATCTTTGAAGTACAAATGCTTTTCTACACGGGTGCTGCCTCCCTGAGCTTTCCTTTGTCTTGGCTCAATCGATGCAGATTCCTGTGCTGAATACGCCATGGACTAGCACAGGTGGGTTCTTGTCAGTATACCGGGCAAACGCAGCAATTTCGATTGTCAAGACCCACCTGGCTTGATCAAGGTTCTTTATTCCAGTGAAAACGATTTTTATCCAAATTCTAGAGGAGCACCAGTGTGCCTCTGGGAGCTACACCCGGGCCTGCTGAACAGCGGCTCCGGAGTTTTCATTTTCTGACTAAAATTCAGCACGGAATTTCATGGATCTAAGGAAACCGTGAATTGTGGACGTACCAGATTCTCACATCTTCATTGTCTAATGGAAGCTGAAGTTTCCCAGTCTGATCCGGCTGCCACTTCATTTCTGGCAATGACCATTCAATTGTGGACGTTCAGCCTTCTTCGAAATTCTCTTATACCGGCATGTTCCCGCGCCGCATAAAGACCACTCAGTGGAGGTTTCTGTGACTCAGGACAACTCTTTATTTCAGGCGTCTAGAACAAAGGGAATTCACAGAGGTTGATGATCACTTATTAAAGTCCCGTTTCTCTATGATGCCCACTGATGACATTTCTACATCTGAGGGCAAAGAGCTCGTGCAGCATGATATTCTCATTTCAGCCATGCCTCCTGCAGTTCCTTCCGTGCAGAAAAATCTTTCCCAGTGTACTTCTTTAAAATGCTGCAAAATAGTGGGACAGAAGATTTCGGTTTAGCCTTAACTTTAAACGGGCATAGGTACAGGCATGTGGGCATGTTTAGAGACAGTGTTTCATTGGTGTAGGGTAAAGGGTGAAGCGCCTGGGTTCCCGTGCTTCACTACTGTATGGCCTCAAGATGATGTGTAGGCACAGCGGCAAATCCATCGGTGGCAATTCTCTCATATTGTCATTGCGATGGGAAGATTCCTTATTCGCTAGGAATTGTTTTACCGTGGAAGACGGGTCACCACAGAGCTGTCTCTTTTGTGTTGAGACAAACTTTGCTGAATTTACCTGCCAGCAGTTGCGTGTCCTCCCTTTCTTTTAAGTCCGATGGAGACGCACGAGTGTAAGGAGAACGGTGAATGGTGGCTGTTCATAAGCCAGGATCATCAGAAACCGCAGAGTAAATTTTAGGAACGTAGACGTAGGACAGCGGAGAAAACTTCACTCAGGGTCTTCAGGGAACTCTCCTTACAATGCTGAGGCCTGACACGCCTAGTGCCTGGGGGCAACCCGGCTCCTGCCCTAGGTAGTTTTGTTGAGCGTGCCTCCCTCAGGTGGTGCCTTTTCTCTCCCAGCAATATTGCTCCGTGAAATTCTGCCGATGATGAAAACTGTTTGCCATGGCTTTGTCCTTTCACCTCATTGGCCTCATCTTTGAAGTACAAATGCTTTTCTACACGGGTGCTGCCTCCCTCAGCTTTCCTTTGTCTAGGCTCAATCGATGCAGATTCCTGTGCTGAATACGCCATGGACTAGCACAGGTGGGTTCTCATGATTATACCGGGCAAACGCAGCAATTTCGATTGTCAAGACCCACCTGGCTTGATCAAGGTTCTTTATTCCAGTGAAAACGATTTTTATCCAAATTCTAGAGGAGCACCAGTGTGCCTCTGGGAGCCACACCCGGGCCTGCTGAACAGCGGCTCCGGAGTTTTCATTTTCCGACTAAAATTCAGCACGGAATTTCATGGATCTAAGGAAACCGTGAATTGTGGACGTACCAGATTCTCACATCTTCATTGTCTAATGGAAGCTGAAGTTTCCCAGTCTGATCCGGCTGCCACTTCATTTCTGGCAATGATCATTCAATTGTGGACGTTCAGCCTTCTTCGGAATTCTCATACCGGCATGTTCCAGCGCCGCATCAAGACCACTCGGTGAAGGTTTCTGTGACTCAGTACAACTATTTCAGGGGTCTAGAACAAAGGGAATTTACAGAAGTTGATGATCAGTTATTAAAGTCCCGTTTCTCTATGATGCCCACTGATGATACTTCTACATCTGAGGGCAAAGAGCTCGTGCAGCATGATATTCTCATTTCAGCCACGCCGCCTGCAGTTTCTTCCATGCAGAAAAATCTTTCCCAGTGTACTTCTTTACAATGCTGCAAAATAGTGGGACAGAAGATTTCGGTTTAGCCTTAACTTTAAACGGGCATAGGTACAGGCATGTGGGCATGTTTAGAGACAGTGTTTCACTGGTCTAGGGTAAAGGGTGAAGCGCCTGGGTTCCCGTGCTTCACTACTGTATGGCCTCAAGATGATGTGTAGGCACAGCGGCAAATCCATCGGTAGCAATTCTCTCATATTGTCATTGCGATGGGAAGATTCCTTATTCGCTAGGAATTGTTTTACCATGGAAGACGGGTCACCACAGAGCTGTCTCTTTTGTGTTGAGACAAACTTTGCTGAATTTACCTGCCAGCAGTTGCGTGTCCTCCCTTTCTTTTAAGTCCGATGGAGACGCACGAGTGTAAGGAGAACGGTGAATGGTGGCCGTTCATAAGCCAGGATCATCAGAAACCGCAGAGTAAATTTTAGGAACGTAGACGTAGGGCAGCGGAGAAAACTTCACTCAGGGACTTCAGGGAACTCTCCTTACAATGCTGAGGCCTGACACGCCTAGTGCCTGGGGGCAAACCGGCTCCTGCCCTAGGTAGTTTTGTTGAGCTTGCCTCCCTCAGGTGGTGCCTTTTCTCTCCCAGCAATATTGCTCCGTGAAATTCTGCCGATGATGAAAACTGCCATGGCTTTGTCCTTTCACCTCATTGGCCTCATCTTTGAAGTACAAATGCTTTTCTACACGGGTGCTGCCTCCCTGAGCTTTCCTTTGTCTTGGCTCAATCGATGCAGATTCCTGTGCTGAATACGCCATGGACTAGCACAGGTGGGTTCTTGTCAGTATACCGGGCAAACGCAGCAATTTCGATTGTCAAGACCCACCTGGCTTGATCAAGGTTCTTTATTCCAGTGAAAACGATTTTTATCCAAATTCTAGAGGAGCACCAGTGTGCCTCTGGGAGCTACACCCGGGCCTGCTGAACAGCGGCTCCGGAGTTTTCATTTTCTGACTAAAATTCAGCACGGAATTTCATGGATCTAAGGAAACCGTGAATTGTGGACGTACCAGATTCTCACATCTTCATTGTCTAATGGAAGCTGAAGTTTCCCAGTCTGATCCGGCTGCCACTTCATTTCTGGCAATGACCATTCAATTGTGGACGTTCAGCCTTCTTCGAAATTCTCTTATACCGGCATGTTCCCGCGCCGCATAAAGACCACTCAGTGGAGGTTTCTGTGACTCAGGACAACTCTTTATTTCAGGCGTCTAGAACAAAGGGAATTCACAGAGGTTGATGATCACTTATTAAAGTCCCGTTTCTCTATGATGCCCACTGATGACATTTCTACATCTGAGGGCAAAGAGCTCGTGCAGCATGATATTCTCATTTCAGCCATGCCTCCTGCAGTTCCTTCCGTGCAGAAAAATCTTTCCCAGTGTACTTCTTTAAAATGCTGCAAAATAGTGGGACAGAAGATTTCGGTTTAGCCTTAACTTTAAACGGGCATAGGTACAGGCATGTGGGCATGTTTAGAGACAGTGTTTCATTGGTGTAGGGTAAAGGGTGAAGCGCCTGGGTTCCCGTGCTTCACTACTGTATGGCCTCAAGATGATGTGTAGGCACAGCGGCAAATCCATCGGTGGCAATTCTCTCATATTGTCATTGCGATGGGAAGATTCCTTATTCGCTAGGAATTGTTTTACCGTGGAAGACGGGTCACCACAGAGCTGTCTCTTTTGTGTTGAGACAAACTTTGCTGAATTTACCTGCCAGCAGTTGCGTGTCCTCCCTTTCTTTTAAGTCCGATGGAGACGCACGAGTGTAAGGAGAACGGTGAATGGTGGCTGTTCATAAGCCAGGATCATCAGAAACCGCAGAGTAAATTTTAGGAACGTAGACGTAGGACAGCGGAGAAAACTTCACTCAGGGTCTTCAGGGAACTCTCCTTACAATGCTGAGGCCTGACACGCCTAGTGCCTGGGGGCAAGCCGGCTCCTGCCCTAGGTAGTTTTGTTGAGCGTGCCTCCCTCAGGTGGTGCCTTTTCTCTCCCAGCAATATTGCTCCGTGAAATTCTGCCGATGATGAAAACTGTTTGCCATGGCTTTGTCCTTTCACCTCATTGGCCTCATCTTTGAAGTACAAATGCTTTTCTACACGGGTGCTGCCTCCCTCAGCTTTCCTTTGTCTAGGCTCAATCGATGCAGATTCCTGTGCTGAATACGCCATGGACTAGCACAGGTGGGTTCTCATGATTATACCGGGCAAACGCAGCAATTTCGATTGTCAAGACCCACCTGGCTTGATCAAGGTTCTTTATTCCAGTGAAAACGATTTTTATCCAAATTCTAGAGGAGCACCAGTGTGCCTCTGGGAGCCACACCCGGGCCTGCTGAACAGCGGCTCCGGAGTTTTCCTTTTCTGACTAAAATTCAGCACGGAATTTCATGGATCTAAGGAAACCGTGAATTGTGGACGTACCAGATTCTCACATCTTCATTGTCTAATGGAAGCTGAAGTTTCCCAGTCTGATCCGGCTGCCACTTCATTTCTGGCAATGATCATTCAATTGTGGACGTTCAGCCTTCTTCGGAATTCTCATACCGGCATGTTCCAGCGCCGCATCAAGACCACTCGGTGAAGGTTTCTGTGACTCAGTACAACTATTTCAGGGGTCTAGAACAAAGGGAATTTACAGAAGTTGATGATCAGTTATTAAAGTCCCGTTTCTGTATGATGCCCACTGATGATACTTCTACATCTGAGGGCAAAGAGCTCGTGCAGCATGATATTCTCATTTCAGCCACGCCGCCTGCAGTTTCTTCCATGCAGAAAAATCTTTCCCAGTGTACTTCTTTAAAATGCTGCAAAATAGTGGGACAGAAGATTTCGGTTTAGCCTTAACTTTAAACGGGCATAGGTACAGGCATGTGGGCATGTTTAGAGACAGTGTTTCACTGGTCTAGGGTAAAGGGTGAAGCGCCTGGGTTCCCGTGCTTCACTACTGTATGGCCTCAAGATGATGTGTAGGCACAGCGGCAAATCCATCGGTAGCAATTCTCTCATATTGTCATTGCGATGGGAAGATTCCTTATTCGCTAGGAATTGTTTTACCATGGAAGACGGGTCACCACAGAGCTGTCTCTTTTGTGTTGAGACAAACTTTGCTGAATTTACCTGCCAGCAGTTGCGTGTCCTCCCTTTCTTTTAAGTCCGATGGAGACGCACGAGTGTAAGGAGAACGGTGAATGGTGGCCGTTCATAAGCCATGATCATCAGAAACCGCAGAGTAAATTTTAGGAACGTAGACGTAGGGCAGCGGAGAAAACTTCACTCAGGGACTTCAGGGAACTCTCCTTACAATGCTGAGGCCTGACACGCCTAGTGCCTGGGGGCAAACCGGCTCCTGCCCTAGGTAGTTTTGTTGAGCTTGCCTCCCTCAGGTGGTGCCTTTTCTCTCCCAGCAATATTGCTCCGTGAAATTCTGCCGATGATGAAAACTGCCATGGCTTTGTCCTTTCACCTCATTGGCCTCATCTTTGAAGTACAAATGCTTTTCTACACGGGTGCTGCCTCCCTGAGCTTTCCTTTGCCTTGGCTCAATCGATGCAGATTCCTGTGCTGAATACGCCATGGACTAGCACAGGTGGGTTCTTGTCAGTATACCGGGCAAACGCAGCAATTTCGATTGTCAAGACCCACCTGGCTTGATCAAGGTTCTTTATTCCAGTGAAAACGATTTTTATCCAAATTCTAGAGGAGCACCAGTGTGCCTCTGGGAGCTACACCCGGGCCTGCTGAACAGCGGCTCCGGAGTTTTCATTTTCTGACTAAAATTCAGCACGGAATTTCATGGATCTAAGGAAACCGTGAATTGTGGACGTACCAGATTCTCACATCTTCATTGTCTAATGGAAGCTGAAGTTTCCCAGTCTGATCCGGCTGCCACTTCATTTCTGGCAATGACCATTCAATTGTGGACGTTCAGCCTTCTTCGAAATTCTCTTATACCGGCATGTTCCCGCGCCGCATAAAGACCACTCAGTGGAGGTTTCTGTGACTCAGGACAACTCTTTATTTCAGGCGTCTAGAACAAAGGGAATTCACAGAGGTTGATGATCACTTATTAAAGTCCCGTTTCTCTATGATGCCCACTGATGACATTTCTACATCTGAGGGCAAAGAGCTCGTGCAGCATGATATTCTCATTTCAGCCATGCCGCCTGCAGTTCCTTCCGTGCAGAAAAATCTTTCCCAGTGTACTTCTTTAAAATGCTGCAAAATAGTGGGACAGAAGATTTCGGTTTAGCGTTAACTTTAAACGGGCATAGGTACAGGCATGTGGGCATGTTTAGAGACAGTGTTTCACTGGTGTAGGGTAAAGGGTGAAGCGCCTGGGTTCCCGTGCTTCACTACTGTATGGCCTCAAGATGATGTGTAGGCACAGCGGCAAATCCATCGGTGGCAATTCTCTCATATTGTCATTGCGATGGGAAGATTCCTTATTCGCTAGGAATTGTTTTACCGTGGAAGACGGGTCACCACAGAGCTGTCTCTTTTGTGTTGAGACAAACTTTGCTGAATTTACCTGCCAGCAGTTGCGTGTCCTCCCTTTCTTTTAAGTCCGATGGAGACGCACGAGTGTAAGGAGAACGGTGAATGGTGGCCGTTCATAACCCAGGATCATCAGAAACCGCAGAGTAAATTTTAGGAACGTAGACGTAGGACAGCGGAGAAAACTTCACTCAGGGACTTCAGGGAACTCTCCTTACAATGCTGAGGCCTGACACGCCTAGTGCCTGGGGGCAACCCGGCTCCTGCCCTAGGTAGTTTTGTTGAGCTTGCCTCCCTCAGGTGGTGCCTTTTCTCTCCCAGCAATATTGCTCCGTGAAATTCTGCCGATGATGAAAACTGTTTGCCATGGCTTTGTCCTTTCACCTCATTGGCCTCATCTTTGAAGTACAAATGCTTTTCTACACGGGTGCTGCCTCCCTCAGCTTTCCTTTGTCTAGGCTCAATCGATGCAGATTCCTGTGCTGAATACGCCATGGACTAGCACAGGTGGGTTCTCATGAGTATACCGGGCAAACGCAGCAATTTCGATTGTCAAGACCCACCTGGCTTGATCAAGGTTCTTTATTCCAGTGAAAACGATTTTTATCCAAATTCTAGAGGAGCACCAGTGTGCCTCTGGGAGCCACACCCGGGCCTGCTGAACAGCGGCTCCGGAGTTTTCCTTTTCTGACTAAAATTCAGCACGGAATTTCATGGATCTAAGGAAACCGTGAATTGTGGACGTACCAGATTCTCACATCTTCATTGTCTAATGGAAGCTGAAGTTTCCCAGTCTGATCCGGCTGCCACTTCATTTCTGGCAATGATCATTCAATTGTGGACGTTCAGCCTTCTTCGGAATTCTCTTATACCGGCATGTTCCAGCGCCGCATCAAGACCACTCGGTGAAGGTTTCTGTGACTCAGGACAACTATTTCAGGGGTCTAGAACAAAGGGAATTTACAGAAGTTGATGATCAGTTATTAAAGTCCCGTTTCTCTATGATGCCCACTGATGATACTTCTACATCTGAGGGCAAAGAGCTCGTGCAGCATGATATTCTCATTTCAGCCACGCCGCCTGCAGTTTCTTCCATGCAGAAAAATCTTTCCCAGTGTACTTCTTTAAAATGCTGCAAAATAGTGGGACAGAAGATTTCGGTTAAGCCTTAACTTTAAACGGGCATAGGTACAGGCATGTGGGCATGTTTAGAGACAGTGTTTCACTGGTCTAGGGTAAAGGGTGAAGCGCCTGGGTTCCCGTGCTTCACTACTGTATGGCCTCAAGATGATGTGTAGGCACAGCGGCAAATCCATCGGTAGCAATTCTCTCATATTGTCATTGAGATGGGAATATTCCTTATTCGCTAGGAATTGTTTTACCATGGAAGACGGGTCACCACAGAGCTGTCTCTTTTGTGTTGAGACAAACTTTGCTGAATTTACCTGCCAGCAGTTGCGTGTCCTCCCTTTGTTTTAAGTCCGATGGAGACGCACGAGTGTAAGGAGAACGGTGAATGGTGGCCGTTCATAAGCCAGGATCATCAGAAACCGCAGAGTAAATTTTAGGAACGTAGACGTAGGGCAGCGGAGAAAACTTCACTCAGGGACTTCAGGGAACTCTCCTTACAATGCTGAGGCCTGACACGCCTAGTGCCTGGGGGCAAACCGGCTCCTGCCCTAGGTAGTTTTGTTGAGCTTGCCTCCCTCAGGTGGTGCCTTTTCTCTCCCAGCAATATTGCTCCGTGAAATTCTGCCGATGATGAAAACTGCCATGGCTTTGTCCTTTCACCTCATTGGCCTCATCTTTGAAGTACAAATGCTTTTCTACACGGGTGCTGCCTCCCTGAGCTTTCCTTTGTCTTGGCTCAATCGATGCAGATTCCTGTGCTGAATACGCCATGGACTAGCACAGGTGGGTTCTTGTCAGTATACCGGGCAAACGCAGCAATTTCGATTGTCAAGACCCACCTGGCTTGATCAAGGTTCTTTATTCCAGTGAAAACGATTTTTATCCAAATTCTAGAGGAGCACCAGTGTGCCTCTGGGAGCTACACCCGGGCCTGCTGAACAGCGGCTCCGGAGTTTTCATTTTCTGACTAAAATTCAGCACGGAATTTCATGGATCTAAGGAAACCGTGAATTGTGGACGTACCAGATTCTCACATCTTCATTGTTTAATGGAAGCTGAAGTTTCCCAGTCTGATCCGGCTGCCACTTCATTTCTGGCAATGACCATTCAATTGTGGACGTTCAGCCTTCTTCGAAATTCTCTTATACCGGCATGTTCCCGCGCCGCATAAAGACCACTCAGTGGAGGTTTCTGTGACTCAGGACAACTCTTTATTTCAGGCGTCTAGAACAAAGGGAATTCACAGAGGTTGATGATCACTTATTAAAGTCCCGTTTCTCTATGATGCCCACTGATGACATTTCTACATCTGAGGGCAAAGAGCTCGTGCAGCATGATATTCTCATTTCAGCCATGCCGCCTGCAGTTCCTTCCGTGCAGAAAAATCTTTCCCAGTGTACTTCTTTAAAATGCTGCAAAATAGTGGGACAGAAGATTTCGGTTTAGCGTTAACTTTAAACGGGCATAGGTACAGGCATGTGGGCATGTTTAGAGACAGTGTTTCATTGGTGTAGGGTAAAGGGTGAAGCGCCTGGGTTCCCGTGCTTCACTACTGTATGGCCTCAAGATGATGTGTAGGCACAGCGGCAAATCCATCGGTGGCAATTCTCTCATATTGTCATTGCGATGGGAAGATTCCTTATTCGCTAGGAATTGTTTTACCGTGGAAGACGGGTCACCACAGAGCTGTCTCTTTTGTGTTGAGACAAACTTTGCTGAATTTACCTGCCAGCAGTTGCGTGTCCTCCCTTTCTTTTAAGTCCGATGGAGACGCACGAGTGTAAGGAGAACGGTGAATGGTGGCCGTTCATAAGCCAGGATCATCAGAAACCGCAGAGTAAATTTTAGGAACGTAGACGTAGGACAGCGGAGAAAACTTCACTCAGGGACTTCAGGGAACTCTCCTTACAATGCTGAGGCCTGACACGCCTAGTGCCTGGGGGCAAGCCGGCTCCTGCCCTAGGTAATTTTGTTGAGCGTGCCTCCCTCAGGTGGTGCCTTTTCTCTCCCAGCAATATTGCTCCGTGAAATTCTGCCGATGATGAAAACTGTTTGCCATGGCTTTGTCCTTTCACCTCATTGGCCTCATCTTTGAAGTACAAATGCTTTTCTACACGGGTGCTGCCTCCCTCAGCTTTCCTTTGTCTAGGCTCAATCGATGCAGATTCCTGTGCTGAATACGCCATGGACTAGCACAGGTGGGTTCTCATGATTATACCGGGCAAACGCAGCAATTTCGATTGTCAAGACCCACCTGGCTTGATCAAGGTTCTTTATTCCAGTGAAAACGATTTTTATCCAAATTCTAGAGGAGCACCAGTGTGCCTCTGGGAGCCACACCCGGGACTGCTGAACAGCGGCTCCGGAGTTTTCATTTTCTGACTAAAATTCAGCACGGAATTTCATGGATCTAAGGAAACCGTGAATTGTGGACGTACCAGATTCTCACATCTTCATTGTCTAATGGAAGCTGAAGTTTCCCAGTTGATCCGGCTGCCACTTCATTTCTGGCAATGATCATTCAATTGTGGACGTTCAGCCTTCTTCGGAATTCTCATACCGGCATGTTCCAGCGCCGCATCAAGACCACTCGGTGAAGGTTTCTGTGACTCAGTACAACTATTTCAGGGGTCTAGAACAAAGGGAATTTACAGAAGTTGATGATCAGTTATTAAAGTCCCGTTTCTCTATGATGCCCACTGATGATACTTCTACATCTGAGGGCAAAGAGCTCGTGCAGCATGATATTTTCATTTCAGCCACGCCGCCTGCAGTTTCTTCCATGCAGAAAAATCTTTCCCAGTGTACTTCTTTAAAATGCTGCAAAATAGTGGGACAGAAGATTTCGGTTTAGCCTTAACTTTAAACGGGCATAGGTACAGGCATGTGGGCATGTTTAGAGACAGTGTTTCACTGGTCTAGGGTAAAGGGTGAAGCGCCTGGGTTCCCGTGCTTCACTACTGTATGGCCTCAAGATGATGTGTAGGCACAGCGGCAAATCCATCGGTAGCAATTCTCTCATATTGTCATTGCGATGGGAAGATTCCTTATTCGCTAGGAATTGTTTTACCATGGAAGACGGGTCACCACAGAGCTGTCTCTTTTGTGTTGAGACAAACTTTGCTGAATTTACCTGCCAGCAGTTGCGTGTCCTCCCTTTCTTTTAAGTCCGATGGAGACGCACGAGTGTAAGGAGAACGGTGAATGGTGGCCGTTCATAAGCCATGATCATCAGAAACCGCAGAGTAAATTTTAGGAACGTAGACGTAGGGCAGCGGAGAAAACTTCACTCAGGGACTTCAGGGAACTCTCCTTACAATGCTGAGGCCTGACACGCCTAGTGCCTGGGGGCAAACCGGCTCCTGCCCTAGGTAGTTTTGTTGAGCTTGCCTCCCTCAGGTGGTGCCTTTTCTCTCCCAGCAATATTGCTCCGTGAAATTCTGCCGATGATGAAAACTGCCATGGCTTTGTCCTTTCACCTCATTGGCCTCATCTTTGAAGTACAAATGCTTTTGTACACGGGTGCTGCCTCCCTGAGCTTTCCTTTGTCTTGGCTCAATCGATGCAGATTCCTGTGCTGAATACGCCATGGACTAGCACAGGTGGGTTCTTGTCAGTATACCGGGCAAACGCAGCAATTTCGATTGTCAAGACCCACCTGGCTTGATCAAGGTTCTTTATTCCAGTGAAAACGATTTTTATCCAAATTCTAGAGGAGCACCAGTGTGCCTCTGGGAGCTACACCCGGGCCTGCTGAACAGCGGCTCCGGAGTTTTCATTTTCTGACTAAAATTCAGCACGGAATTTCATGGATCTAAGGAAACCGTGAATTGTGGACGTACCAGATTCTCACATCTTCATTGTCTAATGGAAGCTGAAGTTTCCCAGTCTGATCCGGCTGCCACTTCATTTCTGGCAATGACCATTCAATTGTGGACGTTCAGCCTTCTTCGAAATTCTCTTATACCGGCATGTTCCCGCGCCGCATAAAGACCACTCAGTGGAGGTTTCTGTGACACAGGACAACTGTTTATTTCAGGCGTCTAGAACAAAGGGAATTCACAGAGGTTGATGATCACTTATTAAAGTCCCGTTTCTCTATGATGCCCACTGATGACATTTCTACATCTGAGGGCAATGAGCTCTTGCAGCATGATATTCTCATTTCAGCCATGCCGCCTGCAGTTCCTTCCGTGCAGAAAAATCTTTCCCAGTGTACTTCTTTAAAATGCTGCAAAATAGTGGGACAGAAGATTTCGGTTTAGCCTTAACTTTAAACGGGCATAGGTACAGGCATGTGGGCATGTTTAGAGACAGTGTTTCACTGGTGTAGGGTAAAGGGTGAAGCGCCTGGGTTCCCGTGCTTCACTACTGTATGGCCTCAAGATGATGTGTAGGCACAGCGGCAAATCCATCGGTGGCAATTCTCTCATATTGTCATTGCGATGGGAAGATTCCTTATTCGCTAGGAATTGTTTTACCGTGGAAGACGGGTCACCACAGAGCTGTCTCTTTTGTGTTGAGACAAACTTTGCTGAATTTACCTGCCATCAGTTGCGTGTCCTCCCTTTCTTTTAAGTCCGTTGGAGACGCACGAGTGTAAGGAGAACGGTGAATGGTGGCCGTTCATAAGCCAGGATCATCAGAAACCGCAGAGTAAATTTTAGGAACGTAGACGCAGGACAGCGGAGAAAACTTCACTCAGGGACTTCAGGGAACTCTCCTTACAATGCTGAGGCCTGACACGCCTAGTGCCTGGGGGCAAACCGGCTCCTGCCCTAGGTAGTTTTGTTGAGCTTGCCTCCCTCAGGTGGTGCCTTTTCTCTCCCAGCAATATTGCTCCGTGAAATTCTGCCGATGATGAAAACTGCCATGGCTTTGTCCTTTCACCTCATTGGCCTCATCTTTGAAGTACAAATGCTTTTGTACACGGGTGCTGCCTCCCTGAGCTTTCCTTTGTCTTGGCTCAATCGATGCAGATTCCTGTGCTGAATACGCCATGGACTAGCACAGGTGGGTTCTTGTCAGTATACCGGGCAAACGCAGCAATTTCGATTGTCAAGACCCACCTGGCTTGATCAAGGTTCTTTATTCCAGTGAAAACGATTTTTATCCAAATTCTAGAGGAGCACCAGTGTGCCTCTGGGAGCTACACCCGGGCCTGCTGAACAGCGGCTCCGGAGTTTTCATTTTCTGACTAAAATTCAGCACGGAATTTCATGGATCTAAGGAAACCGTGAATTGTGGACGTACCAGATTCTCACATCTTCATTGTCTAATGGAAGCTGAAGTTTCCCAGTCTGATCCGGCTGCCACTTCATTTCTGGCAATGACCATTCAATTGTGGACGTTCAGCCTTCTTCGAAATTCTCTTATACCGGCATGTTCCCGCGCCGCATAAAGACCACTCAGTGGAGGTTTCTGTGACACAGGACAACTCTTTATTTCAGGCGTCTAGAACAAAGGGAATTCACAGAGGTTGATGATCACTTATTAAAGTCCCGTTTCTCTATGATGCCCACTGATGACATTTCTACATCTGAGGGCAAAGAGCTCTTGCAGCATGATATTCTCATTTCAGCCATGCCGCCTGCAGTTCCTTCCGTGCAGAAAAATCTTTCCCAGTGTACTTCTTTAAAATGCTGCAAAATAGTGGGACAGAAGATTTCGGTTTAGCCTTAACTTTAAACGGGCATAGGTACAGGCATGTGGGCATGTTTAGAGACAGTGTTTCACTGGTGTAGGGTAAAGGGTGAAGCGCCTGGGTTCCCGTGCTTCACTACTGTATGGCCTCAAGATGATGTGTAGGCACAGCGGCAAATCCATCGGTGGCAATTCTCTCATATTGTCATTGCGATGGGAAGATTCCTTATTCGCTAGGAATTGTTTTACCGTGGAAGACGGGTCACCACAGAGCTGTCTCTTTTGTGTTGAGACAAACTTTGCTGAATTTACCTGCCATCAGTTGCGTGTCCTCCCTTTCTTTTAAGTCCGATGGAGACGCACGAGTGTAAGGAGAACGGTGAATGGTGGCCGTTCATAAGCCAGGATCATCAGAAACCGCAGAGTAAATTTTAGGAACGTAGACGCAGGACAGCGGAGAAAACTTCACTCAGGGACTTCAGGGAACTCTCCTTACAATGCTGAGGCCTGACACGCCTAGTGCCTGGGGGCAACCCGGCTCCTGCCCTAGGTAGTTTTGTTGAGCTTGCCTCCCTCAGGTGGTGCCTTTTCTCTCCCAGCAATATTGCTCCGTGAAATTCTGCCGATGATGAAAACTGTTTGCCATGGCTTTGTCCTTTCACCTCATTGGCCTCATCTTTGAAGTACAAATGCTTTTCTACACGGGTGCTGCCTCCCTCAGCTTTCCTTTGTCTAGGCTCAATCGATGCAGATTCCTTTGCTGAATACGCCATGGACTAGCACAGGTGGGTTCTCATGAGTATACCGGGCAAACGCAGCAATTTCGATTGTCAAGACCCACCTGGCTTGATCAAGGTTCTTTATTCCAGTGAAAACGATTTTTATCCAAATTCTAGAGGAGCACCAGTGTGCCTCTGGGAGCCACACCCGGGCCTGCTGAACAGCGGCTCCGGAGTTTAGCTTTTCTGACTAAAATTCAGCACGGAATTTCATGGATCTAAGGAAACCGTGAATTGTGGACGTACCAGATTCTCACATCTTCATTGTCTAATGGAAGCTGAAGTTTCCCAGTCTGATCCGGCTGCCACTTCATTTCTGGCAATGATCATTCAATTGTGGACGTTCAGCCTTCTTCGGAATTCTCTTATACCGGCATGTTCCAGCGCCGCATCAAGACCACTCGGTGAAGGTTTCTGTGACTCAGGACAACTATTTCAGGGGTCTAGAACAAAGGGAATTTACAGAAGTTGATGATCAGTTATTAAAGTCCCGTTTCTCTATGATGCCCACTGATGATACTTCTACATCTGAGGGCAAAGAGCTCGTGCAGCATGATATTCTCATTTCAGCCACGCCGCCTGCAGTTTCTTCCATGCAGAAAAATCTTTCCCAGTGTACTTCTTTAAAATGCTGCAAAATAGTGGGACAGAAATTTCGGTTTAGCCTTAACTTTAAACGGGCATAGGTACAGGCATGTGGGCATGTTTAGAGACAGTGTTTCACTGGTGTAGGGTAAAGGGTGAAGCGCCTGGGTTCCCGTGCTTCACTACTGTTCGGCCTCAAGATGATGTTTGTAGGCACAGTGGCAAATCCATCGGTGGCAATTCTCTCATATTGTCATTGCGATGGGAAGGTTCCTTATTCGCTAGGAAATGTTTTACCGTGGAAGACGGGTCACCGGAGAGCTGTCTCTTTTGTGTTGAGACAAACTTTGCTGAATTTACCTGCCAGCAGTTGCGTGTCCTCCCTTTCTTTTAAGGCCGATGGAGACGCACGAGTGTAAGGATAACGGTGAATGGTGGCCGTTCATAACCAGGATCATCAGAAAGCGCAGAGTAAATTTTAGGAACGTAGACGCAGGACAGCGGAGAAAACTTCACTCAGGGACTTCAGGGAACTCTCCTTACAATGCTGAGGCCTGACACGCCTAGTGCCTGGGGGCAACCCGGCTCCTGCCTTAGGTAGTTTTGTTGAGCGTGCCTCCCTCAGGTGGTGCCTTTTCTCTCCCAGCAATATTGCTCCGTGAAATTCTGCCCATGATGAAAACTCTTTGCCATGGCTTTGTCCTTTCACCTCATTGGCCTCATCTTTGAAGTACAAATGCTTTTCTACACGGGTGCTGCCTCCCTCAGCTTTCCTTTGTCTTGGCTCAATCGATGCAGATTCCTGTGCTGAATACGCCATGGACTAGCACAGGTGGGTTCTTGTCAGTATACCGGGCAAACGCAGCAATTTCGATTGTCAAGACCCACCTGGCTTGATCAAGGTTCTTTATTCCAGTGAAAACGATTTTTATCCAAATTCTAGAGGAGCACCAGTGTGCCTCTGGGAGCTACACCCGGGCCTGCTGAACAGCGGCTTCGGAGTTTTCATTTTCTGACTAAAATTCAGCACGGAATTTCATGGATCTAAGGAAACCGTGAATTGTGGACGTACCAGATTCTCACATCTTCATTGTCTAATGGAAGCTGAAGTTTCCCAGTCTGATCCGGCTGCCACTTCATTTCTGGCAATGATCATTCAATTGTGGACGTTCAGCCTTCTTCGGAATTCTCTTATACCGGCATGTTCCAGCGCCGCATCAAGACCACTCGTTGAAGGTTTCTGTGACTCAGGACAACTATTTCAGGGGTCTAGAACAAAGGGAATTTACAGAGGTTGATGATCAGTTATTAAAGTCCCGTTTCTCTATGATGCCCACTGATGACACTTCTACATCTGAGGGCAAAGAGCTCGTGCAGCATGATATTCTCATTTCAGCCACGCCGCCTGCAGTTTCTTCCATGCAGAAAAATCTTTCCCAGTGTACTTCTTTAAAATGCTGCAAAATAGTGGGACAGAAGATTTCGGTTTAGCCTTAACTTTAAACGGGCATAGGTACAGGCATGTGGGCATGTTTAGAGACAGTGTTTCACTGGTGTAGGGTAAAGGGTGAAGCGCCTGGGTTCCCGTGCTTCACTACTGTATGGCCTCAAGATGATGTGTAGGCACAGCGGCAAATCCATCGGTGGCAATTCTCTCATATTGTCATTGCGATGGGAAGATTCCTTATTCGCTAGGAATTGTTTTACCGTGGAAGACGGGTCACCACAGAGCTGTCTCTTTTGTGTTGAGACAAACTTTGCTGAATTTACCTGCCAGCAGTTGCGTGTCCTCCCTTTCTTTTAAGTCCGATGGAGACGCACGAGTGTAAGGAGAACGGTGAATGGTGGCCGTTCATAAGCCAGAATCATCAGAAAGCGCAGAGTAAATTTTAGGAACGTAGACGTAGGACAGCGGAGAAAACTTCACTCAGGGACTTCAGGGAACTCTCCTTACAATGCTGAGGCCTGACACGCCTAGTGCCTGGGGGCAACCCGGCTTCTGCCCTAGGTAGTTTTGTTGAGCTTGCCTCCCTCAGGTGGTGCCTTTTCTCTCCCAGCAATATTGCTCCGTGAAATTCTGCCGATGATGAAAACTGCCATGGCTTTGTCCTTTCACCTCATTGGCCTCATCTTTGAAGTACAAATGCTTTTCTACACGGGTGCTGCCTCCCTGAGCTTTCCTTTGTCTTGGCTCAATCGATGCAGATTCCTGTGCTGAATGCGCCATGGACTAGCAAAGGTGGGTTCTTGTCAGTATACCGGGCAAACGCAGCAATTTCGATTGTCAAGACCCACCTGGCTTGATCAAGGTTCTTTATTCCAGTGAAAACGATTTTTATCCAAATTCTAGAGGAGCACCAGTGTGCCTCTGGGAGCTACACCCGGGCCTGCTGAACAGCGGCTCCGGAGTTTTCATTTTCTGACTAAAATTCAGCACGGAATTTCATGGATCTAAGGAAACCGTGAATTGTGGATGTACCAGATTCTCACATCTTCATTGTCTAATGGAAGCTGAAGTTTCCCAGTCTGATCCGGCTGCCACTTCATTTCTGGCAATGACCATTCAATTGTGGACGTTCAGCCTTCTTCGGAATTCTCTTATACCGGCATGTTCCCTCGCCGCATCAAGACCACTCGGTGGAGGTTTCTGTGACTCAGGACAACTCTTTATTTCAGGCGTCTAGAACAAAGGGAATTCACAGAGTTTGATGATCAGTTATTAAAGTCCCGTTTCTCTATGATGCCCACTGATGACATTTCTACATCGGAGGGCAAAGAGCTCGTGCAGCATGATATTCTCATTTCAGCCATGCCGCCTGCAGTTCCTTCCTTGCAGAAAAATCTTTCCCAGTGTACTTCTTTAAAATGCTGCAAGATAGTGGGACAGAAGATTTCGGTTTAGCGTTAACTTTAAACGGGCATAGATACAGGCATGTGGGCATGTTTAGAGACAGTGTTCACTGGTCTAGGGTAAAGGGTGAAGCGCCTGGGTTCCCGTGCTTCACTACTGTATGGCCTCAAGATGATGTTTGTAGGCACAGCGGCAAATCCATCGGTGGCAATTCTCTCATATTGTCATTGCGATGGGAAGATTCCTTGTTCGCTAGGAAATGTTTTACCGTGGAAGACGGGTCACCACAGTGCTGTCTCTTTTATGTTGAGACAAACTTTGCTGAATTTACCTGCCAGCAGTTGCGTGTCCTCTCTTTCTTTTAAGGCCGATGGAGACGCACGAGTGTAAGGAGAACGGTGAATGGTGGCCGTTCATAAGCCAGGATCATCAGAAACCGCAGAGTAAATTTTAGGAACGTAGACGTAGGACAGCAGAGAAAACTTCACTCAGGGACTTCAGGGAACTCTCCTTACAATGCTGAGGCCTGACACGCCTAGTGCCTGGGGGCAACCCGGCTCCTGCCCTAGGTAGTTTTGTTGAGCTTGCCTCCCTCAGGTGGTGCCTTTTCTCTCCCAGCAATATTGCTCCGTGAAATTCTGCCCTGATGAAAACTGTTTGCCATGGCTTTGTCCTTTGACCTCATTGGCCTCATCTTTCAAGTACAAATGCTTTTCTACACGGGTGCTGCCTCCCTGAGCTTTCCTTTGTCTTGGCTCAATCGATGCAGACTCCTGTGCTGAATACGCCATGGACTAGCACAGGTGGGTTCTCGTGAGTATACCGGGCAAACGCAGCAATTTCGATTGTCAAGACCCACCTGACTTGATCAAGGTTCTTTATTCAAGTGAAAACGATTTTTATCCAAATTCTAGAGGAGCACCAGTGTGCCTCTGGGAGCTACACCCGGGCCTGCTGAACAGCGGCTCCGGAGTTTTCATTTTCTGACTAAAATTCAGCACGGAATTTCATGGATCTAAGGAAACCGTGAATTGTGGACGTACCAGATTCTCACATCTTCATTGTCTAATGGAAGCTGAAGTTTCCCAGTCTGATCCGGCTGCCACTTCATTTCTGGCAATGATCATTCAATTTTGGACGTTCAGCCTTCTTTGGAAGTCTCTTATACCGGCATGTTCCCGCGCCGCATAAAGACCACTCGGTGGAGGTTTCTGTGACTCTGGACAACTCATTATTTCAGGCGTCTAGAACAAAGGGAATTCACAGAGATTGATGATCACTTATTAAAGTTCCGTTTCTCTATGATGCCCACTGATGACACTTCTACATCTGAGGGCAAACGGCTCGTGCAGCATGATATTCTCATTTCAGCCAGGCCGCCTGCAGTTCCTTCCTTGCAGAAAAATCTTTCCCAGTGTACTTCTTTAAAATGCTGCAAAATAGTGGGACAGAAGATTTCGGTTTAGCGTTAACTTTAAACGGGCATAGATACAGGCATGTGGGCATGTTTAGAGACAGTGTTTCACTGGTCTAGGGTAAAGGGTGAAGCGCCCACTAGTTAACCTACATAGTCCAGGTTCCCCCTAGGTAACCTAGGTAGTCCAAGGGCCGGCTAGGTAACCTACATAGTCCAAATGCCCGATAGGTAACCTACATAGTCCAAATGCCCGCTAGTTAACCTACATAGTCCAAGTGCCCGCTAGGGAACCTACATAGTCCAAGTGCCCGGTAGGTAAGGTAGATAGTCCAAGTGCCCGCTAGGGAACGTACATAGTCCAAGTGCCTGCTATGTAACCTAGATAGTCCAAGTACCCGCTAGTTAACCTATATAGTCAAAGTTCCCCCTAGGTAACATAGATCGTCCAAGTGCCCGCTAGTTAACCTAAATAGTCAATGGGCCCGCTAGTTAACCTACATAGTGCAAGAGCCCGCTAGTTAACCTAGATCGTGCAAGTGTCCGCTAGTTAACCTATATAGTCCACATGCTAGTTAGCTAACCTAGATAGTCCAAGAGCCCGCTAGTTGACCTACATAGTCCAAGTGCCCGCTAGGGAACCTTCATAGTCCAAGTGCCAGCTAGGTAACCTAGATAGTCCAAGTGCCCGCTAGTTAACCTAGATAGTCCTAGTGCCCGTTAGTTAACCTAGATAGTCCAAGTGCCCACTATTGGACGGACTTAGTCCATGTGCCCGTTAGCTAACCTAGATAGTCCAAGTGCCCGCTAGTTAACAATGATAATCCAAGTGCCCGCTAGTTAACCTAGATAGTCCAAGTGCCCTCTAGTTAACCTAGATCGTCCAAGTGCCAGCTAGTAAACCTACATAGTCCAAGGGCCCACTAGTTAACCTACATATTCCAAGGTCCGCTAGTTAACCTAGATATTCCAAGTGCTCGCCAGTTAACCTACATAGTACAAGGGCCCACTAGTTGACCTAGATAGTCCAAGTGCCCGCTAGTTAACCTAGATAGTCCAAGTGCCCGCTAGGAAACCTAAGTAGTCCAAATGTCCGATAGGGATCCTACATAGTCCAAGTGCCCGCTAGGTAACCTACATCGTCCAAGTGCCTGTTAGTTAACCTAGATAGTCCAAGTGCCCGCTAGGTAACCTAGACTGTCCAAGTGCCCGCTAGGTTACCTACATAGTCCAAGTGCCCGTTCGTTAACCTAGATAGTCCAAGTGCCTGCTAGGAAACCTACATAGTCCAAGGGCCCGCTAGGTAACCTAGATAGTTCAAGTGCCCGCTAGGTAACCTAGAGTCCAAGTGCTCGGTAGTTAACCTACATAGTCCAAGTGCACGCTATGTAACCTAGATAGTCAAAGTGCCCGTTAGGTAACCTAGATAGTCCAAGTGCCCGTTACCTAACCTAGATAGTCCAAGTGCCCGCTAGGCAACCTACATAGTCCAAGAGCCCGTTCGTTAACCTAGAAGTCCAAGTGCCCGCTAGGTAACCTAGACAGTCCAAGTGCCCGCTAGGTTACCTGCATATTCCAAGTGCCCGTTAGTTAACCTAGATAATCCAAGTGATCACTAGGTAACCTACATAGTCCAAGTGCCCGCTAGGTAACCTATATAGCCCAAGTGCCCGCTAGTTAACCAATATAGTCCAAGGGCTCACTTGTTCACTTTGATAGTTCAAGTGCCCGCTAGTTAACCTAGATCGTCCAAGTGCCCGCTAGTTAACCTAGATTGTCCAAGTTCCCGCTAGTTAACCTACATAGTCCAAGGGCCCACTAGTTAACCTAGATAGTCCAAGTGTCCTTTAGTTAACCTACATAGTCCACGTGCCCGCTAGTTAACCTATATACCAAGTGCCCGTTACGTAACCTAGATATTCCAAGGGCACTCTAGTTAACCTATATCGTCCAACTGCCCGCTAGGCAACCTAGATAGTCCAAGTGCCCGCTAAGGAACCTACATAGTCCAAGTGCACGCTAGTTAACCTAGATAGTCCAAGTGCCCGCTAGTTAACCTACATAGTCCAAGTTCCCGCTAGGTAACCTAGATACTGCAAGTGCCCGCTTGTTAACCTAGATAGTTCATGTACCCGCTAGGCAACCTAGATTGTCCAAGGGCCCCCTAGTTAGCCTACATAGTCCAAGTGCCCGGTAGTTCATCTAGATAGTCCAAGGGCCCGCTACTTAAGGTAGATAGTACAAGTGCCACTAGTTAATCTACATAGTCCAAGGGCCCGCTAGTTAACCTACATAGTCCAAGTGCCCGCTAGGGAACCTACATAGTCCAAGTGCCCGTTAGGTAACCTAGATAGTCAAAATACCAGCTAGGGAACCCACATAGTCCAAGTGCCCGCTAGGGAACCTACATAGTCCAAGTACCCGCTAGGTAACGTACATAGTCCAAGTGCCCGCTAGGTAACGTAGATAGTTCAAGTGCCCGCTAGTTAACCTACATAGTCCAAGTGCCTGCTAGGTAACCTAGATAGTCCAAGTGCCCACTAGTTAACCTACATAGTCCAGGTTCCCCCTAAGTAACCTAGATAGCCCAAGGGCCCGCTAGTTGACCTACATAGTCCAAGTGCCCGCTAGTTAACCTAGATAGTCCAACTGACTGCTAGGTAACCTACATAGTGCAAGTGTCCGCTAGTTAACCTAAGAAGTCCAAGGGCCCGCTAGTTAACATACATAGTCCAAGTGCCCGGTAGTTAACTAACAGAGTTCAAGTGTCCGTAGGGAACATTCATAGTCCAAGTGCCCCCTAGGGAACCTACATAGTCCAAGTGCCCACTAGGGAACCTACGTAGTCCAAGTGCCCGCTAGGGAATCTACATAGTCCAAGGGCCCGCTGGTTAATGTAGATAGTCCAAGTGCTGCTAGTTAATCTATGTAGTCCAAGTGCCCGCTAGGGATTCTACATAGTCGAAGGGCCCGCTAGTTAACGTAGATATTCCAAGTGCTGCTAGTTAATCTACATAGTCCAAGGGCCCGTTAGTTAACCTACATAGTCCAAATACCCGCTAGTTAAACTACATCGTCCAAGGGCCCGCTAGTTAACCTAGATAGTCCAAGTGCCCACAGTTAACCTACATAATCCAAGTGCTTGCTAGGTAACCTAGACAGTTCAAGTGACCACTAGGTTACCTACATAGTCCAAGTGCCCGCTAGTTATCCTAGATAGTCCAAGTGCTCACTAGTCAACCTAGATAGTCCAAGTGCCCGCTAGTTAACCTAGATAGACCAAGTGCCTGCTAGGGAACCTACCTAGTCCAAGTGCCCCATAGGGAACCTACATAGTCCAAGTGCCCGCTAGTTAACATAGATAGTCCAAGTACCCGCTAGGAAACGTACATAGTCCAAGTGCCCGCTAGTTAACGGACATAGTCCAAGTGCCCGCTAGGTAAGGTAGATAGTCCAAGTGCCCGCTAGGGAACGTACATAGTCCAAGTGCCTGCTATGTAACCTAGATAGTCCAAGTACCCGCTAGTTAACCTATATAGTCAAAGTTCCCCCTAGGTAACATAGATCGTCCAAGTGCCCGCTAGTTAACCTAAATAGTCAATGGGCCCGCTAGTTAACCTACATAGTGCAAGAGCCCGCTAGTTAACCTAGATCATCCAAGTACCTGCTAGTTAACCTAGATCGTCCAAGTGTCCGCTATTTAACCTATATAGTCCAAGTGCCCCCTAGGGAACCTACATAGTCCAAGTGCCTGCTAGGGAACCTACATAGTCGAAGTGCCCGCTCTGGAACATACATAGTCCAAGTGCCCGCTAGGCAATATACATAGTCCAAGGGCCCGCTAGTTAACGTAGATAGTCCAAGTGCCGCTAGTTAATCTACATAGTCCAAAGGCTCGCTAGTTAACCTACATAGTCCAAGTACCCGCTAGTTTACCTAGATCTTCCAAGTGCACGCTAGTAAACCTACATAGTCCAAGGGCCCGCTAGTTAACCTACATAGTCCAAGGGCCCGCTAGTTAACCTACATCGTCCAAGGGCCCGCTAGTTAACCTAGATAGTCCAAGTGCCCGCTAGTTAACCTACATAGTCCAAGGGCCCGCTAGGTAACCTAGATAGTCCAAGTGTCCGCTAGATAACCTAGAGTCCAAGTGCTCGCTAGTTAACCTACATAGTCCAAGTGCCTGCTATGTAACCTAGATAGTCAAAGTGCCCGTTAGGTAACGTAGATAGTCCAAGTGCCTGCTAGGTAACTTACATTGTCCAAGTTCCCGCTAGGTAACCTAGATAGTCCAAGTGCCCGTTACCTAACCTAGATAGTCCAAGTGCCCGCTAGGCCACCTACATTGTCCAAGAGCCCGTTCGTTAACCTAGAAGTCCAAGTGCCCGCTAGGTAACCTAGACAGTCCACGTGCCCGTTAGGTTACCTGCATATTCCAAGTGCCCATTCGTTAACCTAGAAAGTCCAATTGCCCACTAGGTAACCTACATAGTCCAAGTGCCCGCTAGGTAACCTATATAGTCCAAGGGCCCGCTAGGTAACCTAGATAGTCCAAGGGCCCGCAAGTTAACCTACATAGTCAAAGGGCTCACATGTTCACTTTGATAGTCCAAGTGCCCGCTAGTTAACCTAGATCTTCCAAGTGCCCTCTAGTTAACCTAGATTGTCCAAGTGCCCGCTAGTTAACCTACATATTCCAAGGGCCCACTAGTTAACCTATATACCAAGTGCCCGCTACTTAACCTAGATATTCCAAGGGCACGCTAGTTAACCTATATCGTCCAAGTGCCCGCGAGGCAACCTAGATAGTCCAAGTGCCCGCTAAGGAACCTACATAGTCCAAGTGCATGCTAGTTTTCCGAGATAGTCCAAGTGCCCGTTAGTTAACCTAGATAGTCCAAGTGCCTGCTAGGTAACCTACGTAGTGCAAGTGTCCGCTAGTTAACCTACATATTCCAAGTGCCCGCTAGTTAACAGAGATAGCCCAATTGCCCGCTAGTTAACCTACATAATCTAAGTGCCCGTTGGCTAACCTATATAGTCCAAGGGCCCGCTAGTTGACTTACATAGTCAAAGTGCCAGCTAGGTAACCTAGATAGTACAAGTGCCTGATAGCTAACCTAGATAGTCCAAGTGGCGGCTAGGTAACCTACATAGTCCAAGTGCCCGTTCGTTAACCTAGATAATCCAAGTGCCCATTCGTTAACCGAGATAATCCAAGTGCCCACTAGGTAACCTAGACAGTCCAAGTGCCCGCTAGTTAACCTACATAGTCCAAGTGCCCTTTAGTTAACCTAGACAGTCCAAATGCCTGCTAGGTAACCTAGACTCTCCAAGTGCCCGCTAGGTAACCTACATAGTCCAAGTGCCCGCTAGTTAACCTAGCTAGTCCAAGTGCCGGCTAGGGAATCTACATAGTCCAAGGGCCTGCTAGTTAATGTAGATAGTCCAAGTGCCGCTAGTTAATCTACATAGTCCAAGTGCCCGCTAGTTAACCTACATAGTCCAAGTGCCCGAGAGGTAACCTAAACATTTCAAGTGACCACTAGGTTACCTACATAGTCCAAGTGCCCGTTCGTTAACCTACATATTCCAAGTGCCCGCTGGGTAACCTAGATAGTCCAACATCACGGTAGGTAACCTACATACTCCAAGTACCCGCTAGGTAACGTAGATAGTTCAAGTGCCTGCCAGGTAGCCTAGATAGTCCAAGTGCCCGCTAGGTAACCTATATAGTCCAAGTGCCCGCTAGGTAACCTAGATAGTCCAAGGGCCCGCTAGTTAACCTACATAGTCCAAGGGCTCACTTGTTCACTTTGATAGTCCAAGTTCCCGCTAGTTAACCTAGATCTTCCAAGTGCCCGCTAGTTAACCTAGATTGTCCAGGTGCCCGCTAGTTAACCTACATAGTCCAAGGGCCCACTAGTTAACCTAGATAGTCCACATGTCCTCTAGTTAACCTACATAGTCCAAGTGCCCGCTAGTTAACCTATATACCAAGTGCCCGCTACGTAACCTAGATATTCCAAGGGCACGCTAGTTAACCTACATAGTCCATGGGCCCGATAGTTGATCTTCATAGTGCAAGTGTCCGGTACTTTACCTACATATTCCAAGTGCCCGCTAGTTAACCTACCTAATCTAAGTTCCCGTTGGCTAACCTAGATAGTCCAAGGGCCCGCTAGTTGACCTACATAGTCCAAGTGCCCGCTAGTTAACCTAGCTAGTCCAAGTGCCCGCTAGGTAACCTAAATAGTCCAAATGCCCGCTAGGGAATCTACATAGTCCAAGGGCCTGCTAGTTAATGTAGATAGTCCAAGTGCCGCTAGTTAATCTACATAGTCCAAGTGCCCGAGAGGTAACCTAAACATTTCAAGTGACCACTAGGTTACCTACATAGTCCAAGTGCCCGTTCTTTAACCTACATATTCCAAGTGCCCGCTAGGTAACCTAGATAGTCCAACATCCCGGTAGGTAACCTATATACTCCAAGTACCCGCTAGGTAACGTAGATAGTTCAAGTGCCTGTCAGGTAGCCTAATAGTCCAAGTGCCCGCTAGGTAACCTATATAGTCCAAGTGCCCGCTAGGTAACCTAGATAGTCCAAGGGTCCGCTAGTTAACCTACATAGTCCAAGGGCTCACTTGTTCACTTTGATAGTTCAAGTGCCCGCTAGTTAACCTAGATCTTCCAAGTGCCCGCTAGTTAACCTAGATTGTCCAGGTGCCCGCTAGTTAACCTACATAGTCCAAGGGCCCACTAGTTAACCTAGATAGTCCACGTTTCCTCTAGTTAACCTACATAGTGCAAGAACCCGCTAGTTAACCTATATACCAAGTGCCTGCTACGTAACCTAGATATTCCAAGGGCACGCTAGTTAACCTATATCGTCCAAGTGCCCGCTAGGCAACCTACAAAGTCTAAGTGCCCGCTAGGTTATCTATATAGTCCAAATGCCCGCTAGGGAACCTACATAGTCCATGTGCCCGGTAGGTAACCTAGATAATCCAAGTGCCCGCTAGTTAACCTATATCGTCCAAGTGCCCGCTAGTTAACCTAGATCGTCCAAGTGCCCGCTAGTTAACCTAGATCGTCCAAGTGCCCGCTACTTAACCTACATAGTCAATGGACCCGCAAGTTAACCGACATAGTGCAAGAGCCCGCTAGCTAACCTAGATAATCCAAGTGCCCGCTAGTTAACCTATATCGTCCAAGTGCCCGCTAGTTACCTAGATCGTCCAAGTGCCCGCTAGTTAACCTACATAGTCAATGGGCCCGCTAGTTAACCTACATAGTGCAAGTGTCCGCGAGTCAACCTACATAGTCAAAGTGCCCGATAGTGAACCTACATAATCCAAGTGCCCGCTAGGCAACCTACATAGTCCAAATGCCCGTTCGTTAACCTAGATTGTCAAAATGCCTGCTAGGTAACCTAGATAGTCCAAGTGTCTGCTAGGTAACCTACATAGTCCAAGTGCCCGCTAGGTAACCTAAATAGTCCAAATGCCCGCTAGGGAAACTACATAGTCCAAGTGCCAGCTAGTTAACCTAGATAGTCCAAGTGCCCGTTCGTTAACCTACATAGCCCAAGTGCCCGCTAGGTAACCAATATAGTCCAAATGCCCGCTAGGGGCCCTAATAGTCCAAATGCCCGCTAGATAACCTAGATAGTGCAAGTGCTCGCTAGTTAACCTAGATAGTCCAAGTGCCTGCTAGGTAACGTACATAGTGCAAGTGTCCGCTAGTTAACCTACATATCCCAAGTGCCCGCTAGTTAACCTACATAATCTAAGTGCCCGTTGGCTAACCTAGATAGTCCAAGGGCCCGCTAGTTGACTTACATAGTCAAAGTGCCAGCTAGGTAACCTAGATAGTACAAGTGCCTGTTAGCTAACCTAGATAGTCCAAGTGGCGGCTAGGTAACCTACATAGTCCAAGTGCCCGTTCGTTAACCGAGATAATCCAAGTGCCCATTCGTTAACCGAGATAATCCAAGTGCCCACTAGGTAACCTAGACAGTCCAAGTGCCCGCTAGTTAACCTACATAGTCCAAGTGCCCTTTAGTTAACCTAGATACTGCAAGTGCCCGCTTGTTAACCTAGATAGTTCATGTACCCGCTAGGCAACCTAGATTGTCCAAGGGCCCCCTAGTTAGCCTACATAGTCCAAGTGCCCGGTAGTTCATCTAGATAGTCCAAGGGCCCGCTACTTAAGGTAGATAGTACAAGTGCCACTAGTTAATCTACATAGTCCAAGGGCCCGCTAGTTAACCTACATAGTCCAAGTGCCCGCTAGGGAACCTACATAGTCCAAGTGCCCGTTAGGTAACCTAGATAGTCAAAATGCCAGCTAGGGAACCCACATAGTCCAAGTGCCCGCTAGGGAACCTACATAGTCCAAGTACCCGCTAGGTAACGTACATAGTCCAAGTGCCCGCTAGGTAACGTAGATAGTTCAAGTGCCCGCTAGTTAACCTACATAGTCCAAGTGCCTGCTAGGTAACCTAGATAGTCCAAGTGCCCACTAGTTAACCTACATAGTCCAGGTTCCCCCTAAGTAACCTAGATAGCCCAAGGGCCCGCTAGTTGACCTACATAGTCCAAGTGCCCGCTAGTTAACCTAGATAGTCCAACTGACTGCTAGGTAACCTACATAGTGCAAGTGTCCGCTAGTTAACCTAAGAAGTCCAAGGGCCCGCTAGTTAACATACATAGTCCAAGTGCCCGGTAGTTAACTAACAGAGTTCAAGTGTCCGTAGGGAACATTCATAGTCCAAGTGCCCCCTAGGGAACCTACATAGTCCAAGTGCCCACTAGGGAACCTACGTAGTCCAAGTGCCCGCTAGGGAATCTACATAGTCCAAGGGCCCGCTGGTTAATGTAGATAGTCCAAGTGCTGCTAGTTAATCTATGTAGTCCAAGTGCCCGCTAGGGATTCTACATAGTCGAAGGGCCCGCTAGTTAACGTAGATATTCCAAGTGCCGCTAGTTAATCTACATAGTCCAAGGGCCCGTTAGTTAACCTACATAGTCCAAATACCCGCTAGTTAAACTACATCGTCCAAGGGCCCGCTAGTTAACCTAGATAGTCCAAGTGCCCACAGTTAACCTACATAATCCAAGTGCTTGCTAGGTAACCTAGACAGTTCAAGTGACCACTAGGTTACCTACATAGTCCAAGTGCCCGCTAGTTATCCTAGATAGTCCAAGTGCTCACTAGTCAACCTAGATAGTCCAAGTGCCCGCTAGTTAACCTAGATAGACCAAGTGCCTGCTAGGGAACCTACCTAGTCCAAGTGCCCCATAGGGAACCTACATAGTCCAAGTGCCCGCTAGTTAACATAGATAGTCCAAGTACCCGCTAGGAAACGTACATAGTCCAAGTGCCCGCTAGTTAACGGACATAGTCCAAGTGCCCGCTAGGTAAGGTAGATAGTCCAAGTGCCCGCTAGGGAACGTACATAGTCCAAGTGCCTGCTATGTAACCTAGATAGTCCAAGTACCCGCTAGTTAACCTATATAGTCAAAGTTCCCCCTAGGTAACATAGATCGTCCAAGTGCCCGCTAGTTAACCTAAATAGTCAATGGGCCCGCTAGTTAACCTACATAGTGCAAGAGCCCGCTAGTTAACCTAGATCATCCAAGTACCTGCTAGTTAACCTAGATCGTCCAAGTGTCCGCTATTTAACCTATATAGTCCAAGTGCCCCCTAGGGAACCTACATAGTCCAAGTGCCTGCTAGGGAACCTACATAGTCGAAGTGCCCGCTCTGGAACATACATAGTCCAAGTGCCCGCTAGGCAATATACATAGTCCAAGGGCCCGCTAGTTAACGTAGATAGTCCAAGTGCCGCTAGTTAATCTACATAGTCCAAAGGCTCGCTAGTTAACCTACATAGTCCAAGTACCCGCTAGTTTACCTAGATCTTCCAAGTGCACGCTAGTAAACCTACATAGTCCAAGGGCCCGCTAGTTAACCTACATAGTCCAAGGGCCCGCTAGTTAACCTACATCGTCCAAGGGCCCGCTAGTTAACCTAGATAGTCCAAGTGCCCGCTAGTTAACCTACATAGTCCAAGGGCCCGCTAGGTAACCTAGATAGTCCAAGTGTCCGCTAGATAACCTAGAGTCCAAGTGCTCGCTAGTTAACCTACATAGTCCAAGTGCCCGCTATGTAACCTAGATAGTCAAAGTGCCCGTTAGGTAACGTAGATAGTCCAAGTGCCTGCTAGGTAACTTACATTGTCCAAGTTCCCGCTAGGTAACCTAGATAGTCCAAGTGCCCGTTACCTAACCTAGATAGTCCAAGTGCCCGCTAGGCCACCTACATTGTCCAAGAGCCCGTTCGTTAACCTAGAAGTCCAAGTGCCCGCTAGGTAACCTAGACAGTCCACGTGCCCGTTAGGTTACCTGCATATTCCAAGTGCCCATTCGTTAACCTAGAAAGTCCAATTGCCCACTAGGTAACCTACATAGTCCAAGTGCCCGCTAGGTAACCTATATAGTCCAAGGGCCCGCTAGGTAACCTAGATAGTCCAAGGGCCCGCAAGTTAACCTACATAGTCAAAGGGCTCACATGTTCACTTTGACAGTCCAAGTGCCCGCTAGTTAACCTAGATCTTCCAAGTGCCCTCTAGTTAACCTAGATTGTCCAAGTGCCCGCTAGTTAACCTACATATTCCAAGGGCCCACTAGTTAACCTATATACCAAGTGCCCACTACTTAACCTAGATATTCCAAGGGCACGCTAGTTAACCTATATCGTCCAAGTGCCCGCGAGGCAACCTAGATAGTCCAAGTGCCCGCTAAGGAACCTACATAGTCCAAGTGCATGCTAGTTTTCCGAGATAGTCCAAGTGCCCGTTAGTTAACCTAGATAGTCCAAGTGCCTGCTAGGTAACCTACGTAGTGCAAGTGTCCGCTAGTTAACCTACATATTCCAAGTGCCCGCTAGTTAACAGAGATAGCCCAATTGCCCGCTAGTTAACCTACATAATCTAAGTGCCCGTTGGCTAACCTATATAGTCCAAGGGCCCGCTAGTTGACTTACATAGTCAAAGTGCCAGCTAGGTAACCTAGGTAGTACAAGTGCCTGATAGCTAACCTAGATAGTCCAAGTGGCGGCTAGGTAACCTACATAGTCCAAGTGCCCGTTCGTTAACCTAGATAATCCAAGTGCCCATTCGTTAACCGAGATAATCCAAGTGCCCACTAGGTAACCTAGACAGTCCAAGTGCCCGCTAGTTAACCTACATAGTCCAAGTGCCCTTTAGTTAACCTAGACAGTCCAAATGCCTGCTAGGTAACCTAGACTCTCCAAGTGCCCGCTAGGTAACCTACATAGTCCAAGTGCCCGCTAGTTAACCTAGCTAGTCCAAGTGCCCGCTAGGGAATCTACATAGTCCAAGGGCCTGCTAGTTAATGTAGATAGTCCAAGTGCCGCTAGTTAATCTACATAGTCCAAGTGCCCGCTAGTTAACCTACATAGTCCAAGTGCCCGAGAGGTAACCTAAACATTTCAAGTGACCACTAGGTTACCTACATAGTCCAAGTGCCCGTTCATTAACCTACATAGACCAAGTGCCCGCTAGGTAACCAATATAGTCCAAATGCCCGCTAGGGGCCCTAATAGTCCAAATGCCCGCTAGTTAACCTAGATAGTCCAAGTGCCCGCTAGTTAACCTAGATAGACCAAGTGCCCGCTAGGGAACCTATCTAGTCCAAGTACCTGCTAGGAAACGTACATAGTCCAAGTGCCCGCTAGGTAACATACATAGTCTAAGTGCTCGTTAGGTAACCTAGATAGTCCAAGGGCCTGCTAGGGAACGTACATAGTCCAAATGCCTGCTAGGTAACCTAGATAGTCCAAGTGCCCACTAGTTAACCTACATAGTCTAGGTTCCCCCTAGGTAACCTAGATAGTCCAAGGGCCCGCTAGGTAACCTACATTGTCCTAGTGCCCCCTAGTTAACCTACATTGTCCAAGTGCCCGATAGGGAACCTACATCGTCCAAGTGCCCGCTATGTAACCTACATGGTCCAAATGCCCGCTAGTTAACCTACATAGTCCATGTGCCCGATAGGGAACCTACATAATCCAAGTGCCCGCTAGGGAACCTATATAGTCCAAGTGCCCGTTAGGTAACCTATATAGTCCAAATGCCCGCTAGGGAACCCACATAGTCCAAGTGCCCGATAGGGAACCTACATAGTCCAAGGGCCCGCTAGGGAACCTACATAGTCCTAGTGCCCGTTAGTTAACCTAGATAGTCCAAGTGCCCGCTAGGTAACCTAGATAGTCCAACAGCCCGGTAGGTAACCTACATACTCCAAGTACCCGCTAGGTAACGTAGATTGTTCAAGTGCCTGCCAGGTAACCTATATAGTCCAAGTGCCCGCTAGGTAACCTAGATAGTCCAAGGGCCCGCTAGTTAACCTACATAGTCCAAGGGCTCACTTGTTCACTTTGATAGTCCAAGTGCCCGCTAGTTATCCTAGATCTTTCAAGTGCCCGCTAGTTAACCTAGATCATCCAAGTGCCCGCTAGTTAACCTACATAGTCCAAGGGCCCACTAGTTAACCTAGATAGTCCACGTGTCCTCTAGTTAACCTACATAGTCCAAGTGCCCGCTAGTTAACCTATATACCAAGTGCCCGCTACGTAACCTAGATATTCCAAGGGCACGCTAGTTAACCTATATCGTCCAAGTGCCCGCTAGGCAACCTTGATAGTCCAAGTGCCCGCTAAGGAACCTACATAGTCCAAGTGCACGGTAGTTATCCTAGATAGTCCAAGTGCCCGCTAGTTAACCTAGATAGTCCAAGTGCCCGCTAGGGAACGTACATAGTCCAAGTGCCCGCTAGGTAACCTAGATACTGCAAGTGCCCGCTAGTTAACCTAGATAGTTCAAGAACCCCCTAGGTAACCTAGATCGTCCAAGGGCCCCCTAGTTAGCCTACATATTCCAAGTGCCCGCTAGGTAACCTAGATAGTCCAAGTGCCCGTTCGGTAACCTAGATAGTCCAAGTGCCCTTTAGGGAACCTAGATAGTCCAAGGGCCCGCTAGTAAACCTACATAGTCCATGGGCCCGATAGTTGATCTTCATAGTGCAAGTGTCCGGTACTTTACCTACATATTCCAAGTGCCCGCTAGTTAACCTACCTAATCTAAGTTCCCGTTGGCTAACCTAGATAGTCCAAGGGCCCGCTAGTTGACCTACATAGTCCAAGTGCCCGCTAGTTAACCTAGCTAGTCCAAGTGCCCGCTAGGTAACCTAAATAGTCCAAATGCCCGCTAGGGAATCTACATAGTCCAAGGGCCTGCTAGTTAATGTAGATAGTCCAAGTGCCGCTAGTTAATCTACATAGTCCAAGTGCCCGAGAGGTAACCTAAACATTTCAAGTGACCACTAGGTTACCTACATAGTCCAAGTGCCCGTTCGTTAACCTACATATTCCAAGTGCCCGCTAGGTAACCTAGATAGTCCAACATCCCGGTAGGTAACCTATATACTCCAAGTACCCGCTAGGTAACGTAGATAGTTCAAGTGCCTGTCAGGTAGCCTAATAGTCCAAGTGCCCGCTAGGTAACCTATATAGTCCAAGTGCCCGCTAGGTAACCTAGATAGTCCAAGTGCCCGCTAGGTAACCTAAATAGTCCAAATGCCCGCTAGGGAAACTACATAGTCCAAGTGCCAGCTAGTTAACCTAGATAGTCCAAGTGCCCGTTCGTTAACCTACATAGTCCAAGTGCCCGCTAGGTAACCAATATAGTCCAAATGCCCGCTAGGGGCCCTAATAGTCCAAATGCCCGCTAGATAACCTAGATAGTGCAAGTGCTCGCTAGTTAACCTAGATAGTCCAAGTGCCTGCTAGGTAACGTACATAGTGCAAGTGTCCGCTAGTAAACCTACATATTCCAAGTGCCCGCTAGTTAACCTACATAATCTAAGTGCCCGTTGGCTAACCTAGATAGTCCAAGGGCCCGCTAGTTGACTTACATAGTCAAAGTGCCAGCTAGGTAACCTAGATAGTACAAGTGCCTGTTAGCTAACCTAGATAGTCCAAGTGGCGGCTAGGTAACCTACATAGTCCACGTGCCCGTTCGTTAACCTAGATAATCCAAGTGCCCATTCGTTAACCGAGATAATCCAAGTGCCCACTAGGTAACCTAGACAGTCCAAGTGCCCGCTAGTTAACCTACATAGTCCAAGTGCCCATTAGTTAACCTAGATAGTAAAAGTGCCTGCTAGGTAACCTAGATAGTCCGAGTGCCCGCTAGGTAACCTACATAGTCCAAGTGCCCGCTAGGTAACCTCAATAGTCCAAATGCCCGCTAGGGAATCTACATAGTCCAAGGGCCCGCTAGTTAATGTAGATAATCCAAGTGCCGCTAGTTAATCTACATAGTCCAAGTGCCCGCTAGTTAACCTACATAGTCCAAGTGCCCGCAAGGTAACCTAGACATTTCAAGTGACCACTAGGTTACCTACATAGTCCAAGTGCCCGTTCATTAACCTACATAGACCAAGTGCCCGCTAGGTAACCAATATAGTCCAAATGCCCGCTAGGGGCCCTAATAGTCCAAATGCCCGCTAGTTAACCTAGATAGTCCAAGTGCCCGCTAGGGAACCTATCTAGTCCAAGTACCCGCTAGGAAACGTACATAGTCCAAGTGCCCGCTAGGTAACATACATAGTCTAAGTGCCCGTTAGGTAACCTAGATAGTCCAAGGGCCTGCTAGGGAACGTACATAGTCCAAATGCCTGCTAGGTAACCTAGATAGTCCAAGTGCCCACTAGTTAACCTACATAGTCTAGGTTCCCCCTAGGTAACCTAGATAGTCCAAGGGCCCGCTAGGTAACCTACATTGTCCTAGTGCCCCCTAGTTAACCTACATTGTCCAAGTGCCCGATAGGGAACCTACATCGTCCAAGTGCCCGCTAGGTAACCTACATGGTCCAAACCCGCTAGTTAACCTACATAGTCCATGTGCCCGATAGGGAACCTACATAATCCAAGTGCCCGCTAGGGAACCTATATAGTCCAAGTGCCCGTTAGGTAACCTATATAGTCCAAATGCCCGCTAGGGAACCCACATAGTCCAAGTGCCCGATAGGGAACCTACATAGTCCAAGGGCCCGCTAGGGAACCTACATAGTCCTAGTGCCCGTTAGTTAACCTAGATAGTCCAACAGCCCGGTAGGTAACCTACATACTCCAAGTACCCGCTAGGTAACGTAGATTGTTCAAGTGCCTGCCAGGTAACCTATATAGTCCAAGTGCCCGCTAGGTAACCTAGATAGTCCAAGGGCCCGCTAGTTAACCTACATAGTCCAAGGGCTCACTTGTTCACTTTGATAGTCCAAGTGCCCGCTAGTTATCCTAGATCTTTCAAGTGCCCGCTAGTTAACCTAGATCGTCCAAGTGCCCGCTAGTTAACCTACATAGTCCAAGGGCCCACTAGTTAACCTAGATAGTCCACGTGTCCTCTAGTTAACCTACATAGTCCAAGTGCCCGCTAGTTAACCTATATACCAAGTGCCCGCTACGTAACCTAGATATTCCAAGGGCACGCTAGTTAACCTATATCGTCCAAGTGCCCGCTAGGCAACCTTGATAGTCCAAGTGCCCGCTAAGGAACCTACATAGTCCAAGTGCACGGTAGTTATCCTAGATAGTCCAAGTGCCCGCTAGGTAACCTAGATACTGCAAGTGCCCGCTAGTTAACCTAGATAGTTCAAGAACCCCCTAGGTAACCTAGATCGTCCAAGGGCCCCCTAGTTAGCCTATATATTCCAAGTGCCCGCTAGGTAACCTAGATAGTCCAAGTGCCCGTTCGGTAACCTAGATAGTCCAAGTGCCCTTTAGGGAACCTAGATAGTCCAAGGGCCCGCTAGTAAACCTACATAGTCCATGGGCCCGATAGTTGATCTTCATAGTGCAAGTGTCCGGTACTTTACCTACATATTCCAAGTGCCCGCTAGTTAACCTACCTAATCTAAGTTCCCGTTGGCTAACCTAGATAGTCCAAGGGCCCGCTAGTTGACCTACATAGTCCAAGTGCCCGCTAGTTAACCTAGCTAGTCCAAGTGCCCGCTAGGTAACCTAAATAGTCCAAATGCCCGCTAGGGAATCTACATAGTCCAAGGGCCTGCTAGTTAATGTAGATAGTCCAAGTGCCACTAGTTAATCTACATAGTCCAAGTGCCCGAGAGGTAACCTAAACATTTCAAGTGACCACTAGGTTACCTACATAGTCCAAGTGCCCGTTCGTTAACCTACATATTCCAAGTGCCCGCTAGGTAACCTAGATAGTCCAACATCCCGGTAGGTAACCTATATACTCCAAGTACCCGCTAGGTAACGTAGATAGTTCAAGTGCCTGTCAGGTAGCCTAATAGTCCAAGTGCCCGCTAGGTAACCTATATAGTCCAAGTGCCCGCTAGGTAACCTAGATAGTCCAAGGGTCCGCTAGTTAACCTACATAGTCCAAGGGCTCACTTGTTCACTTTGATAGTTCAAGTGTCCGCTAGTTAACCTAGATCTTCCAAGTGCCCGCTAGTTAACCTAGATTGTCCAGGTGCCCGCTAGTTAACCTACATAGTCCAAGGGCCCACTAGTTAACCTAGATAGTCCACGTTTCCTCTAGTTAACCTACATAGTGCAAGTGCCCGCTAGTTAACCTATATACCAAGTGCCTGCTACGTAACCTAGATATTCCAAGGGCACGCTAGTTAACCTATATCGTCCAAGTGCCCGCTAGGCAACCTACAAAGTCTAAGTGCCCGCTAGGTTATCTATATAGTCCAAATGCCCGCTAGGGAACCTACATAGTCCATGTGCCCGGTAGGTAACCTAGATAATCCAAGTGCCCGCTAGTTAACCTATATCGTCCAAGTGCCCGCTAGTTAACCTAGATCGTCCAAGTGCCCGCTAGTTAACCTAGATCGTCCAAGTGCCCGCTACTTAACCTACATAGTCAATGGACCCGCAAGTTAACCGACATAGTGCAAGAGCCCGCTAGCTAACCTAGATAATCCAAGTGCCCGCTAGTTAACCTATATCGTCCAAGTGCCCGCTAGTTACCTAGATCGTCCAAGTGCCCGCTAGTTAACCTACATAGTCAATGGGCCCGCTAGTTAACCTACATAGTGCAAGTGTCCGCGAGTTAACCTACATAGTCAAAGTGCCCGATAGTGAACCTACATAATCCAAGTGCCCGCTAGGCAACCTACATAGTCCAAATGCCCGTTCGTTAACCTAGATTGTCAAAGTGCCTGCTAGGTAACCTAGATAGTCCAAGTGTCTGCTAGGTAACCTACATAGTCCAAGTGCCAGCTAGTTAACCTAGATAGTCCAAGTGCCCGTTCGTTAACCTACATAGTCCAAGTGCCCGCTAGGTAACCAATATAATCCAAGTGCCCGCTAGGGGCCCTAATAGTCCAAATGCCCGCTAGATAACCTAGATAGTGCAAGTGCACGCTAGTTAACCTAGATAGTCCAAGTGCCTGCTAGGTAACGTACATAGTGCAAGTGTCCGCTAGTTAACCTACATATTCCAAGTGCCCGCTAGTTAACCTACATAATCTAAGTGCCCGTTGGCTAACCTAGATAGTCCAAGGGCCCGCTAGTTGACTTACATAGTCAAAGTGCCAGCTAGGTAACCTAGATAGTACAAGTGCCTGTTAGCTAACCTAGATAGTCCAAGTGGCGGCTAGGTAACCTACATAGTCCAAGTGCCCGTTCGTTAACCTAGATAAACCAAGTGCCCATTCGTTAACCGAGATAATCCAAGTGCCCACTAGGTAACCTAGACAGTCCAAGTGCCCGCTAGTTAACCTACATAGTCCAAGTGCCCTTTAGTTAACCTAGATACTGCAAGTGCCCGCTTGTTAACCTAGATAGTTCATGTACCCGCTAGGCAACCTAGATTGTCCAAGGGCCCCCTAGTTAGCCTACATAGTCCAAGTGCCCGGTAGTTCATCTAGATAGTCCAAGGGCCCGCTACTTAAGGTAGATAGTACAAGTGCCACTAGTTAATCTACATAGTCCAAGGGCCCGCTAGTTAACCTACATAGTCCAAGTGCCCGCTAGGGAACCTACATAGTCCAAGTGCCCGTTAGGTAACCTAGATAGTCAAAGTGCCAGCTAGGGAACCCACATAGTCCAAGTGCCCGCTAGGGAACCTACATAGTCCAAGTACCCGCTAGGTAACGCACATAGTCCAAGTGCCCGCTAGGTAACGTAGATAGTTCAAGTGCCCGCTAGTTAACCTACATAGTCCAAGTGCCTGCTAGGTAACCTAGATAGTCCAAGTGCCCACTAGTTAACCTACATAGTCCAGGTTCCCCCTAAGTAACCTAGATAGTCCAAGGGCCCGCTAGTTGACCTACATAGTCCAAGTGCCCGCTAGTTAACCTAGATAGTCCAACTGACTGCTAGGTAACCTACATAGTGCAAGTGTCCGCTAGTTAACCTAAGAAGTCCAAGGGCCCGCTAGTTAACATACATAGTCCAAGTGCCCGGTAGTTAACTAACAGAGTTTAAGTGTCCGTAGGGAACATTCATAGTCCAAGTGCCCCCTAGGGAACCTACATAGTCCAAGTGCCCACTAGGGAACCTACGTAGTCCAAGTGCCCGCTAGGGAATCTACATAGTCCAAGGGCCCGCTGGTTAATGTAGATAGTCCAAGTGCTGCTAGTTAATCTATGTAGTCCAAGTGCCCGCTAGGGATTCTACATAGTCGAAGGGCCCGCTAGTTAACGTAGATATTCCAAGTGCCGCTAGTTAATCTACATAGTCCAAGGGCCCGTTAGTTAACCTACATAGTCCAAATACCCGCTAGTTAAACTACATCGTCCAAGGGCCCGCTAGTTAACCTAGATAGTCCAAGTGCCCACAGTTAACCTACATAATCCAAGTGCTTGCTAGGTAACCTAGACAGTTCAAGTGACCACTAGGTTACCTACATAGTCCAAGTGCCCGCTAGTTATCCTAGATAGTCCAAGTGCTCACTAGTCAACCTAGATAGTCCAAGTGCCCGCTAGTTAACCTAGATAGACCAAGTGCCTGCTGGGAACCTACCTAGTCCAAGTGCCCCATAGGGAACCTACATAGTCCAAGTGCCCGCTAGTTAACATAGATAGTCCAAGTACCCGCTAGGAAACGTACATAGTCCAAGTGCCCGCTAGTTAACGGACATAGTCCAAGTGCCCGCTAGGTAAGGTAGATAGTCCAAGTGCCCGCTAGGGAACGTACATAGTCCAAGTGCCTGCTATGTAACCTAGATAGTCCAAGTACCCGCTAGTTAACCTATATAGTCAAAGTTCCCCCTAGGTAACATAGATCGTCCAAGTGCCCGCTAGTTAACCTAAATAGTCAATGGGCCCGCTAGTTAACCTACATAGTGCAAGAGCCCGCTAGTTAACCTAGATCATCCAAGCACCTGCTAGTTAACCTAGATCGTCCAAGTGTCTGCTATTTAACCTATATAGTCCAAGTGCCCCCTAGGGAACCTACATAGTCCAAGTGCCTGCTAGGGAACCTACATAGTCGAAGTGCCCGCTCTGGAACATACATAGTCCAAGTGCCCGCTAGGCAATATACATAGTCCAAGGGCCCGCTAGTTAACGTAGATAGTCCAAGTGCCGCTAGTTAATCTACATAGTCCAAAGGCTCGCTAGTTAACCTACATAGTCCAAGTACCCGCTAGTTTACCTAGATCTTCCAAGTGCACGCTAGTAAACCTACATAGTCCAAGGGCCCGCTAGTTAACCTACATAGTCCAAGGGCCCGCTAGTTAACCTACATCGTCCAAGGGCCCGCTAGTTAACCTAGATAGTCCAAGTGCCTGCTAGTTAACCTACATAGTCCAAGGGCCCGCTAGGTAACCTAGATAGCCAAGTGTCCGCTAGATAACCTAGAGTCCAAGTGCTCGCTAGTTAACCTACATAGTCCAAGTGCCCGCTATGTAACCTAGATAGTCAAAGTGCCCGTTAGGTAACGTAGATAGTCCAAGTGCCTGCTAGGTAACTTACATTGTCCAAGTTCCCGCTAGGTAACCTAGATAGTCCAAGTGCCCGTTACCTAACCTAGATAGTCCAAGTGCCCGCTAGGCCACCTACATTGTCCAAGAGCCCGTTCGTTAACCTAGAAGTCCAAGTGCCCGCTAGGTAACCTAGACAGTCCACGTGCCCGTTAGGTTACCTGCATATTCCAAGTGCCCATTCGTTAACCTAGAAAGTCCAATTGCCCACTAGGTAACCTACATAGTCCAAGTGCCCGCTAGGTAACCTATATAGTCCAAGGGCCCGCTAGGTAACCTAGATAGTCCAAGGGCCCGCAAGTTAACCTACATAGTCAAAGGGCTCACATGTTCACTTTGATAGTCCAAGTGCCCGCTAGTTAACCTAGATCTTCCAAGTGCCCTCTAGTTAACCTAGATTGTCCAAGTGCCCGCTAGTTAACCTAAATATTCCAAGGGCCCTCTAGTTAACCTATATACCAAGTGCCCGCTACTTAACCTAGATATTCCAAGGGCACGCTAGTTAACCTATATCGTCCAAGTGCCCGCGAGGCAACCTAGATAGTCCAAGTGCCCGCTAAGGAACCTACATAGTCCAAGTGCATGCTAGTTTTCCGAGATAGTCCAAGTGCCCGTTAGTTAACCTAGATAGTCCAAGTGCCTGCTAGGTAACCTACGTAGTGCAAGTGTCCGCTAGTTAACCTACATATTCCAAGTGCCCGCTAGTTAACAGAGATAGCCCAATTGCCCGCTAGTTAACCTACATAATCTAAGTGCCCGTTGGCTAACCTATATAGTCCAAGGGCCCGCTAGTTGACTTACATAGTCAAAGTGCCAGCTAGGTAACCTAGATAGTACAAGTGCCTGATAGCTAACCTAGATAGTCCAAGTGGCGGCTAGGTAACCTACATAGTCCAAGTGCCCGTTCGTTAACCTAGATAATCCAAGTGCCCATTCGTTAACCGAGATAATCCAAGTGCCCACTAGGTAACCTAGACAGTCCAAGTGCCCGCTAGTTAACCTACATAGTCCAAGTGCCCTTTAGTTAACCTAGACAGTCCAAATGCCTGCTAGGTAACCTAGACTCTCCAAGTGCCCGCTAGGTAACCTACATAGTCCAAGTGCCCGCTAGTTAACCTAGCTAGTCCAAGTGCCCGCTAGGGAATCTACATAGTCCAAGGGCCTGCTAGTTAATGTAGATAGTCCAAGTGCCGCTAGTTAATCTACATAGTCCAAGTGCCCGCTAGTTAACCTACATAGTCCAAGTGCCCGAGAGGTAACCTAAACATTTCAAGTGACCACTAGGTTACCTACATAGTCCAAGTGCCCGTTCGTTAACCTACATATTCCAAGTGCCCGCTGGGTAACCTAGATAGTCCAACATCACGGTAGGTAACCTACATACTCCAAGTACCCGCTAGGTAACGTAGATAGTTCAAGTGCCTGCCAGGTAGCCTAGATAGTCCAAGTGCCCGCTAGGTAACCTATATAGTCCAAGTGCCCGCTAGGTAACCTAGATAGTCCAAGGGCCCGCTAGTTAACCTACATAGTCCAAGGGCTCACTTGTTCACTTTGATAGTCCAAGTGCCCGCTAGTTAACCTAGATCTTCCAAGTGCCCGCTAGTTAACCTAGATTGTCCAGGTGCCCGCTAGTTAACCTACATAGTCCAAGGGCCCACTAGTTAACCTAGATGGTCCACATGTCCTCTAGTTAACCTACATAGTCCAAGTGCCCGCTAGTTAACCTATATACCAAGTGCCCGCTACGTAACCTAGATATTCCAAGGGCACGCTAGTTAACCTACATTGTCCAAGTGCCCGCTAGGCAACCTACAAAGTCTAAGTGCCCACTAGGTTATCTATATAGTCCAAATGCCCGCTAGGGAACCTACATAGTCCAAGTGCCCGGTAGGTAACCTAGATAATCCAAGTGCCCGCTAGTTAACCTATATCGTCCAAGTGCCCGCTAGTTAACCTAGATCGTCCAAGTGCCCGCTAGTTAACCTAGATCGTCCAAGTGCCCGCTACTTAACCTACATAGTCAATGGACCCGCAAGTTAACCGACATAGTGCAAGAGCCCGCTAGCTAACCTAGATAATCCAAGTGCCCGCTAGTTAACCTATATCGTCCAAGTGCCCGCTAGTTACCTAGATCGTCCAAGTGCCCGCTAGTTAACCTACATAGTCAATGGGCCCGCTAGTTAACCTACATAGTGCAAGTGTCCGCGAGTTAACCTACATAATCCAAGTGCCCGATAGTGAACCTACATAATCCAAGTGCCCGCTAGGCAACCTACATAGTCCAAATGCCCGTTCGTTAACCTAGATTGTCAAAGTGCCTGCTAGGTAACCTAGATAGTCCAAGTGTCTGCTAGGTAACCTACATAGTCCAAGTGCCCGCTAGGTAACCTAAATAGTCCAAATGCCCGCTAGGGAATCTACATAGTCCAAGGGCCCGCTAGTTAATGTAGATAATCCAAGTGCCGCTAGTTAATCTACATAGTCCAAGTGCCCGCTAGTTAACCTACATAGTCCAAGTGCCCGCAAGGTAACCTAGACATTTCAAGTGACCACTAGGTTACCTACATAGTCCAAGTGCCCGTTCATTAACCTACATAGACCAAGTGCCCGCTAGGTAACCAATATAGTCCAAATGCCCGCTAGGGGCCCTAATAGTCCAAGTGCCGGCTAGTTAACCTAGATAGTCCAAGTGCCCGCTAGTTAACCTAGATAGACCAAGTGCCCGCTAGGGAACCTATCTAGTCCAAGTACCCGCTAGGAAACGTACATAGTCCAAGTGCCCGCTAGGTAACATACATAGTCTAAGTGCCCGTTAGGTAACCTAGATAGTCCAAGGGCCTGCTAGGGAACGTACATAGTCCAAATGCCTGCTAGGTAACCTAGATAGTCCAAGTGCCCACTAGTTAACCTACATAGTCTAGGTTCCCCCTAGGTAACCTAGATAGTCCAAGGGCCCGCTAGGTAACCTACATTGTCCTAGTGCCCCCTAGTTAACCTACATTGTCCAAGTGCCCGATAGGGAACCTACATCGTCCAAGTGCCTGCTAGGTAACCTACATGGTCCAAATGCCCGCTAGTTAACCTACATAGTCCATGTGCCCGATAGGGAACCTACATAATCCAAGTGCCCGCTAGGGAACCTATATAGTCCAAGTGCCCGTTAGGTAACCTATATAGTCCAAATGCCCGCTAGGGAACCCACATAGTCCAAGTGCCCGATAGGGAACCTACATAGTCCAAGGGCCCGCTAGGGAACCTACATAGTCCTAGTGCCCGTTAGTTAACCTAGATAGTCCAAGTGCCCGCTAGGTAACCTAGATAGTCCAACAGCCCGGTAGGTAACCTACATACTCCAAGTACCCGCTAGGTAACGTAGATTGTTCAAGTGCCTGCCAGGTAACCTATATAGTCCAAGTGCCCGCTAGGTAACCTAGATAGTCCAAGGGCCCGCTAGTTAACCTACATAGTCCAAGGGCTCACTTGTTCACTTTGATAGTCCAAGTGCCCGCTAGTTATCCTAGATCTTTCAAGTGCCCGCTAGTTAACCTAGATCGTCCAAGTGCCCGCTAGTTAACCTACATAGTCCAAGGGCCCACTAGTTAACCTAGATAGTCCACGTGTCCTCTAGTTAACCTACATAGTCCAAGTGCCCGCTAGTTAACCTATATACCAAGTGCCCGCTACGTAACCTAGATATTCCAAGGGCACGCTAGTTAACCTATATCGTCCAAGTGCCCGCTAGGCAACCTTGATAGTCCAAGTGCCCGCTAAGGAACCTACATAGTCCAAGTGCACGGTAGTTATCCTAGATTGTCCAAGTGCCCGCTAGTTAACCTAGATAGTCCAAGTGCCCGCTAGGGAACGTACATAGTCCAAGTGCCCGCTAGGTAACCTAGATACTGCAAGTGCCCGCTAGTTAACCTAGATAGTTCAAGAACCCCCTAGGTAACCTAGATCGTCCAAGGGCCCCCTAGTTAGCCTACATATTCCAAGTGCCCGCTAGGTAACCTAGATAGTCCAAGTGCCCGTTCGGTAACCTAGATAGTCCAAGTGCCCTTTAGGGAACCTAGATAGTCCAAGGGCCCGCTAGTAAACCTACATAGTCCATGGGCCCGATAGTTGATCTTCATAGTGCAAGTGTCCGGTACTTTACCTACATATTCCAAGTGCCCGCTAGTTAACCTACCTAATCTAAGTTCCCGTTGGCTAACCTAGATAGTCCAAGGGCCCGCTAGTTGACCTACATAGTCCAAGTGCCCGCTAGTTAACCTAGCTAGTCCAAGTGCCCGCTAGGTAACCTAAATAGTCCAAATGCCCGCTAGGGAATCTACATAGTCCAAGGGCCTGCTAGTTAATGTAGATAGTCCAAGTGCCGCTAGTTAATCTACATAGTCCAAGTGCCCGAGAGGTAACCTAAACATTTCAAGTGACCACTAGCTTACCTACATAGTCCAAGTGCCCGTTCGTTAACCTACATATTCCAAGTGCCCGCTAGGTAACCTAGATAGTCCAACATCCCGGTAGGTAACCTATATACTCCAAGTACCCGCTAGGTAACGTAGATAGTTCAAGTGCCTGTCAGGTAGCCTAATAGTCCAAGTGCCCGCTAGGTAACCTATATAGTCCAAGTGCCCGCTAGGTAACCTAGATAGTCCAAGGGTCCGCTAGTTAACCTACATAGTCCAAGGGCTCACTTGTTCACTTTGATAGTTCAAGTGCCCGCTAGTTAACCTAGATCTTCCAAGTGCCCGCTAGTTAACCTAGATTGTCCAGGTGCCCGCTAGTTAACCTACATATTCCAAGTGCCCGCTAGTTAACAGAGATAGCCCAATTGCCCGCTAGTTAACCTACATAATCTAAGTGCCCGTTGGCTAACCTATATAGTCCAAGGGCCCGCTAGTTGACTTACATAGTCAAAGTGCCAGCTAGGTAACCTAGATAGTACAAGTGCCTGATAGCTAACCTAGATAGTCCAAGTGGCGGCTAGGTAACCTACATAGTCCAAGTGCCCGTTCGTTAACCTAGATAATCCAAGTGCCCATTCGTTAACCGAGATAATCCAAGTGCCCACTAGGTAACCTAGACAGTCCAAGTGCCCGCTAGTTAACCTACATAGTCCAAGTGCCCTTTAGTTAACCTAGACAGTCCAAATGCCTGCTAGGTAACCTAGACTCTCCAAGTGCCCGCTAGGTAACCTACATAGTCCAAGTGCCCGCTAGTTAACCTAGCTAGTCCAAGTGCCCGCTAGGGAATCTACATAGTCCAAGGGCCTGCTAGTTAATGTAGATAGTCCAAGTGCCGCTAGTTAATCTACATAGTCCAAGTGCCCGCTAGTTAACCTACATAGTCCAAGTGCCCGCGAGGTAACCTAAACATTTCAAGTGACCACTAGGTTACCTACATAGTCCAAGTGCCCGTTCGTTAACCTACATATTCCAAGTGCCCGCTGGACAACCTAGATAGTCCAACATCACGGTAGGTAACCTACATACTCCAAGTACCCGCTAGGTAACGTAGATAGTTCAAGTGCCTGCCAGGTAGCCTAGATAGTCCAAGTGCCCGCTAGGTAACCTATATAGTCCAAGTGCCCGCTAGGTAACCTAGATAGTCCAAGGGCCCCCTAGTTAACCTACATAGTCCAAGGGCTCACTTGTTCACTTTGATAGTCCAAGTGCCCGCTAGTTAACCTAGATCTTCCAAGTGCCCGCTAGTTAACCTAGATTGTCCAGGTGCCCGCTAGTTAACCTACATAGTCCAAGGGCCCACTAGTTAACCTAGATAGTCCACATGTCCTCTAGTTAACCTACATAGTCCAAGTGCCCGCTAGTTAACCTATATACCAAGTGCCTGCTACGTAACCTAGATATTCCAAGGGCACGCTAGTTAACCTACATTGTCCAAGTGCCCGCTAGGCAACCTACAAAGTCTAAGTGCCCACTAGGTTATCTATATAGTCCAAATGCCCGCTAGGGAACCTACATAGTCCAAGTGCCCGGTAGGTAACCTAGATAATCCAAGTGCCCGCTAGTTAACCTATATCGTCCAAGTGCCCGCTAGTTAACCTAGATCGTCCAAGTGCCCGCTAGTTAACCTAGATCATCCAAGTGCCCGCTACTTAACCTACATAGTCAATGGACCCGCAAGTTAACCGACATAGTGCAAGAGCCCGCTAGCTAACCTAGATAATCCAAGTGCCCGCTAGTTAACCTATATCGTCCAAGTGCCCGCTAGTTACCTAGATCGTCCAAGTGCCCGCTAGTTAACCTACATAGTCAATGGGCCCGCTAGTTAACCTACATAGTGCAAGTGTCCGCGAGTTAACCTACATAATCCAAGTGCCCGATAGTGAACCTACATAATCCAAGTGCCCGCTAGGCAACCTACATAGTCCAAATGCCCGTTCGTTAACCTAGATTGTCAAAGTGCCTGCTAGGTAACCTAGATAGTCCAAGTGTCTGCTAGGTAACCTATATAGTCCAAGTGCCCGCTAGGTAACCTAAATAGTCCAAATGCCCGCTAGGGAAACTACATAGTCCAAGTGCCAGCTAGTTAACCTAGATAGTCCAAGTGCCCGTTCGTTAACCTACATAGTCCAAGTGCCCGCTAGGTAACCAATATAGTCCAAATGCCCGCTAGGGGCCCTAATAGTCCAAATGCCCGCTAGATAACCTAGATAGTGCAAGTGCTCGCTAGTTAACCTAGATAGTCCAAGTGCCTGCTAGGTAACGTACATAGTGCAAGTGTCCGCTAGTAAACCTACATATTCCAAGTGCCCGCTAGTTAACCTACATAATCTAAGTGCCCGTTGGCTAACCTAGATAGTCCAAGGGCCCGCTAGTTGACTTACATAGTCAAAGTGCCAGCTAGGTAACCTAGATAGTACAAGTGCCTGTTAGCTAACCTAGATAGTCCAAGTGGCGGCTAGGTAACCTACATAGTCCACGTGCCCGTTCGTTAACCTAGATAATCCAAGTGCCCATTCGTTAACCGAGATAATCCAAGTGCCCACTAGGTAACCTAGACAGTCCAAGTGCCCGCTAGTTAACCTACATAGTCCAAGTGCCCATTAGTTAACCTAGATAGTAAAAGTGCCTGCTAGGTAACCTAGATAGTCCAAGTGCCCGCTAGGTAACCTACATAGTCCAAGTGCCCGCTAGGTAACCTCAATAGTCCAAATGCCCGCTAGGGAATCTACATAGTCCAAGGGCCTGCTAGTTAATGTAGATAATCCAAGTGCCGCTAGTTAATCTACATAGTCCAAGTGCCCGCTAGTTAACCTACATAGTCCAAGTGCCCGCAAGGTAACCTAGACATTTCAAGTGACCACTAGGTTACCTACATAGTCCAAGTGCCCGTTCATTAACCTACATAGACCAAGTGCCCGCTAGGTAACCAATATAGTCCAAATGCCCGCTAGGGGCCCTAATAGTCCAAATGCCCGCTAGTTAACCTAGATAGTCCAAGTGCCCGCTAGTTAACCTAGATAGACCAAGTGCCCGCTAGGGAACCTATCTAGTCCAAGTACCCGCTAGGAAACGTACATAGTCCAAGTGCCCGCTAGGTAACATACATAGTCTAAGTGCCCGTTAGGTAACCTAGATAGTCCAAGGGCCTGCTAGGGAACGTACATAGTCCAAATGCCTGCTAGGTAACCTAGATAGTCCAAGTGCCCACTAGTTAACCTACATAGTCTAGGTTCCCCCTAGGTAACCTAGATAGTCCAAGGGCCCGCTAGGTAACCTACATTGTCCTAGTGCCCCCTAGTTAACCTACATTGTCCAAGTGCCCGATAGGGAACCTACATCGTCCAAGTGCCCGCTAGGTAACCTACATGGTCCAAATGCCCGCTAGTTAACCTACATAGTCCATGTGCCCGATAGGGAACCTACATAATCCAAGTGCCCGCTAGGGAACCTATATAGTCCAAGTGCCCGTTAGGTAACCTATATAGTCCAAATGCCCGCTAGGGAACCCACATAGTCCAAGTGCCCGATAGGGAACCTACATAGTCCAAGGGCCCGCTAGGGAACCTACATAGTCCTAGTGCCCGTTAGTTAACCTAGATAGTCCAAGTGCCCGCTAGGTAACCTAGATAGTCCAACAGCCCGGTAGGTAACCTACATACTCCAAGTACCCGCTAGGTAACGTAGATTGTTCAAGTGCCTGCCAGGTAACCTATATAGTCCAAGTGCCCGCTAGGTAACCTAGATAGTCCAAGGGCCCGCTAGTTAACCTACATAGTCCAAGGGCTCACTTGTTCACTTTGATAGTCCAAGTGCCCGCTAGTTATCCTAGATCTTTCAAGTGCCCGCTAGTTAACCTAGATCGTCCAAGTGCCCGCTAGTTAACCTACATAGTCCAAGGGCCCACTAGTTAACCTAGATAGTCCACGTGTCCTCTAGTTAACCTACATAGTCCAAGTGCCCGCTAGTTAACCTATATACCAAGTGCCCGCTACGTAACCTAGATATTCCAAGGGCACGCTAGTTAACCTATATCGTCCAAGTGCCCGCTAGGCAACCTTGATAGTCCAAGTGCCCGCTAAGGAACCTACATAGTCCAAGTGCACGGTAGTTATCCTAGATTGTCCAAGTGCCCGCTAGTTAACCTAGATAGTCCAAGTGCCCGCTAGGGAACGTACATAGTCCAAGTGCCCGCTAGGTAACCTAGATACTGCAAGTGCCCGCTAGTTAACCTAGATAGTTCAAGAACCCCCTAGGTAACCTAGATCGTCCAAGGGCCCCCTAGTTAGCCTACATATTCCAAGTGCCCGCTAGGTAACCTAGATAGTCCAAGTGCCCGTTCGGTAACCTAGATAGTCCAAGTGCCCTTTAGGGAACCTAGATAGTCCAAGGGCCCGCTAGTAAACCTACATAGTCCATGGGCCCGATAGTTGATCTTCATAGTGCAAGTGTCCGGTACTTTACCTACATATTCCAAGTGCCCGCTAGTTAACCTACCTAATCTAAGTTCCCGTTGGCTAACCTAGATAGTCCAAGGGCCCGCTAGTTGACCTACATAGTCCAAGTGCCCGCTAGTTAACCTAGCTAGTCCAAGTGCCCGCTAGGTAACCTAAATAGTCCAAATGCCCGCTAGGGAATCTACATAGTCCAAGGGCCTGCTAGTTAATGTAGATAGTCCAAGTGCCGCTAGTTAATCTACATAGTCCAAGTGCCCGAGAGGTAACCTAAACATTTCAAGTGACCACTAGGTTACCTACATAGTCCAAGTGCCCGTTCGTTAACCTACATATTCCAAGTGCCCGCTAGGTAACCTAGATAGTCCAACATCCCGGTAGGTAACCTATATACTCCAAGTACCCGCTAGGTAACGTAGATAGTTCAAGTGCCTGTCAGGTAGCCTAATAGTCCAAGTGCCCGCTAGGTAACCTATATAGTCCAAGTGCCCGCTAGGTAACCTAGATAGTCCAAGGGTCCGCTAGTTAACCTACATAGTCCAAGGGCTCACTTGTTCACTTTGATAGTTCAAGTGCCCGCTAGTTAACCTAGATCTTCCAAGTGCCCGCTAGTTAACCTAGATTGTCCAGGTGCCCGCTAGTTAACCTACATAGTCCAAGGGCCCACTAGTTAACCTAGATAGTCCACGTTTCCTCTAGTTAACCTACATAGTGCAAGTGCCCGCTAGTTAACCTATATACCAAGTGCCTGCTATGTAACCTAGATATTCCAAGGGCACGCTAGTTAACCTATATCGTCCAAGTGCCCGCTAGGCAACCTACAAAGTCTAAGTGCCCGCTAGGTTATCTATATAGTCCAAATGCCCGCTAGGGAACCTACATAGTCCATGTGCCCGGTAGGTAACCTAGATAATCCAAGTGCCCGCTAGTTAACCTATATCGTCCAAGTGCCCGCTAGTTAACCTAGATCGTCCAAGTGCCCGCTAGTTAACCTAGATCGTCCAAGTGCCCGCTACTTAACCTACATAGTCAATGGACCCGCAAGTTAACCGACATAGTGCAAGAGCCCGCTAGCTAACCTAGATAATCCAAGTGCCCGCTAGTTAACCTATATCGTCCAAGTGCCCGCTAGTTACCTAGATCGTCCAAGTGCCCGCTAGTTAACCTACATAGTCAATGGGCCCGCTAGTTAACCTACATAGTGCAAGTGTCCGCGAGTTAACCTACATAGTCAAAGTGCCCGATAGTGAACCTACATAATCCAAGTGCCCGCTAGGCAACCTACATAGTCCAAATGCCCGTTCGTTAACCTAGATTGTCAAAGTGCCTGCTAGGTAACCTAGATAGTCCAAGTGTCTGCTAGGTAACCTACATAGTCCAAGTGCCCGCTAGGTAACCTAAATAGTCCAAATGCCCGCTAGGGAAACTACATAGTCCAAGTGCCAGCTAGTTAACCTAGATAGTCCAAGTGCCCGTTCGTTAACCTACATAGTCCAAGTGCCCGCTAGGTAACCAATATAGTCCAAATGCCCGCTAGGGGCCCTAATAGTCCAAATGCCCGCTAGATAACCTAGATAGTGCAAGTGCTCGCTAGTTAACCTAGATAGTCCAAGTGCCTGCTAGGTAACGTACATAGTGCAAGTGTCCGCTAGTTAACCTACATATCCCAAGTGCCCGCTAGTTAACCTACATAATCTAAGTGCCCGTTGGCTAACCTAGATAGTCCAAGGGCCCGCTAGTTGACTTACATAGTCAAAGTGCCAGCTAGGTAACCTAGATAGTACAAGTGCCTGTTAGCTAACCTAGATAGTCCAAGTGGCGGCTAGGTAACCTACATAGTCCAAGTGCCCGTTCGTTAACCTAGATAATCCAAGTGCCCATTCGTTAACCGAGATAATCCAAGTGCCCACTAGGTAACCTAGACAGTCCAAGTGCCCGCTAGTTAACCTACATAGTCCAAGTGCCCTTTAGTTAACCTAGATAGTCAATGTGCCTGCTAGGTAACCTAGATACTCCAAGTGCCCGCTAGGTAACCTACATATTCGAAGTGCCCGCTAGGTAACCTAAATAGTCCAAATGCCCGCTAGGGAATCTACATAGTCCAAGGGCCCGCTAGTTAATGTAGATAATCCAAGTGCCGCTAGTTAATCTACATAGTCCAAGTGCCCGCTAGTTAACCTACATAGTCCAAGTGCCCGCAAGGTAACCTAGACATTACAAGTGACCACTAGGTTACCTACATAGTCCAAGTGCCCGTTCGTTAACCTACATTGTCCAAGTGCCCGCTAGGTAACCAATATAGTCCAAATGCCCTCTAGAGGCCCTAATAGTCCAAATGCCCGCTAGTTAACCTAGATAGTCCAAGTGCCCGCTAGTTAACCTAGATAGACCAAGTGCCCGCTAGGGAACCTATCTAGTCCAAGTACCCGCTAGGAAACGTACATAGTCCAAGTGCCCGCTAGGTAACATACATAGTCTAAGTGCCCGCTAGGTAACCTAGATAGTCCAAGGGCCTGCTAGGGAACGTACATAGTCCAAATGCCTGCTAGGTAACCTAGATAGTCCAAGTGCCCACTAGTTAACCTACATAGTCTAGGTTCCCCCTAGGTAACCTAGATAGTCCAAGGGCCCGCTAGATAACCTACATTGTCCTAGTGCCTGCTAGTTAACCTACATAGTCCAAGTGCCCGGTAGTTAATTTACATAGTTCAAGTGTCCGTAGGGAACATACAGAGTCCAAGTGCCCGCTAGGCAATCTACATAGTCCAAGGACCCGCTAGTTATTGTAGATAGTCCAAGGGCCGCTAGTTCATCTACATAGTTCAAGGGCCCGCTACTTAACCTACATAATCCAAGTACCCGCTAGTTAACCTAGATCATCCAAGTGTCCGCTAATTAACCTACATAGTACAAGTGCCCGCTAGGGAACCTAGATAGTCCAAGTGCCCGCTCTGGAACCTACATAGTCCAAGTGACTGCTAGGGAACCTACATAGTCCAAGTGCCCGCTCTGGAACATACATAGTCCAAGTGCCTGTCAGGGAATCTACATAGTCCAAGGGCCCGCTAGTTAATGTAGATAGTCCAAGTGCCGCTAGTTAATCTACATAGTCCAAGGACCCGCTAGTTAACCTACATAGTCCAAGTACCCGCTAGTTAACCTAGATCGTCCAAGTGCCCACTATGTAACCTACATAGTCCAAGGGCCCGCTAGTTAACCTAGATAGTCCAAGTGCCCGCTAGTTAACCTACATAGTCCAAGTGCCCGCGAGGTAACCTAGACATTTCAAGTGACCACTAGGTTACCTACATAGTCCAAGTGCCCGTTCGTTAACCTACATAGTCCAAGTGCCCGCTAGGTAACCAATATAGTCCAAATGCCCGCTAGGGGCCCTAATAGTCCAAATGCCCGCTAGTTAACCTAGATAGTCCAAGTGCCCGCTAGTTAACCTAGATAGACCAAGTGCCCGCTAGGGAACCTACCTAGTCCACGTACCCGCTAGGAAACGTACATAGTCCAAGTGCCCGCTAGGTAACGTACATAGTCTAAGTGCCCGCTAGGTAACGTATGTAGTCCAAGGGCTTGCTAGGGAACGTACATAGTCCACGTGCCTGCTAGGTAACCTAGATAGTCCAAGTGCCCACTAGTTAACCTACATAGTCCAGGTTCCCCCTAGGTAACCTAGATAGTCCAAGGGCCCGCTTGGTAACCTACATTGTACTAGTGCTCCCTAGTTAACCTACATTCTCCAAGTGCCCGCTAGGTAACCTACATGGTCCAAATGCCCGCTAGTTAACCTACATAGTCCAAGTGCCCGTTAGTTAACCTAGATAGTCCAAGTGTCCATTAGGTAACCTTGATAGTCCAACAGCCCGGTAGGTAACCTACATACTCCAAGTACCCGCTAGGTAACGTAGATAGTTCAAGTGCCTGCTAGGTAACCTAGATAGTCCAAGTGCCCGCTAGGTAACCTACAAAGTCTAAGTGCCCGCTAAGTAATCTATATAGTCCAAATAACCGCTAGGGAGCCTACATAGTCCAAATGCCCGCTAGGTAACCTAGATAGTCTATGGGCCCGCTAGGTAACCTACATAGTCCTAGTGCCCCCTAGTTAACCTACATTTTCCAAGTGCCCGATAGTGAACCTACATAGTCCAAGTGCCCGCTAGGTAACCTACATAGTCCACAAAATGCCCGATAGGGAACCTACATAATCCAAGTGCCCGCTAGTTGACCTACATAGTCCAAGTGCCCGCTAGGTAACCCAGATAATCCTAGTGCCCGCTAGGGAACCTTCATAGTCCAAGTACCCGCTATGTAACGTAGATAGTTCAAGTGCCAGCTAGGTAACCTAGATAGTCCAAGTGCCCGCTAGGTAACCTACATAGTCCAAATGCCCTCTAGTTAACCTACATATTCCAAGTGCCCGATAGGGAACCTACATAATCCATGTGCCCGCTAGTTGACCTATATAGTCCAAGTGCCTGCTACGGAACTTACATAGTCCAAGGGCCCGCTAGGGAACCTACATAGTCCAAGTGCCCGCTAGTTAACCTAGATAGACCTGGTGCCCGCTAGTTAACCTACATAGTCCAATGGCCCGTTAGTTAACCTAGATAGTCCAAGTGCCCGCTAGTTAACCTACATAGTCCAAGGGCCCGCTAGTTAACCTACATAGTCCAAGGGCCCGCTAGGGAACTTACATAGTCCAAGGGCCCGCTAGGGAACCTACAAAGTCAAGTGCCCGTTAGTTAACCTAGACAGTCCAAGTGCCCGCTAGGTAACCTAGATATTCCAACAGCCCGGTAGGTAACCTACATACTCCAAGTAACCGCTAGGTAACGTAGATAGTTCAAGCGCCAGCTAGGTAACCTAGATAGTCCAAGTGCCCGATAGTGAACCTACATAATCCAAGTGCCCGCTAGGCAACCTACATAGTCCAAGTGCCCGTTAGTTAACCTAGATAGTCAAAGTGCCTGCTAGGCAACCTAGATAGTCCAAGTGTCCGCTAGGTAACCTAAATAGTCCAAATGCCCGCTAGGGAAACTACATATTCCAAGTGCCAGCTAGTTAACCTAGATAGTCCAAGTGCCCGTTCGTTAACCTACATAGTCCAAGTGCCCGCTAGGTAACCAATATAGTCCAAATGCCCGCTAGGGGCCCTAATAGTCCAAATGCCCGCTAGTTAACCTAGATAGTCCAAGTGCTCGCTAGTTAACCTAGATAGTCCAAGTGTCCGCTAGTTAACCTAGATAGACCTAGTGCCTGCTAGGGAACCTATCTAGTCCAAGTACCCACTAGGAAACGTACATAGTCCAAGTGCCCGCTAGGTAACGTACATAGTCCAAGTGCCCACTAGGTAACGTAGATAGTCCATGCCCGCTAGGGAACGTACATAATCCAAGTGCCCGCTAGGTAACCTACATAGTACAGGTTCCCCCTAGGTAACCTAGATTGTCCAAGGGCCCGCTAGGTAACCTAGATTGTCCAAGGGCCCGCTAGGTAACCTACATAATCCAAATGCCCGATAGGGAACCTATATAGTCCATGTGCCCGCTAGGTAACCTACATAGTCCAAGTGCCCGGTAGGTAACCTACATAGTCCAAATGCCCGCTAGTTAACCTACATAGTCCAAGTGCCCGATAGGGAACCTACATAATCCAAGTGCCCGCTAGGGAACCTACATAGTCCAAGTGCCCGTTAGTTAACCTAGATAGTCCAAATGCCCGCTAGGGAACCCACATAGTCCAAGTGCTCGCTAGGGAACCTACATAGTCCATTGGCCCGCTAGGGAACCTACATAGTCCACGTGCCCGTTAGTTAACCTAGATAGTCCCAGAGCCCGCTTGGTAACTTTGATAGTCCAACAGCCCGCTAGGTAACCTACATACTCCAAGAACCCGCTATAACGTAGATAGTTCAAGTGCCAGCTAGGTAACCTAGATAGTTCTTGTGCCCGTTACCTAACCTCGATAGTCCAATTGTCCGCTATGCAACATACATAGTCCAAGTGCCCGTTCGTTAACCTAGAAGTCCAAGTGCCCCCTAGGTAACCTAGACTCTCCACGTGCCCGCTAGGTTACCTACATAGTCTAAATGCCCGTTCGGTAACCTAGATAATGCAAGTGCCCGGTATTTAACCTACATAGTCCAAGTGCCCGCTAGGTAACCTAGATAGTCCAAGGGCCCGCTAGTTAACCTACATAGTCCAAGTGCCCGGTAGTTAACTTACATAGTTCAAGTGTCCGTAGGGAACATACATAGCCCAAGTGCCCGCTAGGGAACATACATAGTCCAAGTGCCCGCTAGGGAATCTACATTCTTCAAGGGCCCGCTAGTTAAAGCAGATAGTCCAAGTTCCGCTAGTTAATCTACATAGTTCAAGGGCCCGCAAGTTAACCTACATAGTCCAAGTACCCGCTAGTTAACCTAGATCGTCCAAGTGTCCGCTAGTTAACCTACATAGTACAAGTGCCCGCTAGGGAACCTAGATAGTCCAAGTGCCCGCTCTGGAACTTACGTAGTCCAAGTGCCTGCCAGGGAATCTACATAGTCCAAGGGCCCGCTAGTTAATGTAGATAGTCCAAGTGCCGCTAGTTAATCTACATAGTCCAAGGGCCCGCTAGTTAACCTACATAGTCCAAGTACCCGCTAGTTAACCTAGATCGTCCAAGTGCCCACTCTGTAACCTACATAGTCCAAGGGCCCGCTAGTTAACCTACATAGTCCAAGGGCCCGCTAGTTAACCTACATAGTCCAATGGCCCGCTAGTTAACCTAGATAGATCAAGTGCCCGCAAGTTAACCTACATAGTCCAAGTTCCCCCTAGGTAACCTACAAAGTCTAAGTGCCCGCTAAGTAATCTATATAGTCCAAATAACCGCTAGGGAGCCTACATAGTCCAAATGCCCGCTAGGTAACCTAGATAGTCTAAGGGCCCGCTAGGTAACGTACATAGTCTTAGTGCCCCCTAGTTAACCTACATTTTCTAAGTGCCCGATAGCGAACCTACATAGTCCAAATGCCCGCTAGGTAACCTACATAGTCCAAATACCCTCTAGTTAACCTACATAGTCCAAGTGCCCGATAGGGAACCTACGTAATCCAAGTGCCCGCTAGTTGACCTACATAGTCCAAGTGCCCGCTAGGTAACCCAGATAATCCTAGTGCCCGCTAGGGAACCTTCATAGTCCAAGTACCGCGCTAGGTAACGTAGATAGTCCAAGTGCCTGCTAGGTAACCTTCATAGTCCAAATGCCCTCTAGTTAACCTACATAGTCCAAGTGCCCGATAGGGAACCTACATAATCCAAGTGCCCGATAGTTGACCTACATAGTCCAAGTGCCCGCTAGGGAATTTACATAGTCCAAGGGCCCGCTAGGGAACCTACATAGTGAAAGTGCCCGTTAGTTAACCTAGATAGTCCAAGTGCCCGCTAGGTAACCTAGATAGTCCAACAGCCCGGTAGGTAACCTACGTACTCCAAGTACCCGCTAGGTAACGTAGATAGTTCAAGTGCCAGCTAGGTAACCTAGATAGTCCAAGTGCCCTATAGTGAACCTACATAATCCAAGTGCCCGCTAGGCAACCTACATAGTCCAAGTGCCCGTTAGTTAACCTAGATAGTCAAAGTGCCTGCTAGGTAACCTAGATAGTCCAAGTGCCAGCTAGTTAACCTAGATAGTCCAAGTGCCCGTTCGTTAACCTACATAGTCCAAGTGCCCACTAGGTAACCAATATAGTCCAAATGCCCGCTAGGGGCCCTAATAGTCCAAATGCCCGCTAGTTACCCTAGGTAGTCTAAGTGCTCGCTAGTTAACCTAGATAGTCCAAGTGCCCGCTAGTTAACCTAGATAGACCAAGTGCCCGCTAGGGAACGTATCTAGTCCAAGTACCCGCTAGGAAACGTACATAGTACAAGTGCCTGCTAGATAACGTAGATAGTCCAAGTGCCCGCTAGGGAACGTACATAGTCCAAGTGCCCGCTAGGTAACCTAGATAGTCCAAGTGCCCGCTAGTTAACCTACATAGTCCAGGTTCCCCTAGGTAACCTAGATAGTCCAAGGGCCCCCTAGGTAACCTACATAGTCCAAGTGCCCTGTAGGTAACCTACATAGTCCAAATGCCCGCTAGTTAACCTAGATAGACCAAGTGCCCGCGAGGGAACGTATCTAGTCCAAGTACCCGCTAGGAAACGTACATAGTCCAAGTGCCTGCTAGGTAACGTAGATAGTCCAAGTGCCCGCTAGGGAACGTACATAGTCCAAGTGCCCGCTAGGTAACCTAGATAGTCCAAGTGCCCACTAGTTAACCTACATAGTCCAGGTTTCCCCTAGGTAACCTAGATAGTCCAAGGGCCCGCTAGGTAACCTACATAGTCCAAGTGCCCGGTAGGTAACCTACATAGTCCAAATGCCCGCTAGTTAACCTACATAGTCCAAGTGCCCGATAGGGAACCTACATAATCCAAGTTCCGTTAGTTAACCTAGATAGTCCAAATGCCCGCTAGGGAACCCACATAGTCCAAGTGCTCGCTAGGGAACCTACATAGTACATGGGCCCGCTAGGGAACCTACATAGTCCAAGTGCCCGTTAGTTAACCTAGATAGTCCCATTGCCCGCTTGGTAACTTAGATAGTCCAACAGCCCACTAGGTAACCTACATACCCCAAGAACCCGCTATAACGTAGATAGTTCAAGTGCCAGCTAAGTAACCAAGGTAGTTCTTGTGCCCGTTACCTAACCTAGATAGTCCAATTGCACGCTATGCAACATACATAGTCCAAGTGCCCGTTCGTTAACCTAGAAGTCCAAGTGCCCTCTAGGTAACCTAGACTCTCCAAGTGCCCGCTAGGTTACCTACATAGTCCAAATGCCCGTTCGGTAACCTAGATAATGCAAGTGACCGGTAGTTAACCTACATAGTCCAAGTGCCCGCTAAGTAACCTAGATAGTCCAAGGGCCCGCTAGTTAACCTACATAGTCCAAGTGCCCGGTAGTTAACTTACATAGTTCAAGTGTCCGTAGGGAACATACAGAGTCCAAGTGCCCGCTAGGGAATCTACATAGTCAAAGGGCCCGCTAGTTAATGTAGATAGTCCAAGTGCTGCTAGTTAATCTACATAGTCCAAGGGCCCCCTAGTTAACCTACATAATCCAAGTACCCGCTAGTTAACCTAGATCGTCCAAGTGCCCACTATCTAACCTTCATAGTCCAAGGGCCCGCTAGTTAACCTACATAGTCCAAGGGCCAGCTAGTTAACCTACATAGTCCAATGGCCCGCTAGTTAACCTAGATTGTCCAAGTTCCCGCTAGTTAACCTACATAGGCCAAGTGCCCGCGAGGTAACCTAGACATTTCAAGTGACCACTATGTTACCTACATAGTCCAAGTGCCCGTTCATTAACCTACATAGTCCAAGTGCCCGCTAGGTAACCAATATAGTCCAAATGCCCGCTAGGGGCCCTAATAGACCAAATGCCCCCTAGTTAAACTAGATAGTCCAAGTGCCCGCTAGTTAACCTAGATAGACCAAATGCACGCTAGGGAACCTATCTAGTCCAAGTACCCGCTAGGAAACATACATAGTCCAAGTGCCCGCTAGGTAACGTAGATAGTCCAAGGGCCTGCTAGGGAACGTACATAGTCCATGTGCCTGCTAGGTAACCTAGATAGTCCAAGTTCCCACTAGTTAACCTACATAGTCCAGGTTCCCCCTAGGTAACCTAGATAGTCCAAGGTCCCGTTAGGTAACCTACATTGTCCTAGTGCCCCCTACTGAACCTATATTCTCCAAGTGCCCGATAGGGAACCTACATAGTCAAAGTGCCCGCTAGGTAACCTACATGGTCCAAATGCCCGCTAGTTTACCTACATAGTCCAAGTGCCAGATAGGGAACCTACAGAATCCAAGTGCCCGCTAGGGAACCTACATAGTCCAAGTGCCCGTTAGTTAACCTAGATAGTCCAAATGCCCGCTAGGGAACCCACATAGTCCAAGTGCTCGCTAGGGAACCTACATAGTCCATGGGCCCGCTAGGGAACCTACATAGTCCAAGTGCCCGTTAGTTAACCTAGATAGTCCCAGTGTCCGCTTGGTAACTTAGATAGTCCAACAGCCTGCTAGGTAACCTACATACTCCAAGAACTCGCTATAACGTAGATAGTTCAAGTGCCAGCTAGGTAACCTAGATAGTTCTTGTGCCCGTTACCTAACCTAGATTGTCCAATTGCCCGCTATGCAACATACATAGTCCAAGTGCCCGATCATTAACCTAGAAGTCCAAGTGCCCCCTAGGTAACCTAGACTCTCCAAGTGCCCGCTAGGTTACCTACATAGTCCAAATGCCCGTTCGGTAACCTAGATAATGCAAGTGCCCGGTAGTTAACCTACATAGTCCAAGTGCCCGCTTGGTAACATAGATAGTCCAAGGGCCCGCTAGGGAACCTACATAGTCCAAGTGCCCGGTAGTTAACTTACATAGTTCAAGTGTCCGTAGGGAACATACAGAGTCCAAGTGTCCGCTAGGGAACCTACATTGTCCAAGTGCCCGCTAGGCAATCTACATAGTCCAAGGACCCGCTAGTTAATGTAGATAGTCCATGTGCTGCTAGTTTATCTACATAGTTCAAGGGCCCGCTAGTTAACATAAATAATCCAAGTACCCGCTAGTTAACCTAGATCGTCCAAGTGTCCGCTAATTAACCTACATAGTACAAGTGCCCGCTAGGGAACCTAGATAGTCCAAGTGCCCGCTCTGGAACCTACATAGTCCAAGTGACTGCTAGGGAACCTACATAGTCCAAGTGCCCGCTCTGGAACATACATAGTCCAAGTGCCTGCCAGGGAATCTACATAGTCCAAGGGCCCGCTAGTTAATGTAGATAGTCCAAGTGCCGCTAGTTAATCTACATTGTTCAAGGGCCCGCTAGTTAACCTACATAGTCGAAGTACCCGCTAGTTAACCTAGATCGTCCAAGTGCCCACTATTTAACCTACATAGTCCAAGGGCCGGCTAGTTAACCTACAGAGTCCAATGGCCCTCTAGTTACCCTAGATAGTCCAAGTGCCCGCAAGTTAACCTACATAGTCCAAGTGCCCGCTAGGTAACCTACAAAGTCTAAGTGCCCGCTAAGTAATCTATATAGTCCAAATAACCGCTAGGGAGCCTACATAGTCCAAATGCCCGCTAGGTAACCTAGATAGTCTAAGGGCCCGCTAGGTAACCTACATAGTCCTAGTGCCCCCTAGTTAACCTAAAATTTCCAAGTGCCCGATAGCGAACCTACATAGTCCAAGTGCCCCCTAGGTAACCTACATAGTCCAAATGCCCTCTAGTTAACCTACATAGTCCAAGTGCCCGATAGGTAACCCAGATAATACTACTGCCCGCTAGGGAACCTTCATAGTCCAAGTACCCGCTAGGTAACGTAGATAGTTCAAGTGCCAGCTAGGTAACCTAGATAGTCCAAGTGCCCGCTAGGTAACCTACATAGTCCAAATGCCCTCTAATTAACCTACATAGTCCAAGTGCCCGATAGGGAACCTACATAATCCAAGTGCCCGCTAGTTGACCTACATAGTCCAAGTGCCCGCTAGGGAACCTACATAGTCCAAGTGCCCGTTAGTTAATCTAGATAGTCCAAGTGCCCGCTAGGTAACCTAGATAGTCCAACAGCCCGGTAGGTAACCTACATACTCCAAGTACCCGCTAGGTAACGTAGATAGTTCAAGTGCCAGCTAAGTAACCTAGATAGTCCAAGTGCCCGATAGTGAACCTACATAATCCAAGTGCCCGCTAGGCAACCTACATAGTCCAAGTGCACGTTAGTTAACCTAGATAGTCAAAGTGCCTGCTAGGTAACCTAGATAGTCCAAGTGTCCGCTAGGTAACCTATATAGTTCAAGTGCATGCTAGGTAACCTAAATAGTCCAAATGCCCGCTAGGGAAACTACATAGTCCAAGTGCCAGCTAGTTAACCTAGATAGTCCAAGTGCCCGTTCGTTAACCTACATAGTCCAAGTGCCCGCTAGAAACGTGCATAGTCCAAGTGCCCGCTAGGTAACCTACATAGTCCAAGTGCCCACTAGGTAACGTAGAGAGTCGAAGTGCCCGCTAGGGAACGTACATAGTCCAAGTGCCCGCTAGGTAACCTAGATAGTCCAAGTGCCCACAGGTTAACCTACATAGTCCAGGTTCCCCCTAGGTAACCTACATAGTCCAGGTTCCCCCTAGGTAACCTAGATAGTCCAAGGGCCCGCTAAGTAACCTACATAGTCCAAAAGCCCGATAGGGAACCTACATAGTCCAAGTGCCTGCTAGGTAACCTACATAGTCCAAATGCCCACTAGTTAACCTACATAGTCCAAGTGCCCGATAGGGAACCTACATAATCCAAGTGCCCGCTAGGGAACCTACATAGTCCAAGTGCCCGTTAGTTAACCTAGATAGTCCAAATGCCCGTTAGGTAACCCACATAGTCCAAGTGCTCGCTAGGGAACCTACATAGTCCATGGGCCCGCTAGGGAACCTACATAGTCCAAGTGCCCGTTAGTTAACCTAGATAGTCCCAGTGCCCGCTTGGTAACTTAGATAGTCCAACAGCCCGCTAGGTAACCTACATACTCCAAGAACCCGCTATAACGTAGATAGTTCAAGTGCCAGCTAGGTAACCTAGATAGTTCTTGTGCCCGTTACCTAACCTAGATTGTCCAATTGCCCGCTATGCAACATACATAGTCCAAGTACCCGTTCATTAACCTAGAAGTCCAAGTGCCCGCTAGGTAACCTAGACTGTCCAAGTGCCCGCTAGGTTACCTACATAGTCCAAATGCCCGTTCGGTAACCTACATAATGCAAGTGCCCGGTAGTTAACCTACATATTCCAAGTGCCCGCTAGAAACGTGCATAGTCCAAGTGCCCGCTAGGTAACCTACATAGTCCAAGTGCCCACTAGGTAACGTAGAGAGTCGAAGTGCCCGCTAGGGAACGTACATAGTCCAAGTGCCCGCTAGGTAACCTAGATAGTCCAAGTGCCCACAGGTTAACCTACATAGTCCAGGTTCCCCCTAGGTAACCTAGATAGTCCAAGGGCCCGCTAGGTAACCTACATAGTCCAAAAGCCCGATAGGGAACCTATATAGTCCAAGTGCCTGCTAGGTAACCTACATAGTCCAAGTGCCCGCTAGGTAACCTACATAGTCCAAATGCCCACTAGTTAACCTACATAGTCCAAGTGCCCGATAGGGAACCTACATAATCCAAGTGCCCGCTAGGGAACCTACATAGTCCAAGTGCCCGTTAGTTAACCTAGATAGTCCAAATGCCCGCTAGGGAACCCACATAGTCCAAGTGCTCGCTAGGGAACCTACATAGTCCATGGGCCCGCTAGGGAACCTACATAGTCCAATTGCCCGTTAGTTAACCTAGATAGTCCCAGTGCCCGCTTGGTAACTTAGATAGTCCAACAGCCCGCTAGGTAACCTACATACTCCAAGAACCCGCTATAACGTAGTTCTTGTGCCCATTACCTAACCTAGATTGTCCAATTGCCTGCTATGCAACATACATAGTCCAAGTACCCGTTCATTAACCTAGAAGTCCAAGTGCCCGCTAGGTAACCTAGACTCTCCAAGTGCCCGCTAGGTTACCTACATAGTCCAAATGCCCGTTCGGTAACCTAGATAATGCAAGTGCCCGGTAGTTAACCTACATAGTCCAAGTGCCCGCTAGGTAACATAGATAGTAAAAGGGCCCGCTAGTTAACCTACATAGTCCAAGTGCCCGGTAGTTAACTTACATAGTTCAAGTGTCCGTAGGGAACATACAGAGTCCAAGTGTCCGCTAGGGAACCTACATTGTCCAAGTGCCCGCTAGGCAATTTACATAGTCCAAGGACCCGCTAGTTAATGTAGATTGTCCAAGTGCCGCTAGTTAATCTACATAGTTCAAGGACCCACTAGTTAACCTAAATAATCCAAGTACCCGCTAGTTAACCTAGATCGTCCAAGTGTCCGCTAATTAACCTACATAGTACAAGTGCCCGCTAGGGAACCTAGATAGTCCAAGTGCCCGCTCTGGAACCTACATAGTCCAAGGGACTGCTAGGGAACCTACATAGTCCAAGTGCCCGCTCTGGAACATACATAGTCCAAGTGCCTGCCAGGGAATCTACATAGTCCAAGGGCCCGCTAGTTAATGTAGATAGTCCAAGTGCCGCTAGTTAATCTACATAGTCCAAGGGCCCGCTAGTTAACCTACATAGTCCAAGTACCCGCTAGTTAACCTAGATCGTCCAAGTGCCCACTATGTAACCTACATAGTCCAAGGGCCCGCTAGTTAACCTACATAGTCCAAGGGCCCGCTAGTTAACCTACATAGTCCAATGGCCCGCTAGTTAACCTAGATAGTCCAAGTGACCGCTAGTTAACCTACATAGTCCAAGTGCCCGCTAGGTAACCTAGACATTTCAAGTGACCACTAGGTTACCTACATAGTCCAAGTGCCGTTCGTTAACCTACATAGTCCAAGTGCCCGCTAGGTAACCAATATATTCCAAATGCCCGCTAGGGGCCCTAATAGTCCAACAGCCCGCTAGGTAACCTACATACTCCAAGAACCCGCTATAACGTAGATATTCAAGTGCCAGCTAGGTAACCTAGATAGTTCTTGTGCCCGTTACCTAACCTAGATAGTCCAATTGCCCGCTATGCAACATATATAGTCCAAGTGCCCGTTCGTTAACCTAGAAGTCCAAGTGCCCGCTAGGTAACCTAGACTCTCCAAGTGCCCGCTAGGTTACCTACATAGTCCAAATGCCCGTTCGGTAACCTAGATAATGCAAGTGCCCGGTAGTTAACCTACATAGTCCAAGTGCCCGCTAGGTAACCTGGATAGTCCAAGGGCCCGCTAGTTAACCTACATAGTCCAAGTGCCCGGTAGTTAACTTACATAGTTCAAGTGTCCGTAGGGAACATACAGAGTCCAAGTGCCCGCTAGGGAACCTACATAGTCCAAGTGCCCGCTAGGCAATCGACATAGTCCAAGGACCCGTTAGTTAATGTAGATAGTCCAAGTGCCGCTAGTTAATCTACATAGTTCAAGGGCCCGCTAGTTAACCTACATAATCCAAGTACCCGCTAGTTAACCTAGATCGTCCATGTGTCCGCTAATTAACTTACATAGTACAAGTGCCCGCTAGGGAACCAAGATAGCCCAAATGCCCGCTCTGGAACCTACATAGTCCAAGTGCTGCTAGGGAACCTACATAGTCCAAGTGCCCGCTCTGGAACATACATAGTCCATGTGCCTGCCAGGGAATCTACATAGTCCAAGGGCCTGCTAGTTAATGTAGATAGTCCAAGTGCCGCTAGTTAATCTACATAGTCCAAGGTCCCGCTAGTTAACCTACATAGTCCAAGTACCCGCTAGTTAACCTAGATCGTCCAAGTGCCCACTACGTATCCTACATAGTCCAAGGGCCCGCTAGTTAACCTACATAGTCCAAGGGCCCGCTAGATAACCTACATAGTCCAATGGCCCGCTAGTTAACCTAGATAGCCCAAGTGCCCGCTAGTTAACCTACATATTCCAAGTGCCCGCGAGGTAACCTAGACATTTCAAGTGACCACTAGGTTACCTATAATAGTCCAAGTGCCCGATCGTTAACCTACATAGTCCAAGTGCCCGCTAGTAACCAATATAGTCCAAATGCCCGCTGGGGGCACTAATAGTCCAAATGTCCGCTAGTTAACCTACATAGTCCAAGTGCCCGCTAGTTAACCTAGATTGACCAAGTGCCCGCTAGGGAACCTATCTAGTCCAAGTACCCGCTAGGAAACATACATAGTCCAAGTGCCCGCTAGGTAACGTACATAGTCTAAATGCCCGCTAGGTAACGTACATAGTCCAAGGGCCTGCTAGGAAACGTACATTGTCCACGTGCCTGCTAGGTAACCTAGATAGTCCAAGTGCCCACTAGTTAACCTACATAGTCCAGGTTCCCCCTAGGTAACCTAGATAGTCCAAGGGCCCGCTAGGTAACCTACATTGTCCTAGTGCCCCCTAGTTAACCTACATTCTCCAAGTGCCTGATAGGGAACCTACATAGTCAAAGTGCCCGCTAGGTAACCTACATAGTTCAAGTGCCCGATACGGAACCTACATAGTCCAAGTGCCCGCTAGGGAACCTACATAGTCCAAGTGCCTGCTAGGGAGCCTACATAGTCGAAGTGCCCGCTCTGCAACATACATAGTGCAAGTGCCCGCTAGTTAACCTAGATAGTCCAAGTGTCCGCTAGTTAACCTAGATCGTCCAAGTGCCCGCTAGTTAACCTACATAGTCCAAGGGCCCGCTTGTTAACCCACAAAGTCCAAGGTCCGCTACTTAACCTAGATAGTCCAAGTGCCCGTTAGTTAACCTAGATAGACCAAGGGCCCTCTAGTTAACCTAGATAGTCCAAGTACCTGCTAGGGAACGTACATAATCCAACTGCCCGCTAGGTAACCTAGATAGTCTAAGCGCCGTCTAGTTAACCTACATAGTCCAAGGGCACGCTAGTTAACCTACATAGTCCAAGTGCCCGCTAAGGGACGTACATAGTCCAAGTGCCCGCTAAGGAACCTACATAGTCCAAGTGCCCGTTAGGGAACCTAGATAGTCCAAGTGCCCGCTAGGGAACCTGCATCATCCAATTGACCGGTAATTAATCTAGATAGTCAAAGTGCCTGCTAGTTAACCTAGATAGTCCAAGTGCCCGCTAGTTAACCTAGATCGTCCAAGTGCCCGCTAGTTAACCTACATAATCCAAGTGCCCGTTTGTTAACCTACATAGTCCAAGGTCCGGTACTTAACCTAGATAGTCCAAGTGCCCGCTAGTTAACCTACATAGTCCAAGGGCCCGCTAGTTAACCTACATAGTCTAAGAACCCGCAAGTTAACCTAGATAGTCCAAGTGCCCGCTAGTTAACCTACATAGTCCAAGGGCCCGCAAGGTAACCTAGATATTCCAATTTCCTGTTAGCTAACCTAGACAGTCCAAGTGCCCGCTAGGTACCCTAGACTGTCCAGTGCCCGCCAGGTTACCTACATACTCCATGTGCCCGCTATGTAACCTAGATACACCAAGTGCCCGCTAGTTAACCTAGATAGTCCTAGTGCCCGTTAGTTATCCTAGATAGTCCAAGTGCCCACTAGGGGACGTACATAGTCCAAGTGCCCGCTAGGTAACCTAGATAGTCCAAGTGCCCGTACGTTAACCTAGATAGTCCAAGTGCCCGATAGGTAACCTAGAGAGTGCAAGTGCCTGCTATGTAACCTGCCTAGTCCAAGTGCCCGTTCGTTAACCTATATAGTCCAAGGGCCCACTAGGTATCCTGCATAGTCCAAGTGCCTGTTAGGTAACCTACATAGTCCAAGTGCCCGCTAGGTAACCTAGATAGTCCAAGTGCCCGTATGTTAACCTAGATAGTCTAAGTGCCCGTTAGTTATCCTAGATAGTCCAAGTGCCCAGTAGGGGACGTACATAGTCTAAGTGCCCGCTAGGTAACCTAGATAGTCTAAGTGCCCGCTAGTTAACCTACATAGTCCAAGGACCCGCAAGTTAACCTACATAGTCCAAGTGCGCGATAGGGAACCTACATAGTCCAAGTGCCCGCTAAGGGACGTACATAGTCTAAGTGCCCGCTAGGGAACCTACATAGTCCAAGTGCCCGTTAGGGAACCTAGATAGTCCAAGTGCCCGCTAGGGAACCTGCATAATCCAAGTGCCCGCTAGTTAATCTAGATAGTCCAAGTGCCCACTAGTTAACCTACATAGTCCAAGGTCTGCTACTTAACCTAGATAGTCCAAGTGCCCCCTAGTTAACCTACATAGTCCAAGTGCCCTCTAGTTAACCTAGATATTCCAAGTGGCCTCTAGTTAACCTAGATAGTCCAAGTGCCCGCTAGGGGACATACATAGTCCAAGTGCCCTCTTGTTAACCTAGATAGTCCAAGTGCCCGCTAGTTAACCTAGATCGTCCAAGTGCCCGCTAGTTAACCTACATAGTCCAAGGGCCCGCTTGTTAACCTACAAAGTCCAAGGTCCGCTACTTAACCTAGATAGTCCAAGTGCCCGCTAGTTAACCTAGATAGACCAAGGGCCCTCTAGTTAACCTAGATAGTCCTAGTGCCCGCTAGGGAACGTACATAATCCAACTGCCCGCTAGGTAACCTTGATAGTCTAAGCGCCGTCTAGTTAACCTACATAGTCCAAGGGCACGCTAGTTAACCTACATAGTCCAAGTGCCCGCTAAGGGACGTACATAGTCCAAGTGCCCGCTAAGGAACCTACATAGTCCAAGTGCCCGTTAGGGAACTTAGATAGTCCAAGTGCCCGCTAGGGAACCTGCATCATCCAATTGCCCGGTAGTTAATCTAGATAGTCAAAGTGCCTGCTAGTTAACCTAGATAGTCCAAGTGCCCGCTAGTTAACCTAGATCGTCCAAGTGCCCGCTAGTTAACCTACATAATCCAAGGGCCCGCTTGTTAACCTACATAGTCCAAGGTCCGATACTTAACCTAGATAGTCCAAGTGCCCGCTAGTTAACCTACATAGTCCAAGGGCCCGCAAGTTAACCTAGATATTCCAATTTCCTGTTAGCTAACCTAGACAGTCCAAGTGCCCGCTAGGTACCCTAGACTGTCCAGTGCCCGCAAGGTTACCTACATAGTCCAAGTGCCCACTAGGGGACGTACATAGTCCAAGTGCCCGCTAGGTAACCTAGATACACCAAGTGCCCGCTAGTTAACCTAGATAGTCCTAGTGCCCGTTAGTTTCCTAGATAGTCCAAGTGCCCACTAGGGGACGTACATAGTCCAAGTGCCCGCTAGGTAACCTAGATAGTCTAAGTGCCCGCTAGGTAACCTAGATAGTCCAAGTGCCCGTACGTTAACCTAGATAGTCCAAGTGCCCGATAGGTAACCTAGACAGTGCAAGTGCCTGCTAGATAACCTACATAGTCCAAGTGCCCGTTCGTTAACCTATATAGTCCAAGGGCCCACTAGGTATCCTGCATAGTCCAAGTGCCCGTTAGGTAACCTAGATAGTCCAAGTGCCCGCTAGGTAACCTACATAGTCCAAGTGCCCGCTAGTTAACCTAGATAGTCCAAGTGCCCGTATGTTAACCTAGATAGTCTAAGTGCCCGTTAGTTATCCTAGATAGTCCAAGTGCCCAGTAGGGGACGTACATAGTCCAAGTGCCCGCTAGGTAACCTAGATAGTATAAGTGCCCGCTAGTTAACCTACATAGTCCAAGGGCCCGCAAGTTAACCTACATAGTCCAAGTGCGCGATAGGGAACCTACATAGTCCAAGTGCCCGCTAAGGGACGTACATAGTCTAAGTGCCCGCTAGGGAACCTACATAGTCCAAGTGCCCGTTAGGGAACCTAGATAGTCCAAGTGCCCGCTAGGGAACTTGCATAATCCAAGTGCCCGCTAGTTAATCTAGATAGTCCAAGTGCCCACTAGTTAACCTACATAGTCCATGGTCCGCTACTTAACCTAGATAGTCCAAGTGTCCGCTAGGGGACATACATAGTCCAAGTGCCCTCTTGTCAACCTAGATAGTCCAAGTGCCCGCTAGGGGACGTACATAGTCCAAGTGCCCGATTGTTATCCTAGATAGTCCAAGTGCCCACTAGGTAACCTAGACAGTACAAGTTCCCGCTAGGTTACCTACATAGTCCAAGTGACCGCTAGTTAACCTGGTAGTTCAAGTGCCTGCTACTTAACCTACATAGTCTAAGTACCCGCTAGTTAACCTACATAGCCCAGGGCCTGTTAGTTAACCTAGATTGTCCAAGTGCCCGCTAGTTAACCTACATAGTCCAAGTGCCCGCTGAGGATCCTACATAGTCCAAGTGCCCGATAGGGAACCTACATAGTCCAAGTGCCCCCTGAGGAACCTACATAGTCCAAGTGCCCGATAGGGAACCTACATATTCCAAGTGCCTGTTAGGGAACCTAGATTGTCCTAGTGCCCGTAGGGAACATATATAGTCCAAGTGCCCGCTAGGGAACCTACATAGTCAAAGTGCCAACTAGGGAACCTGCATTGTCCAAGTGCCCGCTAGTTAACCTACATAGTCCAGAACCCGCTAGTTTACCTAGATAGTCCAAGTGCCCGCTAGATAACCTCCATAGTGCAAGGGCCCGCTAGTTAACCTAGATATTCTAAGTGCCCGTACGTTAATCTAGATAGTCCAAGTGCCCGATAGGTAACCTAGACAGTGCAAGTGCCTGCTAGGTAACCTACATAGTCCAAGTGCCCGTTAGTTAACCTAGATAGTCCCAGTGCCCGCTAGGTAACCTAGATAGTCCAACAGCCCGGTAGGTAACCTACATACTCCAAGTACCCGCTAGGTAACGAAGATAGTTCAAGTGCCAGCTAGGTAACCTAGATAGTCTAAGTGCCCACTAGGTAACCTACAAAGTCTAAGTGCCCGCTAGTTAATCTATATAGTCCAAATGACCACTAGGGAGCATACATAGTCCAAATGCCCGCTCGGTAACCTAGGTAGTCCAAGGGCCCGCTAGGAAACTTACACAGTCCTAGTGCCCCCTAGTTAACCTACATTCTCCAAGTGCCCGCTAGGTACCCTACATAGTCCAAGTGCCCGATAGGGAACATACATAATCCAAATTCCCGCTAGGGAACCTACATAGTCCAAGTGCCCGTTAGGTAACGAAGATAGGTCAAGTGCCAGCTATGTAACCTAGATAGTCCAAGTGTCCTCTAGGTAACCTACAAAGTCTAAGTGCCCGCTAGTATATCTATATAGTCCAAATGCCCGCTAGGGAATCTACATAGTCCAAGGGCCCGCTAGTTAACGTAGATAGTCCAAATGCCGCTAGTAAATCTACATAGTCCAAGTGCCCGCTAGGTAACCTAGATAGTCCAAGGGCCCGCTTGTTAACCTACATAGTCCAAGTGCCCCGTAGTTAACTTACATAGTTCAAGTGTCCATAGGGAACATACATAGTCCAAGTGCCCGCTAGGGAACATACAGAGTCCAAGTGCCCTCTAGGGAACCTACGTAGTCCAAGTGCCCGCTAGGCAACTTAGATAGTCCAAGTGCCCGTTAGCTAACAGAGATAGTCCAAGTGCCCGCTAAGGAACCTACATAGTCCAAGTGCCCGTTAGGGAACTTAGATAGTCCAAGTGCCCGCTAGGGAACCTGCATCATCCAATTGCCCGGTAATTAATCTAGATAGTCAAAGTGCCTGCTAGTTAACCTAGATAGTCCAAGTGCCCGCTAGTTAACCTAGATCGTCCAAGTGCCCGCTAGTTAACCTACATAATCCAAGGGCCCGCTTGTTAACCTACATAGTCCAAGGTCCGATACTTAACCTAGATAGTCCAAGTGCCCGCTAGTTAACCTACATAGTCCAAGGGCCCGCAAGTTAACCTAGATATTCCAATTTCCTGTTAGCTAACCTAGACAGTCCAAGTGCCCGCTAGGTACCCTAGACTGTCCAGTGCCCGCAAGGTTACCTACATAGTCCAAGTGCCCACTAGGTAACCTAGATACACCAAGTGCCCGCTAGTTAACCTAGATAGTCCTAGTGCCCGTTAGTTTCCTAGATAGTCCAAGTGCCCACTAGGGGACGTACATAGTCCAAGTGCCCGCTAGGTAACCTAGATACACCAAGTGCCCGCTAGTTAACCTAGATAGTCCTAGTGCCCGTTAGTTTCCTAGATAGTCCAAGTGCCCACTAGGGGACGTACATAGTCCAAGTGCCCGCTAGGTAACCTAGATAGTCTAAGTGCCCGCTAGGTAACCTAGATAGTCCAAGTGCCCGTACGTTAACCTAGATAGTCCAAGTGCCCGATAGGTAACCTAGACAGTGCAAGTGCCTGCTAGATAACCTACATAGTCCAAGTGTCCGTTCGTTAACCTATATAGTCCAAGGGCCCACTAGGTATCCTGCATAGTCCAAGTGCCCGTTAGGTAACCTAGATAGTCCAAGTGCCCGCTAGGTAACCTACATAGTCCAAGTGCCCGCTAGTTAACCTAGATAGTCCAAGTGCCCGTATGTTAACCTAGATAGTCTAAGTGCCCGTTAGTTATCCTAGATAGTCCAAGTGCCCAGTAGGGGACGTACATAGTCCAAGTGCCCGCTAGGTAACCTAGATAGTATAAGTGCCCGCTAGTTAACCTACATAGTCCAAGGGCCCGCAAGTTAACCTACATAGTCCAAGTGCGTGATAGGGAACCTACATAGTCCAAGTGCCCGCTAAGGGACGTACATAGTCTAAGTGCCCGCTAGGGAACCTACATAGTCCAAGTGCCCGTTAGGGAACCTAGATAGTCCAAGTGCCCGCTAGGGAACTTGCATCATCCAAGTGCCCGCTAGTTAATCTAGATAGTCCAAGTGCCCACTAGTTAACCTACATAGTCCATGGTCCGCTACTTAACCTAGATAGTCCAAGTGTCCGCTAGGGGACATACATAGTCCAAGTGCCCTCTTGTCAACCTAGATAGTCCAAGTGCCCGCTAGGGGACGTACATAGTCCAAGTGCCCGATTGTTATCCTAGATAGTCCAAGTGCCCACTAGGTAACCTAGACAGTACAAGTTCCCGCTAGGTTACCTACATAGTCCAAGTGACCGCTAGTTAACCTGGTAGTTCAAGTGCCTGCTACTTAACCTACATAGTCCAAGTGCCCGCTAGTTAACCTACATAATCCAAGTGCCCGTTTGTTAACCTACATAGTCCAAGGTCCGGTACTTAACCTAGATAGTCCAAGTGCCCGCTAGTTTACCTACATAGTCCAAGGGCCCGCTAGTTAACCTACATAGTCTAAGAACCCGCAAGTTAACCTAGATAGTCCAAGTGCCCGCTAGTTAACCTACATAGTCCAAGGGCCCGCAAGGTAACCTAGATATTCCAATTTCCTGTTAGCTAACCTAGACAGTCCAAGTGCCCGCTAGGTACCCTAGACTCTCCAGTGCCCGCCAGGTTACCTACATACTCCAAGTGCCCGCTATGTAACCTAGATACACCAAGTGCCCGGTAGTTAACCTAGATAGTCCTAGTGCCCGTTAGTTATCCTAGATAGTCCAAGTGCCCACTAGGGGACGTACATAGTCCAAGTGCCCGCTAGGTAACCTAGATAGTCCAAGTGCCCGTACGTTAACCTAGATAGTCCAAGTGCCCGATAGGTAACCTAGAGAGTGCAAGTGCCTGCTATGTAACCTGCCTAGTCCAAGTACCCGTTCGTTAACCTATATAGTCCAAGGGCCCACTAGGTATCCTGCATAGTCCAAGTGCCTGTTAGGTAACCTACATAGTCCAAGTGCCCGCTAGGTAACCTAGATAGTCCAAGTGCCCGTATGTTAACCTAGATAGTCTAAGTGCCCGTTAGTTATCCTAGATAGTCCAAGTGCCCAGTAGGGGACGTACATAGTCCAAGTGCCCGCTAGGTAACCTAGATAGTCTAAGTGCCCGCTAGTTAACCTACATAGTCCAAGGACTCGCAAGTTAACCTACATAGTCCAAGTGCGCGATAGGGAACCTACATAGTCCAAGTGCCCGCTAAGGGACGTACATAGTCTAAGTGCCCGCTAGGGAACCTACATAGTCCAAGTGCCCGTTAGGGAACCTAGATAGTCCAAGTGCCCGCTAGGGAACCTGCATAATCCAAGTGCCCGCTAGTTAATCTAGATAGTCCAAGTGCCCACTAGTTAACCTACATAGTCCAAGGTCCGCTACTTAACCTAGATAGTCCAAGTGCCCCCTAGTTAACCTACATAGTCCAAGTGCCCTCTAGTTAACCTAGATATTCCAAGTGGCCTCTAGTTAACCTAGATAGTCCAAGTGCCCGCTAGGGGACATACATAGTCCAAGTGCCCTCTTGTTAACCTAGATAGTCCAAGTGCCCGCTAGTTAACCTAGATCGTCCAAGTGCCCGCTAGTTAACCTACATAGTCCAAGGGCCCGCTTGTTAACCTACAAAGTCCAAGGTCCGCTACTTAACCTAGATAGTCCAAGTGCCCGCTAGTTAACCTAGATAGACCAAGGGCCCTCTAGTTAACCTAGATAGTCCTAGTGCCCGCTAGGGAACGTACATAATCCAACTGCCCGCTAGGTAACCTAGATAGTCTAAGCGCCGTCTAGTTAACCTATATAGTCCAAGGGCACGCTAGTTAACCTACATAGTCCAAGTGCCCGCTAAGGGACGTACATAGTCCAAGTGCCCGCTAAGGAACCTACATAGTCCAAGTGCCCGTTAGGGAACTTAGATAGTCCAAGTGCCCGCTAGGGAACCTGCATCATCCAATTGCCCGGTAGTTAATCTAGATAGTCAAAGTGCCTGCTAGTTAACCTAGATAGTCCAAGTGCCCGCTAGTTAACCTAGATCGTCCAAGTGCCCGCTAGTTAACCTACACAATCCAAGGGCCCGCTTGTTAACCTACATAGTCCAAGGTCCGATACTTAACCTAGATAGTCCAAGTGCCCGCTAGTTAACCTACATAGTCCAAGGGCCCGCAAGTTAACCTAGATATTCCAATTTCCTGTTAGCTAACCTAGACAGTCCAAGTGCCCGCTAGGTACCCTAGACTGTCCAGTGCCCGCAAGGTTACCTACATAGTCCAAGTGCCCACTAGGTAACCTAGATACACCAAGTGCCCGCTAGTTAACCTAGATAGTCCTAGTGCCCGTTAGTTTCCTAGATAGTCCAAGTGCCCACTAGGGGACGTACATAGTCCAAGTGCCCGCTAGGTAACCTAGATACACCAAGTGCCCGCTAGTTAACCTAGATAGTCCTAGTGCCCGTTAGTTTCCTAGATAGTCCAAGTGCCCACTAGGGGACGTACATAGTCCAAGTGCCCGCTAGGTAACCTAGATAGTCTAAGTGCCCGCTAGGTAACCTAGATAGTCCAAGTGCCCGTACGTTAACCTAGATAGTCCAAGTGCCCGATAGGTAACCTAGACAGTGCAAGTGCCTGCTAGATAACCTACATAGTCCAAGTGCCCGTTCGTTAACCTATATAGTCCAAGGGCCCACTAGGTATCCTGCATAGTCCAAGTGCCCGTTAGGTAACCTAGATAGTCCAAGTGCCCGCTAGGTAACCTACATAGTCCAAGTGCCCGCTAGTTAACCTAGATAGTCCAAGTGCCCGTATGTTAACCTAGATAGTCTAAGTGCCCGTTAGTTATCCTAGATAGTCCAAGTGCCCAGTAGGGGACGTACATAGTCCAAGTGCCCGCTAGGTAACCTAGATAGTATAAGTGCCCGCTAGTTAACCTACATAGTCCAAGGGCCCGCAAGTTAACCTACATAGTCCAAGTGCGCGATAGGGAACCTACATAGTCCAAGTGCCCGCTAAGGGACGTACATAGTCTAAGTGCCCGCTAGGGAACCTACATAGTCCAAGTGCCCGTTAGGGAACCTAGATAGTCCAAGTGCCCGCTAGGGAACTTGCATCATCCAAGTGCCCGCTAGTTAATCTAGATAGTCCAAGTGCCCACTAGTTAACCTACATAGTCCATGGTCCGCTACTTAACCTAGATAGTCCAAGTGTCCGCTAGGGGACATACATAGTCCAAGTGCCCTCTTGTCAACCTAGATAGTCCAAGTGCCCGCTAGGGGACGTACATAGTCCAAGTGCCCGATTGTTATCCTAGATAGTCCAAGTGCCCACTAGGTAACCTAGACAGTACAAGTTCCCGCTAGGTTACCTACATAGTCCAAGTGACCGCTAGTTAACCTGGTAGTTCAAGTGCCTGCTACTTAACCTACATAGTCCAAGTACCCGCTAGTTAACCTACATAGCCCAGGGCCTGTTAGTTAACTTAGATTGTCCAAGTGCCCGCTAGTTAACCTACATAGTCCAAGTGCCCGCTGAGGATCCTACATAGTCCAAGTGCCCGATAGGGAACCTACATAGTCCAAGTGCCCCCTGAGGAACCTACATAGTCCAAGTGCCCGATAGGGAACCTACATATTCCAAGTGCCTGTTAGGGAACCTAGATTGTCCTAGTGCCCGTAGGGAACATATATAGTCCAAGTGCCCGCTAGGGAACCTACATAGTCAAAGTGCCAACTAGGGAACCTGCATTGTCCAAGTGCCCGCTAGTTAACCTACATAGTCCAGAACCCGCTAGTTTACCTAGATAGTCCAAGTGCCCGCTAGATAACCTCCATAGTGCAAGGGCCCGCTAGTTAACCTAGATATTCTAAGTGCCCGTACGTTAACCTAGATAGTCCAAGTGCCCGATAGGTAACCTAGACAGTGCAAGTGCCTGCTAGGTAACCTACATAGTCCAAGTGCCCGTTCGTTAACCTATATAGTCCAAGGGCCCACTAGGTATCCTGCATAGTCCAAGTCCCCTTTAGGTAACCTAGATAGTCCAAGTTCCCCCTAGGTAACCTACATAGTCCAAGTGCCCGCTAGGTAACCTAGATAGACCAAGTGCCCGCTAGGGAACCTATCTAGTCCTAGTACTCGCTAGGAAACGTACATACTCCAAGTGCCCGCTAGGTAACGTACATAGTCTAAGTGCCCGCTAGGTAACGTAGATAGTCCAAGGGCCTGCTTGGGAACGTACATAATCCAAGTGCCTGCTAGGTAACCTAGATAGTCCAAGTGCCCACTAGTTAACCTACATAGTCCAGGTTCCCCCTAGGTAACCTAGATAGTCCAAGGGCCCGCTAGGTAACCTACATTGTCCTAGTGCCCCCTAGTTAACCTACATTCTCCAAGTGCCGATAGGGAACCTACATAGTCCAAGTGCCCGCTAGGTAACCAACATGTTCCAAATGCCCGCTAGTTAACCTACATAGTCCAAGTGCCCGCTAGGGAACCTACATAGTCCAAGTGCCCGTTAGTTAACCTAGATAGTCCAAGTGCCCGCTAGGTAACCTAGATTGTCCAACAGCCCGGTAGGTAACCTACATACTCCAAGTACACGCTAGGTAACGTAGATAGTTCAAGTGCCTGCTAGGTAACCTAGATAGTCCAAGTACCCGCTAGGTAACCTACAAAGTCTAAGTGCCCGCTAAATAATCTTTATAGTCCAAATAAACGCTAGGGAGCCTATATAGTCCAAATGCCCGCTAGGTAACCTAGATAGTCTATGGGCCCGCTAGGTAACCTACATAGTCCTAGTGCCCCCTAGTTAACCTACATTTTCCAACTGCCCGATAGGGAACCTATATAGTCCAAGTGCCTGCTAGGTAACCTACATAGTCCAAATGCCCTCTAGTTAACCTACATAGTCCAAGTGCCCGCTAGGTAACCTAGATAATCCTAGTGCCCGCTAGGGAACCTTCATAGTCTTAGTGCCAGCTAGGTAACCTAGATAGTCCAAGTGTTCACTAGTTAACCTAGATAGTCCTACTGCCCGTTAGTTAACCTAGAGTGTCCAAGTGCCCACTAGGGGACGTACTTAGTCCAAGTGCCCGTTAGCTAACCTAGATAGTCCAAGTGACCGCTAGTTAACATTGAGCATCCAGGTGCCCGCTAGTTAAAATAGATAGTCCAAGTGCACGCTAGTTATCCTACGTAGTCCAAGGTCCGCTAGTTAACCTAGATAGTCCAAGTGCTCGCTAGTTAACCTACATAGCCCAAGTGCCCGCTATGTAACCTAGATAGTCAAAGTGCCCGCTAGGTAACCTAGATACTCAAAGTGCCCCTTACCTAACCTAGATAGTCCAAGTGCCCGCTAAGCAACCTACATAGTCCAAGTGTCCGTTCGTTAACCTAGAAGTCCAAGTGCCTGCTAGGTAACCTAGACAGTCCATGTGCCCGCTAGGTTACCTGCATATTCCAAGTGCCCGTTCGTTAACCTAGATAGTCCAAGTGCCCACTAGGTAACCTACATAATCCAAGTGCCCGCTAGGTAACCTATATAGTCCAAGTGCCCGCTAGGCAACCTAGATAGTCCAAGGGCCCGCTAGTTAGCCTACATAGTCCAAGGGCTCACTTGTTAACTTTGATAGTCCTAGTCCCCGCTAGTTAACCTAGATAGTCCTAGTGCCCGTTAGATAACCTAGAGTGTCCAAATGCCCACCAGGGGACGTACTTAGTCCAAGTGCCCGTTAGGTAACCTAGATAATCCAAGTGCCCGCTAGTTAACATTGATCATCCAAGTGCCCGCTAGTTAACCTAGATAGTCCAAGTGGACGCTAGTTAACCTAGATAGTCTAAGTGCCTTCTAGTTACCCTAGATCGTCCAAGTGCTCGCTAAGAAACCTAGACAGTTCAAGTGCCCGTTAAGTAACCTAGATAGTCCAAGTGCCCGCTAGGTACCCTACATAGTCCAAGTTCCCACTAGGTAACCTAGATAGTCCAAGTGCCCATTACCTAACCTAGATAGTCCAATTGCCCGCTATGCAACATACATAGTAAAAGTGCCCGTTCGTTAACCTAGAAGTCCAAGTGCCCGCTAGGTAACCTAGACTGTCCAAGTGTCCGCTTGGTTACCTACATAGTCCAAGTGCCTGCTAGGTAACCTAGATAGTCCAGGGGCCAGCTAGTTAACCTACATAGTCCAAGTGCCCGGTAGTTAACTTACATAGTTCAAGTGTCCATAGGGAACATACATAGTCCACGTGCCCGCTAGGGTACATACAGAGTCCAAGTGCCCGCTAGGGAATCTACATAGTCCAAGGGCCAGCTAAATAATGTAGATAGTCCAAGTTCCGCTAGTTAATCTACATACTTCAAGGGCCCGCTAGTTAACCTACATAGTCCAAGTACCCACTAGTTAACCTAGATCGTCCAAGTGTCCGCTAGTTAATCTACATAATACAAGAGCCCGCTCGGGAATCCAGTTAGTCCAAGTGCCCGCTCTAGAACCTACATAGTCCAAGTGCCTGCTAGGGAACCTACATAGTCCAAGTGCCCGCGCTGGATCATACATAGTCCAAGTGCCCGCTAGGGAATCTACATAGTCCAAGGGCCCGCTAGTTAACATAGATAGTCCAAGTGCCGCTAGTTAATCTACATAGTCCAAGGGCCTGCTAGTTAACCTACATAGTCCAAGTACCCGCAAGTTAACCAAGATCGTCCAAGTGCCCGCTAGGTAACCTACATAGTCCAAGGGCCCGCTAGTTAACCTACATAGTCCAAGGGCCCGCTAGTTAACCTACATCGTCCAAGGGCCCGCGAGGTAACCTAGACAGTTCAAGTGACCACTAGGTTACCTACATAGTCCAAGTGCCCGTTCGTTAACCTACATAGTCCAAATGACCGCTAGGTAACCAATATAGTCCAAATGCTTGCTAGGGGCCCTAATAGTCCAAATGCTCGCTAGTTAACCTAGATAGTCCAAGTGCTCGCTAGTTAACCTAGATAGTCCAAGTGCCCGATAGTTAACCTTGACAGACCAAGTGCCCGCTAGGGAACCTATCTAGTCCAAGTACCCGCTAGGTAACGTACATAGTCCAAGTGCCCGCTAGGTAACATAGATAGTCCAAGTGCCCGCTAGGGAACGTACATAGTCCAAGTGCCCGCTAGGCAACCTAGATAGTCCAAGTGCCTGCAAGGTAACCTAGGTAGTCCAAGTGCCCACTAGTTAACCTACATAATCCAGGTTCCCCCTAGGTAACCTAGATAGTCCAAGGGCCCGCTAGGTAACCTACATAGTCAAAATGCCCGATAGGGAACCTACATAGTCCAAGTGCCTGCTAGGTAACCTACATAGTCCAAATGCCCGCTAGTTAACCTACATAGTACAAGTGCCCGATAGGCAACCTACATAATCCAAGTGCCCGCTAGGGAACCTAAATTGTCCAAGTGCCCGTTAGGTAACCTAGATAGTAGAAATGCCCGCTAGGGAATTCACATAGTCCAAGTGCCCGCTAGGGAACTTAAATAGTCCATGGGCCCGCTAGGGAACCTACATAGTCCAAGTGCCCGTTAGTTAACCTAGATAGTCCCAGTGCCCGCTAGGTAACCTAGATAGTCCAACAGCCCGGTAGGTAACCTACATACTCCAAGTACCCGCTAGGTAACGAAGATAGTTCAAGTGCCAGCTAGGTAACCTAGATAGTCTAAGTGCCCACTAGGTAACCTACAAAGTCTAAGTGCCCGCTAGTTAATCTATATAGTCCAAATGACCACTAGGGAGCATACATAGTCCAAATGCCCGCTCGGTAACCTAGGTAGTCCAAGGGCCCGCTAGGAAACTTACACAGTCCTAGTGCCCCCTAGTTAACCTACATTCTCCAAGTGCCCGCTAGGTACCCTACATAGTCCAAGTGCCCGATAGGGAACATACATAATCCAAATTCCCGCTAGGGAACCTACATAGTCCAAGTGCCCGTTAGGTAACGAAGATAGGTCAAGTGCCAGCTATGTAACCTAGATAGTCCAAGTGTCCTCTAGGTAACCTACAAAGTCTAAGTGCCCGCTAGTATATCTATATAGTCCAAATGCCCGCTAGGGAATCTACATAGTCCAAGGGCCCGCTAGTTAACGTAGATAGTCCAAATGCCGCTAGTAAATCTACATAGTCCAAGTGCCCGCTAGGTAACCTAGATAGTCCAAGGGCCCGCTTGTTAACCTACATAGTCCAATTGCCCGGTAGTTAACTTACATAGTTCAAGTGTCCATAGGGAACATACATAGTCCAAGTGCCCGCTAGGGAACATACAGAGTCCAAGTGCCCTCTAGGGAACCTACGTAGTCCAAGTGCCCGCTAGGCAACTTAGATAGTCCAAGTGCCCGTTAGCTAACAGAGATAGTCCAAGTGCCCGCTAGGTAACCACATAGTCCAAGTGCCCGTTCGTTAACCTAGATAGTCCAAGTGCCCGCTAGGAAACCTAGACAGTCCAAGTGCCTGCTAGGTAACCTACATATTCCAAGTGCCCGCTAGGTAACTTAGATAGTCCAAGTGCCCGTTAGCTAACATAGATAGTCCAAGTGCCCGCTAGGTAACCACATAGTCCAAGTGCCCGTTCGTTAACCTAGATAGTCCAAGTGCCCGCTAAGTAACCTAGACAGTCCAAGTGCCTGCTAGGTAACCTACATATTCCAAGTGCCCGTTTGCTAACCTAGTTCTTCAAAGTGCCCACTAGGTAACCTTGACAATCCAAGTGCCCGCTAGTTAACCTACATAGTCCGAGTGCCCGATAGGGAACCTACATAATCCAAGTTCCCGCTAGGCAACCTACATAGTCCAATTACCCGCTAGGTAACCTAAATAGTCCAAATGCCCGCTAGGGAAACTACATAGTCCAAGTGCCCGCTAGTTAACCTAGATAGTCCAAGTGCCTGCTAGTAAACCTACATAATACAAGGACCCGCTAGTTAACCTACATAGTGCAAGGGCCCACTAGTTAAACTAGATCGTCCAAGTGTCTGCTAGATAACCTACATAGTCCCAGTGCCCTCTAGTTAACCTACATAGTCCAAGTGCCCGCTAAGTAACTTAGATAGTCCAAGTGCCCACTAGGGGACGTACATAGTCCATGTGCCCGCTAGGTAACTTAGATAGTCCAAGTGCCCGCTAGGGTATGTACATAGTCCAAGTGCCCGCTAGGTAACCTAGATAGTCTAAGTGCCCGCTATTTAACCTACATAGTCCAAGGGCCCGCTAGTTAACCACCATAGTCCAAGAGCCAGATAGGAAACCAACATAGTCCAAGTGCCCGCTAAGGGACTTACATAGTCCAAGTGCCCGCTAGGGAACCTACATAGTCCAAGTGCCCGTTAGGCAACCTAGATAGTCCAAGTGCCCGCTAGAGAACCTGCATCGCCCAAGTGCCCGCTAGTTAACTTAGATAGTCCAAGTGCCCGCTAGTTAACCTAAATAGTCCAAGTGCCCGCTAGTTAACCTAGATCGTCCAAGTGCCCGTTAAGAAACCTAGATAGTCCAAGTGCCCGCTAGGTTACCTACATAGTCCTAGTTCCCGCTAGGTAACCTGGATAGTCCTAGTGCCCGTTACCTAACATAGATCGTCCAAGTGCCCGCTAGGCAACCTACATAGTCCAAGTGCCCGTTCGTTAACCTAGAAATCCATGTCGCCGCTAGGTAAACTAGACAGTCCAACTGCCCGCTAGGTTACCTGCATAGTCCAAGTGCCCGTTAGGTAACCTAGATAGTCCAAGTGCCCGCTAGGTGACCTAAATAGTCAAAGTGCCTTCTAGGTAACCTAGATAGTCCAAGTTCCTGTTAGCTAACCTAGATAGTCCATGTGCCCGCTAGGTAACCTACATAGTCCAAGGACCCGCTCCTTAACCTAGTTCGTCCAAGTGTCCGCTAGTTAACCTACATAGTCCAAGTGCCCGCTAAATAACCAAGATAGTCAAAGTGCCCGATAGGTAACCTACATAGTCCAAGTTCCCACTAGGTAACCTAGATAGTCCAAGTGCCCGTTACATAACCTAGACAGTCCAAGTGCCCGTTAGGTAACCTACATAGTCCAAATGCCCGCTAGTAACCTACATAGTCCAAGTGCCTGATAGGGAACCTACATAATCCAAGTGCCCGCTAGGGAACTTACATAGTCCAAGTGCCCGTTAGTTAACCTAGATAGTCCAAGTGCCCGCTAGTTAACCTAGATAGTCCAACTACCCGCTAGGTAACGTAGATAGTTCAAGTGCACGCTAGGTAACCTAGATAGTCCAAGTGCCCGCTATGTAACCTACAATGTCCAAGTGCCCTCTAGGTAATCTATATAGTCCAAATGCCCGCTAGGGCACCTACATATTCGAAATACCCGCTCTTTAACCTACATAGTCCAAGTGCCCGCTAGCTAACCTAGATAGTCTAAGAGCCCACTAGTTAACCTACATAGTTCAAGTGCCCGCTAGCTAACCTACATAGTCCAAGTGCCCGCTAGTTAACCTAGATCGTCCAAGTGCCCGCTAGTTAACCTACATAGTCCAAGGGACCGCTAGTTAACCTACATAGTGAAAGGGCCCGCTAGTTAACCTAGATCGTCCAAGTGTCCGCTAGTTAACCTACATTTTCCAAGTGCCCGCTAGTTAACCTACATAATGCAAGTGCCCCTTAGCTAACCTAGATAGTCCAAGGGCCCGTTAGTTGACCTACATAGTCCAAGTACGGGCTAATTAACCTATATTGTCCAAGTGCCAGTTAGCTAACCTGGATAGTCTAAGGGCCCACTAGTTAACCTACATAGTTCAAGTGCCCGGTTGCTAACCTAGATAGTCCAAGGGCCCGCTAGGTAACCTACATAGTCCAAGTGCCAGCTAGGGTATGTAAATAGAGCAAGTGCCCGCTAGGTAACCTAGATGTCCAAGTGCCCAGTAGTTAACCTACATAGTCCCAATGCCCGATACAAACCTACATAGTCCAAGTGCCCAATAGGGAACCTATATAATCCAAGTGCCCCCAATGGAACCTACACAGTCCAAGTGCCCGTTAGGGAACCTGGACAGCCCAAGTGCCCACTAGGGAACCTGCATCATCCAAGTGCTCGCCAGGTAACCTAGAGAGTCCAAGGGCCTGCTAGATAACCTACATAGTCCAAGTGCCCGATACGGAATCTGCATAGTCCAAGTGCCCGCTAGGGAACCTACATAATCCAAGTGCCCTTTAGGGAAACTAGAGAGTCCAAGTGCCCATAGGGAACCTATATAGTCCAAGTTCCCGCTAGGGAACCTACATAGGCAAAGTGCCCATTAGGGAACCTGCATCGTCCAAGTGCCCGCTAGTTAACCTAGATAGTCCATGTGCCCGCTAGTTAAACAATATAGTCCAATTGCCCGCTAGTTAACCTAGATCGTCCAAGTGCCCGTTTGTTAACCTACATAGTCCAAGGGCCCGCTAGTTAACCTACATAGTCCAAGAACCCGCTAGTTAACCTAGATAGTCCACGTGCCCGCTAGTTAACCTAGATATTCCAAGTGCCGGCTAGTTAACCTAGATCGTCCAAGTGTCCGCTAGTTAACCTACATAGTCCAAGTGCCCGTTAGGTAACCTACATAGTCCTAGTGCCCGCTAGGTAACCTAGATAGTCCAAGTTTCTTTTAGCTAACTTAGATAGTCCAAGTGCCTGCTAGGTAACCTACATAGTCAAAGTGCCCGCTAAGTAACCTAGATAGTCCAAGTTCCTTTTAGCTAACGTAGATACTCCAAGTGCCCGCTAGGTAACCTACATAGTCCAAGTGCCCGCTAGGGAACCTACAGAGTCCAAGTGCCCGGTAGGTAACCTAGATAGTCCAAATGCCCGCCATGAAACCCACATAGTCCAAGTGCCCGCTAGATAACTTACATAGTCCAAGTGACCGAGAGGGAACCTACATATTCCAAGTGCCCGTTAGGGAACCTAGATAGTCCAAGTGCCCATAGGGAACCTATATAGTCCAAGTGTCCATAGGGAACCTATATAGTCCAAGTGCCCGCTAGGGAACCTACATAGTCAAAGTGCCCGCTAGGGAACCTGCATTGTACAAGTGCCCGCTAATTAACCAAGATAGTCCAAGTGCCCGCTAGTTAACATTGATCATCCAAATGCCCGCTAGTTAACCTACATAGTCTAAGTGCCAGATAGGGAACCTACATATTCCAAGTGCCCGTTAGGGAACCTAGATAGTCCAAGTGCCCGTTGGGAACCTATATAGTCCAAGTGCCCGCTAGGGAACCTACATAGTCAAAGTGCCCGCTAGGGAACCTGCATTGTGCAAGTGCCCGCTAGTTAACCTAGATTGTCCAAGTGCCTGCTAGTTAATCTACATAGTCCAAGAACCAGCTATTAACCTAGATATTCCAAGTGCCTGCTAGTTAACCTAGATAGACCAAGTGCCCCCTAGGGAACCTATCTAGTCCAAGTGGCCCATAGGGAACCTACATAGTCCAAGTGCCCGCTAGTTAACGTAGATGGTCCAAGTACCCGCTAGGAAACGTACATAGTCCAAGTGCCCCCTAGGTAACGTACATAGCCCAAGTGCCCGCTAGGTAACCTAGATAGTCCAAGTGCCCGCTAGTTAACCTACATAGTCCAAGTGCCTGCTAGGTTACCTAGATAGTCCAAGTGCCCACTAGTTAACCTCCATAGTCCAGGTTCCCCCTAGGTAATCTAGATAGTCCAAGTGCCCGCTAGGTAACCTACATAGTCCAAATGCCCGCTAGTTATCCTACATAGTCCAAGTGACCGATAGGGAACCTACATAATCCAAGTGCCCGCTAGGGAACCTACATAGTCCAAGTGCCCGTTAGGTAACCTAGATAGTCCAAATGCCCGCTATGGAACCCACATAGTCCAAGGGCCCGCTAGGGAACCTACATACTCCAAGTGACTTTTATTAACCTAGATAGTCCTAGTGCCCGCTAGGTAACCTAGATAGTCCAAGTGCCCGCTAGTTAACCTACAAATTCTAAGTGCCCGATGGTAATCTATATAGTCCAAATGCCCGCTAGGTAACCTAGATATTCCAAGGGCCCGCTAGGTAACCTACATAGTCCTAGTGCCCCCTAGTTAACCTATATTCTCCAAGTTCCCGATAGGGAACCTACATAGTCCAAGTGCCCGCAAGGTTACCTACATAGTCCAAATGCCCTCTAGTTAACCTACATAGTCCAAGTGGCCGATAGGGAACCTATATAATCCAAGTGCCCGCTAGGGAACCTATAGAGTCCAAGTGCCCGGTAGGTAACCTAGATAGTCCAAATGCCCGCCAGGAAACCCACATAGTCCAAGTGCCAGCTAGGGAACTTACATAATCCAAGTGCCCGATAGGGAACCTACATATTCCAAGTGCCTGTTAGGGAACTTAGATAGTCCAAAGGCCCGTAGGGAACATATATAGTCCAAGTGCCAGCTAGGGAACCTACATAGTCAAAGTGCCCGCAAGGGAACCTGCATTGTCCAAATGCCCGCTAGTTAATCTACATAGTCCAGAATCTGCTAGTTTACCTAGATAGTCCAAGTGCCCGCAAGGTAACCTACATAGTCCAAAGGCCCGCTAGGTAACCTACATACTCCAAGTACCCGCTATGTAACCGAGATAGTCCAAGTGCCCGTTAGGTAACCTAGATAGTCCAAGTTCCCCCTAGGTAACCTACATTGTCCAAGTTCCCGCTAAGTAACCTAGATAGTCCAAATGCCCGTTACCTAACCTAGATAGCCCAAGTGCCCGTTCGTTAACCTAGATAGTCAAAGTGCCCGCTATGTAACCTAGACTGTCCAAGTGCCCGCTAGGTTACCTACATAGTCCAAGTGCCCGTTAATAGCATAGATAGTCCAAGTGCCCGCTACCTAACCTACATAGTCCAAGTGCCCGTTCGTTAACCTAGAAGTCCATGTGCCCGCTAGGTAACCTAGACTGTCCAAGTGCCCGCTAGGTTACCTACATAGTCCAAGTGCCCGTTAATAGCATAGATAGTCCAAGTGCCCGCTAGGTAAAATACATAGTCCAAGGGCCCGCAAGGTAATCTTTAGAGTCCAAGTGCCCGCTAGGTAACCTAGATAGTCCAAGTGCCCGTTAGGTAACCTAGATAGTCCAAGTGCCCACTAGTTAACCTACATAGTCAAAGTGCCCGCTAGGTAACCTAGACAGTCCAAGTTCCCAGTAGGTATCCTGCATAGTCCAAGTGCCCGTTAGGTAACCTAGATAGTCCAAGTGCCCGCTAGGTAACCTAGATAGTCCAAGTGCCCGTATGTTAACCTAGATAGTACAAGTGCCCGCTAAGTACCGTAGACAGTCCAAGTGCCTGCTAGGTAACCTACATAGTCCAAGTGCCCGTTCATTAACCTATATAGTCCAAGGGCCCACTAGGTATCCTGCATAGTCCAAGTGCCCGTTAGGTAACCTAGATAGTCCAAGTGCCCGCTAGGTAACCTACATAGTCCAAGTGCCCGCTAGGTAACCTAGATAGTCCAAGTGCCAGTATGTTAACCTAGATAGTCCAAGTGCCCGTTAGTTATCCTAGATAGTCCAAGTGCCCACTAGGGGACGTACATAGTCCAAGTGCCTGCTAGGAAACCTAGATAGTCTAAGTGCTCGCTAGTTAACCTACATAGTCCAAGGGTCCGCAAGTTAACCTACATAGTCCAAGTGCGCAATAGGGAACCTACATAGTCCAAGCGCCCGCTAAGGGTCTTACATAGTCTAAGTGTCCGCTAGGGAACCTACATAGTCCAAGTGCCCGTTAGGGAACCTAGATAGTCCAAGTGCCCGCTTGGGAACCTGCATCATCCAAGTGCCCGCTAGTTAATCTAGATAGTCCAAGTGCCCGCTAGTTAACCTACATAGTCCAAGTGCCCTCTAGTTAACCTAGATATTCCAAGTGCCCGCTAGGGGACGTACATAGTCCAAGTGCCCGTTTGTTATCCTAGATAGTCAAAGTCCCCACTAGGTAACCTAGACAGTCCAAGTTCCCGCTAGGTTACCTACATAGTCTATGTGACCGCTGGTTAACCTGATAGTTCAAGGGCCTGCTAGTTAACCTACATAGTCCAAGTGCCCGCTAGTTAACGTACATAGCCCAGGGCCTGCTAGTTAACCTAGATCGTCCAAGTGCCCGCTAGTTAACCTAGATAGTCCAAGTGCCCGATAGGGAACCTACATAGTCCAAGTGCCCGCTGAGGAACCTACATAGTCCAAGTGCCCGATAGGGAACCTACATATTCCAAGTGCCTGTTAGGGAACTTAGATAGTCCAAGTGCCCGTAGGGAACATATATAGTCCAAGTGCCCGCTAGGGAACCTACATAGTCAAAGTGCCCACTAGGGAACCTGCATTGTCCAAGTGCCCGCTAGTTAACCTACATAGTCCAGAACCCGCTAGTTTACCTAGATTGTCCAAGTGCCCGCTAGATAACCTATATAGTCCAAGGGCCCGCTAGTTAACCTAGATATTCCAAGTGCCCGCTAGTTAACCTAGATCGTCCAAGAGTCCCCTAGTTAACCTACATAGTCCAAGTTCCCGTTAGGTAACCTAGATAGTCCAAGTGCCCGCAAGGTAACCTACATAATCCAAGTGCCCGCTAGGTAACCTAGATATTCCAAGTTCCTCTTAGCTAACCTAGATAGTCCAAGTGCCTGCTAGGTAACCTACATAGTCCAAGTGCCCATTCCTTAACCTAGATAGTCCAAGTGCCCGCTGGGTAACCTAGACTGTCCAAATGCCCTCTAGATTACCTACATAGTCCAAGTGCACGTTCGTTAACCTAGATCATCCAAGTGCCCGCAAGGTAACCTACATAGTCCAAGGGCCCGCTAGGTAACCTACATATTCCAAGTGCCCACTAAGGAACCTAGATAGTCCAAGTGCCCGATAGGTAACCTACATAGTCCAAGTTCCCGCTAGGTAACCTAGATAGTCCAAGTGCCCGTTACCTAACCTACATAGTCCAAGTGCCCGCTAGGTAACCAATATAATCCACATGCCCGCTAGGGGCCCTAATAGTCCAAATGTCCGCTAGTTAACCTAGATAGTCCAAGTGCCCGCTAGTTAACCTAGATAGACCAAGTGCCCGCTAGGGAACCTATCTAGTCCAAGTACCCGCTAGGAAACGTACATACTCCAAGTGCCCACTAGGTAACGTACATAGTCTAAGTGCCCGCTAGGTAACGTAGATAGTCCAAGGGCCTGCTTGGGAACGTACATAGTCCAAGTGCCTGCTAGGTAACCTAGATAGTCCATGTGCCCACTAGTTAACCTACATAGTCCAGGTTCCCCCTAGGTAACCTAGATAGTCCAAGGGCCCGCTAGGTAACCTACATTGTCCTAGTGCCCCCTAGTTAACCTACATTCTCCAAGTGCCCGATAGGGAAACTACATAGTCCAAGTGCCCACTAGGTAACCAACATGTTCCAAATGCCCGCTAGTTAACCTACATAGTCCAAGTGCCCGATACGCAACCTACATAATCCAAGTGCCCGCTAGGGAACCTACATAATCCAAGTGCCCGTTAGTTAACCTAGATAGTCCAAGTGCCCGCTAGGTAACCTAGATTGTCCAACAGCCCGGTAGGTAACCTACATACTCCAAGTACACGCTAGATAACGTAGATAGTTCAAGTGCCTGCTAGGTAATCTAGATAGTCCAAGTACCCGCTAGGTAACCTACAAAGTCTAAGTGCCCGCTAAATAATCTTTATAGTCCAAATAAACGCTAGGGAGCCTATATAGTCCAAATGCCCGCTAGGTAACCTAGATAGTCTATGGGCCCGCTAGGTAACCTACATAGTCCTAGTGCCCCCTAGTTAACCTACATTTTCCAAGTGCCCGATAGGGAACCTATATAGTCCAAGTGCCTGCTAGGTAACCTACATAGTCCAAATGCCCTCTAGTTAACCTACATAGTCCAAGTGCCCGCTAGGTAACCTAGATAATCCTAGTGCCCGCTAGGGAACCTTCATAGTCTTAGTGCCAGCTAGGTAACCTAGAGAGTCCAAGTGTCCGCTAGTTAACCTAGATAGTCCTACTGCCCGTTAGTTAACCTAGAGTGTCCAAGTGCCCACTAGGGGACGTACTTAGTCCAAGTGCCCGTTAGCTAACCTAGATAGTCCAAGTGACCGGTAGTTAACATTGAGCATCCAAGTGCCCGCTAGTTAAACTAGATAGTCCAAGTGCACGCTAGTTAACCTACGTAGTCCAAGGTCCGCTAGTAAACCTAGATAGTCCAAGTGCTCGCTAGTTAACCTACATAGTCCAAGTGCCCGCTATGTAACCTAGATAGTCAAAGTGCCCGTTAGGTAACCTAGATAGTCCAAGTGCCCGCTAGGTAACCTAGATACTCAAAGTGCCCCTTACGTAACCTAGATAGTCCAAGTGCCCGCTAAGCAACCTACATAGTCCAAGTGCTCGTTCGTTAACCTAGAAGTCCAAGTGCCCGCTAGGTAACCTAGACAGTCCAAGTGCCCGCTAGGTTACCTGCATATTCCAAGTGCCCGTTCGTTAACCTAGATAGTCCAAGTGCCCACTAGGTAACCTACATAGTCCAAGTGCCCGCTAGGTAACCTATATAGTCCAAGTGCCCGCTAGGTAACCTAGATAGTCCAAGGGCCCGCTAATTAGCCTACATAGTCCAAGGGCTCACTTGTTAACTTTGATAGTCCTAGTCCCCGCTAGTTAACCTAGATAGTCCATGTGCCCGCTAGGTTACCTACATAGTCCTAGTTCCCGCTAGGTAACCTGGATAGTCCTAGTGCCCGTTACCTAACATAGATCGTCCAAGTGCCGGTAGGCAACCTACATAGTCCAAGTGCCCGTTCGTTAACCTAGAAATCCATGTCGCCGCTAGGTAAACTAGACAGTCCAACTGCCCGCTAGGTTACCTGCATAGTCCAAGTGCCCGTTAGGTAACCTAGATAGTCCAAGTGCCCGCTAGGTGACCTAAATAGTCAAAGTGCCTTCTAGGTAACCTAGATAGTCCAAGTTCCTGTTAGCTAACCTAGATAGTCCATGTGCCCGCTAGGTAACCTACATAGTCCAAGGACCCGCTCCTTAACCTAGTTCGTCCAAGTGTCCGCTAGTTAACCTACATAGTCCAAGTGCCCGCTAAATAACCAAGATAGTCAAAGTGCCCGATAGGTTACCTACATAGTCCAAGTTCCCACTAGGAAACCTAGATAGTCCAAGTGCCCGTTACATAACCTAGACAGTCCAAGTGCCCGTTAGGTAACCTACATAGTCCAAATGCCCGCTAGTAACCTACATAGTCCAAGTGCCTGATAGGGAACCTACGTAATCCAAGTGCCCGCTAGGAAACTTACATAGTCCAAGTGCCCGTTAGTTAACCTAGATAGTCCAAGTGCCCGCTAGTTAACCTAGATAGTCCAAGTACCCGCTAGGTAACGTAGATAGTTCAAGTGCACGCTAGGTAACCTAGATAGTCCAATTGCCCGCTATGTAACCTACAATGTCCAAGTGCCCCCCAGGTAATCTATATAGTCCAAATGCCCGCTAGGGCACCTACATAGTCGAAATACCCGCTCTTTAACCTACATAGTCCAAGTGCCCGCTAGCTAACCTAGATAGTCTAAGGGCCCACTAGTTAACCTACATAGTTTAAGTGCCCGCTAGCTAACCTACATAGTCCAAGTGCCCGCTAGTTAACCTAGATCGTCCAAGTGCCCGCTAGTTAACCTACATAGTCCAAGGGACCGCTAGTTAACCTACATAGTGAAAGGGCCCGCTAGTTAACCTAGATCGTCCAAGTGTCCGCTAGTTAACCTACATTTTCCAAGTGCCCGCTAGTTAACCTACATAATCCAAGTGCCCCTTAGCTAACCTAGATAGTCCAAGGGCCCGTTAGTTGACCTACATAGTCCAAGTACGGGCTAATTAACCTATATTGTCCAAGTGCCAGTTAGCTAACCTAGATAGTCAAAGGGCCCACTAGTTAACCTACATAGTTCAAGTCCCCGCTAGCTAACCTAGATAGTCCAAGGGCCCGCTAGGTAACCTACATAGTCCAAGTGCCAGCTAGGGTATGTAAATAGAGCAAGTGCCCGCTAGGTAACCTAGATATCCAAGTGCCCAGTAGTTAACCTACATAGTCCCAATGCCCGATACAAACCTACATAGTCCAAGTGCCCAATAGGGAACCTATATAGTCCAAGTACCCCCTATGGAACCTACACAGTCCAAGTGCCCATTAGGGAACCTGGACAGCCCAAGTGCCCACTAGGGAACCTGAATCGTCCAAGTGCTCGCCAGGTAATCTAGAGAGTCCAAGGGCCTGCTAGATAACCTACATAGTCCAAGTGCCCGATACGGAATCTGCATAGTCCAAGTGCCCGCTAGGGAACCTACATAATCCAAGTGCCCTTTAGGGAAACTAGAGAGTCCAAGTGCCCATAGGGAACCTATATAGTCCAATTTCCCGCTAGGGAACCTACATAGGCAAAGTGCCCCTTAGGGAACCTGCATCGTCCAAGTGCCCGCTAGTTAACCTAGATAGTCCAAGTGCCCGCTAGTTAAACAATATAGTCCAATTGCCCGCTAGTTAACCTAGATCGTCCAAGTGCCCGTTTGTTAACCTACATAGTCCAAGGGCCCGCTAGTTAACCTACATAGTCCAAGAACCCGCTAGTTAACCTAGATAGTCCAAGTGCCCGCTAGTTAACCTAGATATTCCAAGTGCCGGCTAGTTAACCTAGATCGTCCAAGTGTCCGCTAGTTAACCTACCTAGTCCAAGTGCCCGATAGGTAACCTACATAGTCCTAGTGCCCGCTAGGTAACCTAGATAGTCCAAGTTTCTTTTAGCTAACTTAGATAGTCTAAGTGCCTGCTAGGTAACCTACATAGTCAAAGTGCCCGCTAAGTAACCTAGATAGTCCAAGTTCCTGTTAGCTAACGTAGATACTCCAAGTGCCCGCTAGGTAACCTATATAGTCCAAGTGCCCGCTAGGGAACCTACAGAGTCCAAGTGCCCGGTATGTAACCTAGATAGTCCAAATGCCCGCCATGAAACCCACATAGTCCAAGTGCCCGCTAGGGAACTTACATAGTCCAAGTGCCCGAGAGGGAACCTACATATTCCAAGTGCCCGTTAGGGAACCTAGATAGTCCAAGTGCCCATAGGGAACCTATATAGTCCAAGTGTCCATAGGGAACCTATATAGTCCAAGTGCCCACTAGGGAACCTACATAGTCAAAGTGCCCGCTAGGGAACCTGCATTGTACAAGTGCCCGCTAATTAACCAAGATAGTCCAAGTGCCCGCTAGTTAACATTGATCATCCAAATGCCCGCTAGTTAACCTACATAGTCTAAGTGCCAGATAGGGAACCTACATATTCCAAGTGCCCGTTAGGGAACCTAGATAGTCCAAGTGCCCGTTGGGAACCTATATAGTCCAAGTGCCCGCTAGGGAACCTACATAGTCAAAGTGCCCGCTAGGGAACCTGCATTGTGCAAGTGCCCGCTAGTTAACCTAGATTGTCCAAGAGCCTGCTAGTTAATCTACATAGTCCAAGAACCAGCTATTAACCTAGATATTCCAAGTGCCCGCTAGTTATCCTAGATAGTCCAAGTGCTCACTAGTCAACCTAGATAGTCCAAGTGCCCGCTAGTTAACCTAGATAGACCAAGTGCCTGCTAGGGAACCTACCTAGTCCAAGTGCCCCATAGGGAACCTACATAGTCCAAGTGCCCGCTAGTTAACATAGATAGTCCAAGTACCCGCTAGGAAACGTACATAGTCCAAGTGCCCGCTAGTTAACGGACATAGTCCAAGTGCCCGCTAGGTAAGGTAGATAGTCCAAGTGCCCGCTAGGGAACGTACATAGTCCAAGTGCCTGCTATGTAACCTAGATAGTCCAAGTACCCGCTAGTTAACCTATATAGTCAAAGTTCCCCCTAGGTAACATAGATCGTCCAAGTGCCCGCTAGTTAACCTAAATAGTCAATGGGCCCGCTAGTTAACCTACATAGTGCAAGAGCCCGCTAGTTAACCTAGATCATCCAAGTACCTGCTAGTTAACCTAGATCGTCCAAGTGTCCGCTATTTAACCTATATAGTCCAAGTGCCCCCTAGGGAACCTACATAGTCCAAGTGCCTGCTAGGGAACCTACATAGTCGAAGTGCCCGCTCTGGAACATACATAGTCCAAGTGCCCGCTAGGCAATATACATAGTCCAAGGGCCCGCTAGTTAACGTAGATAGTCCAAGTGCCGCTAGTTAATCTACATAGTCCAAAGGCTCGCTAGTTAACCTACATAGTCCAAGTACCCGCTAGTTTACCTAGATCTTCCAAGTGCACGCTAGTAAACCTACATAGTCCAAGGGCCCGCTAGTTAACCTACATAGTCCAAGGGCCCGCTAGTTAACCTACATCGTCCAAGGGCCCGCTAGTTAACCTAGATAGTCCAAGTGCCCGCTAGTTAACCTACATAGTCCAAGGGCCCGCTAGGTAACCTAGATAGTCCAAGTGTCCGCTAGATAACCTAGAGTCCAAGTGCTCGCTAGTTAACCTACATAGTCCAAGTGCCCGCTATGTAACCTAGATAGTCAAAGTGCCCGTTAGGTAACGTAGATAGTCCAAGTGCCTGCTAGGTAACTTACATTGTCCAAGTTCCCGCTAGGTAACCTAGATAGTCCAAGTGCCCGTTACCTAACCTAGATAGTCCAAGTGCCCGCTAGGCCACCTACATTGTCCAAGAGCCCGTTCGTTAACCTAGAAGTCCAAGTGCCCGCTAGGTAACCTAGACAGTCCACGTGCCCGTTAGGTTACCTGCATATTCCAAGTGCCCATTCGTTAACCTAGAGAGTCCAATTGCCCACTAGGTAACCTACATAGTCCAAGTGCCCGCTAGGTAACCTATATTCTCCAAGTTCCCGATAGGGAACCTACATAGTCCAAGTGCCCGCAAGGTTACCTACATAGTCCAAATGCCCTTTAGTTAACCTACATAGTCCAAGTGGCCGATAGGGAACCTATATAATCCAAGTGCCCGCTAGGGAACCTATAGAGTCCAAGTGCCCGGTAGGTAACCTAGATAGTCCAAATGCCCGCCAGGAAACCCACATAGTCCAAGTGCCAGCTAGGGAACTTACATAATCCAAGTGCCCGATAGGGAACCTACATATTCCAAGTGCCTGTTAGGGAACTTAGATAGTCCAAAGGCCCGTAGGGAACATATATAGTCCAAGTGCCAGCTAGGGAACCTACATAGTCAAAGTGCCCGCAAGGGAACCTGCATTGTCCAAATTCCCGCTAGTTAATCTACATAGTCCAGAATCTGCTAGTTTACCTAGATAGTCCAAGTGCCCGCAAGGTAACCTACATAGTCCAAAGGCCCGCTAGGTAACCTACATACTCCAAGTACCCGCTATGTAACCGAGATAGTCCAAGTGCCCGTTAGGTAACCTAGATAGTCCAAGTTCCCCCTAGGTAACCTACATTGTCCAAGTTCCCGCTAAGTAACCTAGATAGTCCAAATGCCCGTTACCTAACCTAGATAGCCCAAGTGCCCGTTCGTTAACCTAGATAGTCAAAGTGCCCGCTATGTAACCTAGACTGTCCAAGTGCCCGCTAGGTTACCTACATAGTCCAAGTGCCCGTTAATAGCATAGATAGTCCAAGTGCCCGCTACCTAACCTACATAGTCCAAGTGCCCGTTCGTTAACCTAGAAGTCCATGTGCCCGCTAGGTAACCTAGACTGTCCAAGTGCCCGCTAGGTTACCTACATAGTCCAAGTGCCCGTTAATAGCATAGATAGTCCAAGTGCCCGCTAGGTAACCTACATAGTCCAAGGGCCCGCAAGGTAACCTTTAGAGTCCAAGTGCCCGCTAGGTAACCTAGATAGTCCAAGTGCCCGTTAGGTAACCTAGATAGTCCAAGTGCCCGCTAGTTAACCTACATAGTCAAAGTGCCCGCTAGGTAACCTAGACAGTCCAAGTTCCCACTAGGTATCCTGCATAGTCCAAGTGCCCGTTAGGTAACCTAGATAGTCCAAGTGCCCGCTAGGTAACCTAGATAGTCCAAGTGCCCGTATGTTAACCTAGATAGTCCAAGTGCCCGCTAAGTACCGTAGACAGTCCAAGTGCCTGCTAGGTAACCTACATAGTCCAAGTGCCCGTTCATTAACCTATATAGTCCAAGGGCCCACTAGGTATCCTGCATAGTCCAAGTGCCCGTTAGGTAACCTAGATAGTCCAAGTGCCCGCTAGGTAACCTACATAGTCCAAGTGCCCGCTAGGTAACCTAGATAGTCCATGTGCCAGTACGTTAACCTAGATAGTCCAAGTGCCCGTTAGTTATCCTAGATAGTCCAAGTGCCCACTAGGGGACGTACATAGTCCAAGTGCCTGCTAGGTAACCTAGATAGTCTAAGTGCTCAGTAGTTAACCTACATAGTCCAAGGGTCCACAAGTTAACCTACATAGTCCAAGTGCGCAATAGGGAACCTACATAGTCCAAGCGCCCGCTAAGGGACTTACATAGTCTAAGTGCCCACTAGGGAACCTACATAGTCCAAGTGCCCGTTAGGGAACCTAGATAGTCCAAGTGCCAGCTAGGGAACCTGCATCATCCAAGTGCCCGCTAGTTAATCTAGACAGTCCAAGTGCCCGCTAGTTATCCTACATAGTCCAAGGTCCTATACTTAACCTAGATAGTCCAAGTGCCCTCTAGTTAACCTAGATATTCCAAGTGCCCGCTAGGGTACGTACATAGTCCAAGTGCCCGTTTGTTATCCTAGATAGTCAAAGTGCCCACTAGGTAACCTAGACAGTCCAAGTTCCCGCTAGGTTACCTACATAGTCTAAGTGACCGCTGGTTAACCTGATAGTTCAAGGGCCTGCTAGTTAACCTACATAGTCCAAGTGCCCGCTAGTTAACGTACATAGCCCAGGGCCTGCTAGTTAACCTAGATCGTCCAAGTGCCCGCTAGTTAACCTAGATAGTCCAAGTGCCCGATAGGGAACCTACATAGTCCAAGTGCCCGCTGAGGAACCCACATAGTCCAAGTGCCCGATAGGGAACCTACATATTCCAAGTGCCTGTTAGGGAACTTAGATAGTCCAAGTGCCCGTAGGGAACATATATAGTCCAAGTGCCCGCTAGGGAACCTACATAGTCAAAGTGCCCACTAGGGAACCTGCATTGTCCAAGTGCCCGCTAGTTAACCTACCTAGTCCAGAACCCGCTAGTTTACCTAGATTGTCCAAGTGCCCGCTAGATAACCTATATAGTCCAAGGGCCCGCTAGTTAACCTAGATATTCCAAGTGCCCGCTAGTTAACCTAGATCGTCCAAGAGTCCCCTAGTTAACCTACATAGTCCAAGTTCCCGTTAGGTAACCTAGATAGTCCAAGTGCCCGCAAGCTAACCTACATAATCCAAGTGCCCGCTAGGTAACCTAGATATTCCAAGTTCCTGTTAGCTAACCTAGATAGTCCAAGTGCCTGCTAGGTAACCTACATAGTCCAAGTGCCCATTCCTTAACCTAGATAGTCCAAGTGCCCGCTAGGTAACCTAGACTGTCCAAATGCCCTCTAGATTACCTACATAGTCCAAGTGCACGTTCGTTAACCTAGATCATCCAAGTGCCCGCAAGGTAACCTACATAGTCCAAGGGCCCGCTAGGTAACCTACATATTCCAAGTGCCCACTAAGGAACCTAGATAGTCCAAGTGCCCGATAGGTAACCTATATAATCCAAGTTCCCGCTAGGTAACCTAGATAGTCCAAGTGCCCGTTACCTAACCTACATAGTCCAAGTGCCCGCTAGGTAACCAATATAATCCACATGCCCGCTAGGGGCCCTAATAGTCCACATGTCCGCTAGTTAACCTAGATAGTCCAAGTGCCCGCTAGTTAACCTAGATAGAACAAGTGCCCGCTAGGGAACCTATCTAGTCCAAGTACCCGCTAGGAAACGTACATACTCCAAGTGCCCACTAGGTAACGTACATAGTCTAAGTGCCCGCTAGGTAACGTAGATAGTCCAAGGGCCTGCTTGGGAACGTACATAGTCCAAGTGCCTGCTAGGTAACCTAGATAGTCCATGTGCCCACTAGTTAACCTACATAGTCCAGGTTCCCCCTAGGTAACCTAGATAGTCCAAGGGCCCGCTAGGTAACCTACATTGTCCTAGTGCCCCCTAGTTAACATACATTCTCCAAGTGCCCGATAGGGAACCTACATAGTCCAAGTGCCCGATAGGGAACCTACATAGTCCAAGTGCCCGCTAGGTTACCTGCATATTCCAAGTGCCCGTTAGTTAACCTAGATAATCCAAGTGCCCACTAGGTAACCTACATAGTCCAAGTGCCCGCTAGGTAACCTATATAGCCCAAGTGCCCGCTAGTTAACCAATATAGTCCAAGGGCTCACTTGTTCACTTTGATAGTTCAAGTGCCCGCTAGTTAACCTAGATCGTCCAAGTGCCCGCTAGTTAACCTAGATTGTCCAAGTTCCCGCTAGTTAACCTACATAGTCCAAGGGCCCACTAGTTAACCTAGATAGTCCAAGTGTCCTTTAGTTAACCTACATAGTCCAAGTGCCCGCTAGTTAACCTATATACCAAGTGCCCGTTACGTAACCTAGATATTCCAAGGGCACTCTAGTTAACCTATATCGTCCAACTGCCCGCTAGGCAACCTAGATAGTCCAAGTGCCCGCTAAGGAACCTACATAGTCCAAGTGCACGCTAGTTAACCTAGATAGTCCAAGTGCCCGCTAGTTAACCTACATAGTCCAAGTTCCCGCTAGGTAACCTAGATACTGCAAGTGCCCGCTTGTTAACCTAGATAGTTCATGTACCCGCTAGGCAACCTAGATTGTCCAAGGGCCCCCTAGTTAGCCTACATAGTCCAAGTGCCCGGTAGTTCATCTAGATAGTCCAAGGGCCCGCTACTTAAGGTAGATAGTACAAGTGCCACTAGTTAATCTACATAGTCCAAGTGCCCGCTAGGGAACCTACATAGTCCAAGTGCCCGTTAGGTAACCTAGATAGTCAAAATGCCAGCTAGGGAACCCACATAGTCCAAGTGCCCGCTAGGGAACCTACATAGTCCAAGTACCCGCTAGGTAACGTACATAGTCCAAGTGCCCGCTAGGTAACGTAGATAGTTCAAGTGCCCGCTAGTTAACCTACATAGTCCAAGTGCCTGCTAGGTAACCTAGATAGTCCAAGTGCCCACTAGTTAACCTACATAGTCCAGGTTCCCCCTAAGTAACCTAGATAGCCCAAGGGCCCGCTAGTTGACCTACATAGTCCAAGTGCCCGCTAGTTAACCTAGATAGTCCAACTGACTGCTAGGTAACCTACATAGTGCAAGTGTCCGCTAGTTAACCTAAGAAGTCCAAGGGCCCGCTAGTTAACATACATAGTCCAAGTGCCCGGTAGTTAACTAACAGAGTTCAAGTGTCCGTAGGGAACATTCATAGTCCAAGTGCCCCCTAGGGAACCTACATAGTCCAAGTGCCCACTAGGGAACCTACGTAGTCCAAGTGCCCGCTAGGGAATCTACATAGTCCAAGGGCCCGCTGGTTAATGTAGATAGTCCAAGTGCTGCTAGTTAATCTATGTAGTCCAAGTGCCCGCTAGGGATTCTACATAGTCGAAGGGCCCGCTAGTTAACGTAGATATTCCAAGTGCCGCTAGTTAATCTACATAGTCCAAGGGCCCGTTAGTTAACCTACATAGTCCAAATACCCGCTAGTTAAACTACATCGTCCAAGGGCCCGCTAGTTAACCTAGATAGTCCAAGTGCCCACAGTTAACCTACATAATCCAAGTGCTTGCTAGGTAACCTAGACAGTTCAAGTGACCACTAGGTTACCTACATAGTCCAAGTGCCCGCTAGTTATCCTAGATAGTCCAAGTGCTCACTAGTCAACCTAGATAGTCCAAGTGCCCGCTAGTTAACCTAGATAGACCAAGTGCCTGCTAGGGAACCTACCTAGTCCAAGTGCCCCATAGGGAACCTACATAGTCCAAGTGCCCGCTAGTTAACATAGATAGTCCAAGTGCCCGCTAGTTAACGGACATAGTCCAAGTGCCCGCTAGGTAAGGTAGATAGTCCAAGTGCCCGCTAGGGAACGTACATAGTCCAAGTGCCTGCTATGTAACCTAGATAGTCCAAGTACCCGCTAGTTAACCTATATAGTCAAAGTTCCCCCTAGGTAACATAGATCGTCCAAGTGCCCGCTAGTTAACCTAAATAGTCAATGGGCCCGCTAGTTAACCTACATAGTGCAAGAGCCCGCTAGTTAACCTAGATCATCCAAGTACCTGCTAGTTAACCTAGATCGTCCAAGTGTCCGCTATTTAACCTATATAGTCCAAGTGCCCCCTAGGGAACCTACATAGTCCAAGTGCCTGCTAGGGAACCTACATAGTCGAAGTGCCCGCTCTGGAACATACATAGTCCAAGTGCCCGCTAGGCAATATACATAGTCCAAGGGCCCGCTAGTTAACGTAGATAGTCCAAGTGCCGCTAGTTAATCTACATAGTCCAAAGGCTCGCTAGTTAACCTACATAGTCCAAGTACCCGCTAGTTTACCTAGATCTTCCAAGTGCACGCTAGTAAACCTACATAGTCCAAGGGCCCGCTAGTTAACCTACATAGTCCAAGGGCCCGCTAGTTAACCTACATCGTCCAAGGGCCCGCTAGTTAACCTAGATAGTCCAAGTGCCCGCTAGTTAACCTACATAGTCCAAGGGCCCGCTAGGTAACCTAGATAGTCCAAGTGTCCGCTAGATAACCTAGAGTCCAAGTGCTCGCTAGTTAACCTACATAGTCCAAGTGCCCGCTATGTAACCTAGATAGTCAAAGTGCCCGTTAGGTAACGTAGATAGTCCAAGTGCCTGCTAGGTAACTTACATTGTCCAAGTTCCCGCTAGGTAACCTAGATAGTCCAAGTGCCCGTTACCTAACCTAGATAGTCCAAGTGCCCGCTAGGCCACCTACATTGTCCAAGAGCCCGTTCGTTAACCTAGAAGTCCAAGTGCCCGCTAGGTAACCTAGACAGTCCACGTGCCCGTTAGGTTACCTGCATATTCCAAGTGCCCATTCGTTAACCTAGAGAGTCCAATTGCCCACTAGGTAACCTACATAGTCCAAGTGCCCGCTAGGTAACCTATATTCTCCAAGTTCCCGATAGGGAACCTACATAGTCCAAGTGCCCGCAAGGTTACCTACATAGTCCAAATGCCCTTTAGTTAACCTACATAGTCCAAGTGGCCGATAGGGAACCTATATAATCCAAGTGCCCGCTAGGGAACCTATAGAGTCCAAGTGCCCGGTAGGTAACCTAGATAGTCCAAATGCCCGCCAGGAAACCCACATAGTCCAAGTGCCAGCTAGGGAACTTACATAATCCAAGTGCCCGATAGGGAACCTACATATTCCAAGTGCCTGTTAGGGAACTTAGATAGTCCAAAGGCCCGTAGGGAACATATATAGTCCAAGTGCCAGCTAGGGAACCTACATAGTCAAAGTGCCCGCAAGGGAACCTGCATTGTCCAAATTCCCGCTAGTTAATCTACATAGTCCAGAATCTGCTAGTTTACCTAGATAGTCCAAGTGCCCGCAAGGTAACCTACATAGTCCAAAGGCCCGCTAGGTAACCTACATACTCCAAGTACCCGCTATGTAACCGAGATAGTCCAAGTGCCCGTTAGGTAACCTAGATAGTCCAAGTTCCCCCTAGGTAACCTACATTGTCCAAGTTCCCGCTAAGTAACCTAGATAGTCCAAATGCCCGTTACCTAACCTAGATAGCCCAAGTGCCCGTTCGTTAACCTAGATAGTCAAAGTGCCCGCTATGTAACCTAGACTGTCCAAGTGCCCGCTAGGTTACCTACATAGTCCAAGTGCCCGTTAATAGCATAGATAGTCCAAGTGCCCGCTACCTAACCTACATAGTCCAAGTGCCCGTTCGTTAACCTAGAAGTCCATGTGCCCGCTAGGTAACCTAGACTGTCCAAGTGCCCGCTAGGTTACCTACATAGTCCAAGTGCCCGTTAATAGCATAGATAGTCCAAGTGCCCGCTAGGTAACCTACATAGTCCAAGGGCCCGCAAGGTAACCTTTAGAGTCCAAGTGCCCGCTAGGTAACCTAGATAGTCCAAGTGCCCGTTAGGTAACCTAGATAGTCCAAGTGCCCGCTAGTTAACCTACATAGTCAAAGTGCCCGCTAGGTAACCTAGACAGTCCAAGTTCCCACTAGGTATCCTGCATAGTCCAAGTGCCCGTTAGGTAACCTAGATAGTCCAAGTGCCCGCTAGGTAACCTAGATAGTCCAAGTGCCCGTATGTTAACCTAGATAGTCCAAGTGCCCGCTAAGTACCGTAGACAGTCCAAGTGCCTGCTAGGTAACCTACATAGTCCAAGTGCCCGTTCATTAACCTATATAGTCCAAGGGCCCACTAGGTATCCTGCATAGTCCAAGTGCCCGTTAGGTAACCTAGATAGTCCAAGTGCCCGCTAGGTAACCTACATAGTCCAAGTGCCCGCTAGGTAACCTAGATAGTCCATGTGCCAGTACGTTAACCTAGATAGTCCAAGTGCCCGTTAGTTATCCTAGATAGTCCAAGTGCCCACTAGGGGACGTACATAGTCCAAGTGCCTGCTAGGTAACCTAGATAGTCTAAGTGCTCAGTAGTTAACCTACATAGTCCAAGGGTCCACAAGTTAACCTACATAGTCCAAGTGCGCAATAGGGAACCTACATAGTCCAAGCGCCCGCTAAGGGACTTACATAGTCTAAGTGCCCACTAGGGAACCTACATAGTCCAAGTGCCCGTTAGGGAACCTAGATAGTCCAAGTGCCAGCTAGGGAACCTGCATCATCCAAGTGCCCGCTAGTTAATCTAGACAGTCCAAGTGCCCGCTAGTTATCCTACATAGTCCAAGGTCCTATACTTAACCTAGATAGTCCAAGTGCCCTCTAGTTAACCTAGATATTCCAAGTGCCCGCTAGGGTACGTACATAGTCCAAGTGCCCGTTTGTTATCCTAGATAGTCAAAGTGCCCACTAGGTAACCTAGACAGTCCAAGTTCCCGCTAGGTTACCTACATAGTCTAAGTGACCGCTGGTTAACCTGATAGTTCAAGGGCCTGCTAGTTAACCTACATAGTCCAAGTGCCCGCTAGTTAACGTACATAGCCCAGGGCCTGCTAGTTAACCTAGATCGTCCAAGTGCCCGCTAGTTAACCTAGATAGTCCAAGTGCCCGATAGGGAACCTACATAGTCCAAGTGCCCGCTGAGGAACCCACATAGTCCAAGTGCCCGATAGGGAACCTACATATTCCAAGTGCCTGTTAGGGAACTTAGATAGTCCAAGTGCCCGTAGGGAACATATATAGTCCAAGTGCCCGCTAGGGAACCTACATAGTCAAAGTGCCCACTAGGGAACCTGCATTGTCCAAGTGCCCGCTAGTTAACCTACCTAGTCCAGAACCCGCTAGTTTACCTAGATTGTCCAAGTGCCCGCTAGATAACCTATATAGTCCAAGGGCCCGCTAGTTAACCTAGATATTCCAAGTGCCCGCTAGTTAACCTAGATCGTCCAAGAGTCCCCTAGTTAACCTACATAGTCCAAGTTCCCGTTAGGTAACCTAGATAGTCCAAGTGCCCGCAAGCTAACCTACATAATCCAAGTGCCCGCTAGGTAACCTAGATATTCCAAGTTCCTGTTAGCTAACCTAGATAGTCCAAGTGCCTGCTAGGTAACCTACATAGTCCAAGTGCCCATTCCTTAACCTAGATAGTCCAAGTGCCCGCTAGGTAACCTAGACTGTCCAAATGCCCTCTAGATTACCTACATAGTCCAAGTGCACGTTCGTTAACCTAGATCATCCAAGTGCCCGCAAGGTAACCTACATAGTCCAAGGGCCCGCTAGGTAACCTACATATTCCAAGTGCCCACTAAGGAACCTAGATAGTCCAAGTGCCCGATAGGTAACCTATATAGTCCAAGTTCCCGCTAGGTAACCTAGATAGTCCAAGTGCCCGTTACCTAACCTACATAGTCCAAGTGCCCGCTAGGTAACCAATATAATCCACATGCCCGCTAGGGGCCCTAATAGTCCACATGTCCGCTAGTTAACCTAGATAGTCCAAGTGCCCGCTAGTTAACCTAGATAGAACAAGTGCCCGCTAGGGAACCTATCTAGTCCAAGTACCCGCTAGGAAACGTACATACTCCAAGTGCCCACTAGGTAACGTACATAGTCTAAGTGCCCGCTAGGTAACGTAGATAGTCCAAGGGCCTGCTTGGGAACGTACATAGTCCAAGTGCCTGCTAGGTAACCTAGATAGTCCATGTGCCCACTAGTTAACCTACATAGTCCAGGTTCCCCCTAGGTAACCTAGATAGTCCAAGGGCCCGCTAGGTAACCTACATTGTCCTAGTGCCCCCTAGTTAACATACATTCTCCAAGTGCCCGATAGGGAACCTACATAGTCCAAGTGCCCGATAGGGAACCTACATAGTCCAAGTGCCCGCTAGGTTACCTGCATATTCCAAGTGCCCGTTAGTTAACCTAGATAATCCAAGTGCCCACTAGGTAACCTACATAGTCCAAGTGCCCGCTAGGTAACCTATATAGCCCAAGTGCCCGCTAGTTAACCAATATAGTCCAAGGGCTCACTTGTTCACTTTGATAGTTCAAGTGCCCGCTAGTTAACCTAGATCGTCCAAGTGCCCGCTAGTTAACCTAGATTGTCCAAGTTCCCGCTAGTTAACCTACATAGTCCAAGGGCCCACTAGTTAACCTAGATAGTCCAAGTGTCCTTTAGTTAACCTACATAGTCCAAGTGCCCGCTAGTTAACCTATATACCAAGTGCCCGTTACGTAACCTAGATATTCCAAGGGCACTCTAGTTAACCTATATCGTCCAACTGCCCGCTAGGCAACCTAGATAGTCCAAGTGCCCGCTAAGGAACCTACATAGTCCAAGTGCACGCTAGTTAACCTAGATAGTCCAAGTGCCCGCTAGTTAACCTACATAGTCCAAGTTCCCGCTAGGTAACCTAGATACTGCAAGTGCCCGCTTGTTAACCTAGATAGTTCATGTACCCGCTAGGCAACCTAGATTGTCCAAGGGCCCCCTAGTTAGCCTACATAGTCCAAGTGCCCGGTAGTTCATCTAGATAGTCCAAGGGCCCGCTACTTAAGGTAGATAGTACAAGTGCCACTAGTTAATCTACATAGTCCAAGGGCCCGCTAGTTAACCTACATAGTCCAAGTGCCCGCTAGGGAACCTACATAGTCCAAGTGCCCGTTAGGTAACCTAGATAGTCAAAATGCCAGCTAGGGAACCCACATAGTCCAAGTGCCCGCTAGGGAACCTACATAGTCCAAGTACCCGCTAGGTAACGTACATAGTCCAAGTGCCCGCTAGGTAACGTAGATAGTTCAAGTGCCCGCTAGTTAACCTACATAGTCCAAGTGCCTGCTAGGTAACCTAGATAGTCCAAGTGCCCACTAGTTAACCTACATAGTCCAGGTTCCCCCTAAGTAACCTAGATAGCCCAAGGGCCCGCTAGTTGACTTACATAGTCCAAGTGCCCGCTAGTTAACCTAGATAGTCCAACTGACTGCTAGGTAACCTACATAGTGCAAGTGTCCGCTAGTTAACCTAAGAAGTCCAAGGGCCCGCTAGTTAACATACATAGTCCAAGTGCCCGGTAGTTAACTAACAGAGTTCAAGTGTCCGTAGGGAACATTCATAGTCCAAGTGCCCCCTAGGGAACCTACATAGTCCAAGTGCCCACTAGGGAACCTACGTAGTCCAAGTGCCCGCTAGGGAATCTACATAGTCCAAGGGCCCGCTGGTTAATGTAGATAGTCCAAGTGCTGCTAGTTAATCTATGTAGTCCAAGTGCCCGCTAGGGATTCTACATAGTCGAAGGGCCCGCTAGTTAACGTAGATATTCCAAGTGCCGCTAGTTAATCTACATAGTCCAAGGGCCCGTTAGTTAACCTACATAGTCCAAATACCCGCTAGTTAAACTACATCGTCCAAGGGCCCGCTAGTTAACCTAGATAGTCCAAGTGCCCACAGTTAACCTACATAATCCAAGTGCTTGCTAGGTAACCTAGACAGTTCAAGTGACCACTAGGTTACCTACATAGTCCAAGTGCCCGCTAGTTATCCTAGATAGTCCAAGTGCTCACTAGTCAACCTAGATAGTCCAAGTGCCCGCTAGTTAACCTAGATAGACCAAGTGCCTGCTAGGGAACCTACCTAGTCCAAGTGCCCCATAGGGAACCTACATAGTCCAAGTGCCCGCTAGTTAACATAGATAGTCCAAGTACCCGCTAGGAAACGTACATAGTCCAAGTGCCCGCTAGTTAACGGACATAGTCCAAGTGCCCGCTAGGTAAGGTAGATAGTCCAAGTGCCCGCTAGGGAACGTACATAGTCCAAGTGCCTGCTATGTAACCTAGATAGTCCAAGTACCCGCTAGTTAACCTATATAGTCAAAGTTCCCCCTAGGTAACATAGATCGTCCAAGTGCCCGCTAGTTAACCTAAATAGTCAATGGGCCCGCTAGTTAACCTACATAGTGCAAGAGCCCGCTAGTTAACCTAGATCATCCAAGTACCTGCTAGTTAACCTAGATCGTCCAAGTGTCCGCTATTTAACCTATATAGTCCAAGTGCCCCCTAGGGAACCTACATAGTCCAAGTGCCTGCTAGGGAACCTACATAGTCGAAGTGCCCGCTCTGGAACATACATAGTCCAAGTGCCCGCTAGGCAATATACATAGTCCAAGGGCCCGCTAGTTAACGTAGATAGTCCAAGTGCCGCTAGTTAATCTACATAGTCCAAAGGCTCGCTAGTTAACCTACATAGTCCAAGTACCCGCTAGTTTACCTAGATCTTCCAAGTGCACGCTAGTAAACCTACATAGTCCAAGGGCCCGCTAGTTAACCTACATAGTCCAAGGGCCCGCTAGTTAACCTACATCGTCCAAGGGCCCGCTAGTTAACCTAGATAGTCCAAGTGCCCGCTAGTTAACCTACATAGTCCAAGGGCCCGCTAGGTAACCTAGATAGTCCAAGTGTCCGCTAGATAACCTAGAGTCCAAGTGCTCGCTAGTTAACCTACATAGTCCAAGTGCCCGCTATGTAACCTAGATAGTCAAAGTGCCCGTTAGGTAACGTAGATAGTCCAAGTGCCTGCTAGGTAACTTACATTGTCCAAGTTCCCGCTAGGTAACCTAGATAGTCCAAGTGCCCGTTACCTAACCTAGATAGTCCAAGTGCCCGCTAGGCCACCTACATTGTCCAAGAGCCCGTTCGTTAACCTAGAAGTCCAAGTGCCCGCTAGGTAACCTAGACAGTCCACGTGCCCGTTAGGTTACCTGCATATTCCAAGTGCCCATTCGTTAACCTAGAGAGTCCAATTGCCCACTAGGTAACCTACATAGTCCAAGTGCCCGCTAGGTAACCTATATAGTCCAAGGGCCCGCTAGGTAACCTAGATAGTCCAAGGGCCCGCAAGTTAACCTACATAGTCAAAGGGCTCACATGTTCACTTTGATAGTCCAAGTGCCCGCTAGTTAACATAGATCTTCCAAGTGCCCTCTAGTTAACCTAGATTGTCCAAGTGCCCGCTAGTTAACCTACATATTCCAAGGGCCCACTAGTTAACCTATATACCAAGTGCCCGCTACTTAACCTAGATATTCCAAGGGCACGCTAGTTAACCTATATCGTCCAAGTGCCCGCGAGGCAACCTAGATAGTCCAAGTGTGCGCTAAGGAACCTACATAGTCCAAGTGCATGCTAGTTTTCCGAGATAGTCCAAGTGCCCGTTAGTTAACCTAGATAGTCCAAGTGCCTGCTAGGTAACCTACGTAGTGCAAGTGTCCGCTAGTTAACCTACATATTCCAAGTGCCCGCTAGTTAACAGAGATAGCCCAATTGCCCGCTAGTTAACCTACATAATCTAAGTGCCCGTTGGCTAACCTATATAGTCCAAGGGCCCGCTAGTTTACTTACATAGTCAAAGTGCCAGCTAGGTAACCTAGATAGTACAAGTGCCTGATAGCTAACCTAGATAGTCCAAGTGGCGGCTAGGTAACCTACATAGTCCAAGTGCCCGTTCGTTAACCTAGATAATCCAAGTGCCAATTCGTTAACCGAGATAATCCAAGTGCCCACTAGGTAACCTAGACAGTCCAAGTGCCCGCTAGTTAACCTACATAGTCCAAGTGCCCTTTAGTTAACCTAGACAGTCCAAATGCCTGCTAGGTAACCTAGACTCTCCAAGTGCCCGCTAGGTAACCTACATAGTCCAAGTGCCCGCTAGTTAACCTAGCTAGTCCAAGTGCCCGCTAGGGAATCTACATAGTCCAAGGGCCTGCTAGTTAATGTAGATAGTCCAAGTGCCGCTAGTTAATCTACATAGTCCAAGTGCCCGCTAGTTAACCTACATAGTCCAAGTGCCCGAGAGGTAACCTAAACATTTCAAGTGACCACTAGGTTACCTACATAGTCCAAGTGCCCGTTCATTAACCTACATAGACCAAGTGCCCGCTAGGTAACCAATATAGTCCAAATGCCCGCTAGGGGCCCTAATAGTCCAAATGCCCGCTAGTTAACCTAGATAGTCCAAGTGCCCGCTAGTTAACCTAGATAGACCAAGTGCCCGCTAGGGAACCTATCTAGTCCAAGTACCTGCTAGGAAACGTACATAGTCCAAGTGCCCGCTAGGTAACATACATAGTCTAAGTGCTCGTTAGGTAACCTAGATAGTCCAAGGGCCTGCTAGGGAACGTACATAGTCCAAATGCCTGCTAGGTAACCTAGATAGTCCAAGTGCCCACTAGTTAACCTACATAGTCTAGGTTCCCCCTAGGTAACCTAGATAGTCCAAGGGCCCGCTAGGTAACCTACATTGTCCTAGTGCCCCCTAGTTAACCTACATTGTCCAAGTGCCCGATAGGGAACCTACATCGTCCAAGTGCCCGCTATGTAACCTACATGGTCCAAATGCCCGCTAGTTAACCTACATAGTCCATGTGCCCGATAGGGAACCTACATAATCCAAGTGCCCGCTAGGGAACTTATATAGTCCAAGTGCCCGTTAGGTAACCTATATAGTCCAAATGCCCGCTAGGGAACCCACATAGTCCAAGTGCCCGATAGGGAACCTACATAGTCCAAGGGCCCGCTAGGGAACCTACATAGTCCTAGTGCCCGTTAATTAACCTAGATAGTCCAAGTGCCCGCTAGGTAACCTAGATAGTCCAACAGCCCGGTAGGTAACCTACATACTCCAAGTACCCGCTAGGTAACGTAGATTGTTCTAGTGCCTGCCAGGTAACCTATATAGTCCAAGTGCCCGCTAGGTAACCTAGATAGTCCAAGGGCCCGCTAGTTAACCTACATAGTCCAAGGGCTCACTTGTTCACTTTGATAGTCCAAGTGCCCGCTAGTTATCCTAGATCTTTCAAGTGCCCGCTAGTTAACCTAGATCGTCCAAGTGCCCGCTAGTTAACCTACATAGTCCAAGGGCCCACTAGTTAACCTAGATAGTCCACGTGTCCTCTAGTTAACCTACATAGTCCAAGTGCCCGCTAGTTAACCTATATACCAAGTGCCCGCTACGTAACCTAGATATTCCAAGGGCACGCTAGTTAACCTATATCGTCCAAGTGCCCGCTAGGCAACCTTGATAGTCCAAGTGCCCGCTAAGGAACCTACATAGTCCAAGTGCACGGTAGTTATCCTAGATAGTCCAAGTGCCCGCTAGTTAACCTAGATAGTCCAAGTGCCCGCTAGGGAACGTACATAGTCCAAGTGCCCGCTAGGTAACCTAGATACTGCAAGTGCCCGCTAGTTAACCTAGATAGTTCAAGAACCCCCTAGGTAACCTAGATCGTCCAAGGGCCCCCTAGTTAGCCTACATATTCCAAGTGCCCGCTAGGTAACCTAGATAGTCCAAGTGCCCGTTCGGTAACCTAGATAGTCCAAGTGCCCTTTAGGGAACCTAGATAGTCCAAGGGCCCGCTAGTAAACCTACATAGTCCATGGGCCCGATAGTTGATCTTCATAGTGCAAGTGTCCGGTACTTTACCTACATATTCCAAGTGCCCGCTAGTTAACCTACCTAATCTAAGTTCCCGTTGGCTAACCTAGATAGTCCAAGGGCCCGCTAGTTGACCTACATAGTCCAAGTGCCCGCTAGTTAACCTAGCTAGTCCAAGTGCCCGCTAGGTAACCTAAATAGTCCAAATGCCCGCTAGGGAATCTACATAGTCCAAGGGCCTGCTAGTTAATGTAGATAGTCCAAGTGCCGCTAGTTAATCTACATAGTCCAAGTGCCCGAGAGGTAACCTAAACATTTCAAGTGACCACTAGGTTACCTACATAGTCCAAGTGCCCGTTCGTTAACCTACATATTCCAAGTGCCCGCTAGGTAACCTAGATAGTCCAACATCCCGGTAGGTAACCTATATACTCCAAGTACCCGCTAGGTAACGTAGATAGTTCAAGTGCCTGTCAGGTAGCCTAATAGTCCAAGTGCCCGCTAGGTAACCTATATAGTCCAAGTGCCCGCTAGGTAACCTAGATAGTCCAAGGGTCCGCTAGTTAACCTACATAGTCCAAGGGCTCACTTGTTCACTTTGATAGTTCAAGTGTCCGCTAGTTAACCTAGATCTTCCAAGTGCCCGCTAGTTAACCTAGATTGTCCAGGTGCCCGCTAGTTAACCTACATAGTCCAAGGGCCCACTAGTTAACCTAGATAGTCCACGTTTCCTCTAGTTAACCTACATAGTGCAAGTGCCCGCTAGTTAACCTATATACCAAGTGCCTGCTACGTAACCTAGATATTCCAAGGGCACGCTAGTTAACCTATATCGTCCAAGTGCCCGCTAGGCAACCTACAAAGTCTAAGGGCCCGCTAGGTTATCTATATAGTCCAAATGCCCGCTAGGGAACCTACATAGTCCATGTGCCCGGTAGGTAACCTAGATAATCCAAGTGCCCGCTAGTTAACCTATATCGTCCAAGTGCCCGCTAGTTAACCTAGATCGTCCAAGTGCCCGCTAGTTAACCTAGATCGTCCAAGTGCCCGCTACTTAACCTACATAGTCAATGGACCCGCAAGTTAACCGACATAGTGCAAGAGCCCGCTAGCTAACCTAGATAATCCAAGTGCCCGCTAGTTAATCTATATCGTCCAAGTGCCCGCTAGTTACCTAGATCGTCCAAGTGCCCGCTAGTTAACCTACATAGTCAATGGGCCCGCTAGTTAACCTACATAGTGCAAGTGTCCGCGAGTTAACCTACATAGTCAAAGTGCCCGATAGTGAACCTACATAATCCAAGTGCCCGCTAGGCAACCTACATAGTCCAAATGCCCGTTCGTTAACCTAGATTGTCAAAGTGCCTGCTAGGTAACCTAGATAGTCCAAGTGTCTGCTAGGTAACCTACATAGTCCAAGTGCCCGCTAGGTAACCTAAATAGTCCAAATGCCCGCTAGGGAAACTACATAGTCCAAGTGCCAGCTAGTTAACCTAGATAGTCCAAGTGCCCGTTCGTTAACCTACATAGTCCAAGTGCCCGCTAGGTAACCAATATAGTCCAAATGCCCGCTAGGGGCCCTAATAGTCCAAATGCCCGCTAGATAACCTAGATAGTGCAAGTGCTCGCTAGTTAACCTAGATAGTCCAAGTGCCTGCTAGGTAACGTACATAGTGCAAGTGTCCGCTAGTTAACCTACATATTCCAAGTGCCCGCTAGTTAACCTACATAATCTAAGTGCCCGTTGGCTAACCTAGATAGTCCAAGGGCCCGCTAGTTGACTTACATAGTCAAAGTGCCAGCTAGGTAACCTAGATAGTACAAGTGCCTGTTAGCTAACCTAGATAGTCCAAGTGGCGGCTAGGTAACCTACATAGTCCAAGTGCCCGTTCGTTAACCTAGATAATCCAAGTGCCCATTCGTTAACCGAGATAATCCAAGTGCCCACTAGGTAACCTAGACAGTCCAAGTGCCCGCTAGTTAACCTACATAGTCCAAGTGCCCTTTAGTTAACCTAGATACTGCAAGTGCCCGCTTGTTAACTAGATAGTTCATGTACCCGCTAGGCAACCTAGATTGTCCAAGGGCCCCCTAGTTAGCCTACATAGTCCAAGTGCCCGGTAGTTCATCTAGATAGTCCAAGGGCCCGCTACTTAAGGTAGATAGTACAAGTGCCACTAGTTAATCTACATAGTCCAAGGGCCCGCTAGTTAACCTACATAGTCCAAGTGCCCGCTAGGGAACCTACATAGTCCAAGTGCCCGTTAGGTAACCTAGATAGTCAAAATGCCAGCTAGGGAACCCACATAGTCCAAGTGCCCGCTAGGGAACCTACATAGTCCAAGTACCCGCTAGGTAACGCACATAGTCCAAGTGCCCGCTAGGTAACGTAGATAGTTCAAGTGCCCGCTAGTTAACCTACATAGTCCAAGTGCCTGCTAGGTAACCTAGATAGTCCAAGTGCCCACTAGTTAACCTACATAGTCCAGGTTCCCCCTAAGTAACCTAGATAGTCCAAGGGCCCGCTAGTTGACCTACATAGTCCAAGTGCCCGCTAGTTAACCTAGATAGTCCAACTGACTGCTAGGTAACCTACATAGTGCAAGTGTCCGCTAGTTAACCTAAGAAGTCCAAGGGCCCGCTAGTTAACATACATAGTCCAAGTGCCCGGTAGTTAACTAACAGAGTTTAAGTGTCCGTAGGGAACATTCATAGTCCAAGTGCCCCCTAGGGAACCTACATAGTCCAAGTGCCCACTAGGGAACCTACGTAGTCCAAGTGCCCGCTAGGGAATCTACATAGTCCAAGGGCCCGCTGGTTAATGTAGATAGTCCAAGTGCTGCTAGTTAATCTATGTAGTCCAAGTGCCCGCTAGGGATTCTACATAGTCGAAGGGCCCGCTAGTTAACGTAGATATTCCAAGTGCCGCTAGTTAATCTACATAGTCCAAGGGCCCGTTAGTTAACCTACATAGTCCAAATACCCGCTAGTTAAACTACATCGTCCAAGGGCCCGCTAGTTAACCTAGATAGTCCAAGTGCCCACAGTTAACCTACATAATCCAAGTGCTTGCTAGGTAACCTAGACAGTTCAAGTGACCACTAGGTTACCTACATAGTCCAAGTGCCCGCTAGTTATCCTAGATAGTCCAAGTGCTCACTAGTCAACCTAGATAGTCCAAGTGCCCGCTAGTTAACCTAGATAGACCAAGTGCCTGCTAGGGAACCTACCTAGTCCAAGTGCCCCATAGGGAACCTACATAGTCCAAGTGCCCGCTAGTTAACATAGATAGTCCAAGTACCCGCTAGGAAACGTACATAGTCCAAGTGCCCGCTAGTTAACGGACATAGTCCAAGTGCCCGCTAGGTAAGGTAGATAGTCCAAGTGCCCGCTAGGGAACGTACATAGTCCAAGTGCCTGCTATGTAACCTAGATAGTCCAAGTACCCGCTAGTTAACCTATATAGTCAAAGTTCCCCCTAGGTAACATAGATCGTCCAAGTGCCCGCTAGTTAACCTAAATAGTCAATGGGCCCGCTAGTTAACCTACATAGTGCAAGAGCCCGCTAGTTAACCTAGATCATCCAAGTACCTGCTAGTTAACCTAGATCGTCCAAGTGTCCGCTATTTAACCTATATAGTCCAAGTGCCCCCTAGGGAACCTACATAGTCCAAGTGCCTGCTAGGGAACCTACATAGTCGAAGTGCCCGCTCTGGAACATACATAGTCCAAGTGCCCGCTAGGCAATATACATAGTCCAAGGGCCCGCTAGTTAACGTAGATAGTCCAAGTGCCGCTAGTTAATCTACATAGTCCAAAGGCTCGCTAGTTAACCTACATAGTCCAAGTACCCGCTAGTTTACCTAGATCTTCCAAGTGCACGCTAGTAAACCTACATAGTCCAAGGGCCCGCTAGTTAACCTACATAGTCCAAGGGCCCGCTAGTTAACCTACATCGTCCAAGGGCCCGCTAGTTAACCTAGATAGTCCAAGTGCCCGCTAGTTAACCTACATAGTCCAAGGGCCCGCTAGGTAACCTAGATAGCCAAGTGTCCGCTAGATAACCTAGAGTCCAAGTGCTCGCTAGTTAACCTACATAGTCCAAGTGCCCGCTATGTAACCTAGATAGTCAAAGTGCCCGTTAGGTAACGTAGATAGTCCAAGTGCCTGCTAGGTAACTTACATTGTCCAAGTTCCCGCTAGGTAACCTAGATAGTCCAAGTGCCCGTTACCTAACCTAGATAGTCCAAGTGCCCGCTAGGCCACCTACATTGTCCAAGAGCCCGTTCGTTAACCTAGAAGTCCAAGTGCCCGCTAGGTAACCTAGACAGTCCACGTGCCCGTTAGGTTACCTGCATATTCCAAGTGCCCATTCGTTAACCTAGAAAGTCCAATTGCCCACTAGGTAACCTACATAGTCCAAGTGCCCGCTAGGTAACCTATATAGTCCAAGGGCCCGCTAGGTAACCTAGATAGTCCAAGGGCCCGCAAGTTAACCTACATAGTCAAAGGGCTCACATGTTCACTTTGATAGTCCAAGTGCCCGCTAGTTAACCTAGATCTTCCAAGTGCCCTCTAGTTAACCTAGATTGTCCAAGTGCCCGCTAGTTAACCTACATATTCCAAGGGCCCACTAGTTAACCTATATACCAAGTGCCCGCTACTTAACCTAGATATTCCAAGGGCACGCTAGTTAACCTATATCGTCCAAGTGCCCGCGAGGCAACCTAGATAGTCCAAGTGCCCGCTAAGGAACCTACATAGTCCAAGTGCATGCTAGTTTTCCGAGATAGTCCAAGTGCCCGTTAGTTAACCTAGATAGTCCAAGTGCCTGCTAGGTAACCTACGTAGTGCAAGTGTCCGCTAGTTAACCTACATATTCCAAGTGCCCGCTAGTTAACAGAGATAGCCCAATTGCCCGCTAGTTAACCTACATAATCTAAGTGCCCGTTGGCTAACCTATATAGTCCAAGGGCCCGCTAGTTGACTTACATAGTCAAAGTGCCAGCTAGGTAACCTAGATAGTACAAGTGCCTGATAGCTAACCTAGATAGTCCAAGTGGCGGCTAGGTAACCTACATAGTCCAAGTGCCCGTTCGTTAACCTAGATAATCCAAGTGCCCATTCGTTAACCGAGATAATCCAAGTGCCCACTAGGTAACCTAGACAGTCCAAGTGCCCGCTAGTTAACCTACATAGTCCAAGTGCCCTTTAGTTAACCTAGACAGTCCAAATGCCTGCTAGGTAACCTAGACTCTCCAAGTGCCCGCTAGGTAACCTAAACATTTCAAGTGACCACTAGGTTACCTACATAGTCCAAGTGCCCGTTCGTTAACCTACATATTCCAAGTGCCCGCTGGGTAACCTAGATAGTCCAACATCACGGTAGGTAACCTACATACTCCAAGTACCCGCTAGGTAACGTAGATAGTTCAAGTGCCTGCCAGGTAGCCTAGATAGTCCAAGGGCCCGCTAGGTAACCTATATAGTCCAAGTGCCCGCTAGGTAACCTAGATAGTCCAAGGGCCCGCTAGTTAACCTACATAGTCCAAGGGCTCACTTGTTCACTTTGATAGTCCAAGTGCCCGCTAGTTAACTTAGATCTTCCAAGTGCCCGCTAGTTAACCTAGATTGTCCAGGTGCCCGCTAGTTAACCTACATAGTCCAAGGGCCCACTAGTTAACCTAGATAGTCCACATGTCCTCTAGTTAACCTACATAGTCCAAGTGCCCGCTAGTTAACCTATATACCAAGTGCCCGCTACGTAACCTAGATATTCCAAGGGCACGCTAGTTAACCTACATTGTCCAAGTGCCCGCTAGGCAACCTACAAAGTCTAAGTGCCCGCTAGGTTATCTATATAGTCCAAATGCCCGCTAGGGAACCTACATAGTCCAAGTGCCCGGTAGGTAACCTAGATAATCCAAGTGCCCGCTAGTTAACCTATATCGTCCAAGTGCCCGCTAGTTAACCTAGATCGTCCAAGTGCCCGCTAGTTAACCTAGATCGTCCAAGTGCCCGCTACTTAACCTACATAGTCAATGGACCCGCAAGTTAACCGACATAGTGCAAGAGCCCGCTAGCTAACCTAGATAATCCAAGTGCCCGCTAGTTAACCTATATCTTCCAAGTGCCCGCTAGTTACCTAGATCGTCCAAGTGCCCGCTAGTTAACCTACATAGTCAATGGGCCCGCTAGTTAACCTACATAGTGCAAGTGTCCGCGAGTTAACCTACATAATCCAAGTGCCCGATAGTGAACCTACATAATCCAAGTGCCCGCTAGGCAACCTACATAGTCCAAATGCCCGTTCGTTAACCTAGATTGTCAAAGTGCCTGCTAGGTAACCTAGATAATCCAAGTGTCTGCTAGGTAACCTACATAGTCCAAGTGCCCGCTAGGTAACCTAAATAGTCCAAATGCCCGCTAGGGAATCTACATAGTCCAAGGGCCCGCTAGTTAATGTCGGTAATCCAAGTGCCGCTGGTTAATCTACATAGTCCAAGTGCCCGCTAGTTAACCTACATAGTCCAAGTGCCCGCAAGGTAACCTAGACATTTCAAGTGACCACTAGGTTACCTACATAGTCCAAGTGCCCGTTCATTAACCTACATAAACCAAGTGCCCGCTAGGTAACCAATATAGTCCAAATGCCCGCTAGGGGCCCTAATAGTCCAAATGCCCGCTAGTTAACCTAGATAGTCCAAGTGCCCGCTAGTTAACCTAGATAGACCAAGTGCCCGCTAGGGAACCTATCTAGTCCAAGTACCCGCTAGGAAACGTACATAGTCCAAGTGCCCGCTAGGTAACATACATAGTCTAAGTGCCCGTTAGGTAACCTAGATAGTCCAAGGGCCTGCTAGGGAACGTACATAGTCCAAATGCCTGCTAGGTAACCTAGATAGTCCAAGTGCCCACTAGTTAACCTACATAGTCTAGGTTCCCCCTAGGTAACCTAGATAGTCCAAGGGCCCGCTAGGTAACCTACATTGTCCTAGTGCCCCCTAGTTAACCTACATTGTCCAAGTGCCCGATAGGGAACCTACATCGTCCAAGTGCCCGCTAGGTAACCTACATGGTCCAAATGCCCGCTAGTTAACCTACATAGTCCATGTGCCCGATAGGGAACCTACATAATCCAAGTGCCCGCTAGGGAACCTATATAGTCCAAGTGCCCGTTAGGTAACCTATATAGTCCAAATGCCCGCTAGGGAACCCACATAGTCCAAGTGCCCGATAGGGAACCTACATAGTCCAAGGGCCCGCTAGGGAACCTACATAGTCCTAGTGCCCGTTAGTTAACCTAGATAGTCCAAGTGCCCGCTAGGTAACCTAGATAGTCCAACAGCCCGGTAGGTAACCTACATACTCCAAGTACCCGCTAGGTAACGTAGATTGTTCAAGTGCCTGCCAGGTAACCTATATAGTCCAAGTGCCCGCTAGGTAACCTAGATAGTCCAAGGGCCCGCTAGTTAACCTACATAGTCCAAGGGCTCACTTGTTCACTTTGATAGTCCAAGTGCCCGCTAGTTATCCTAGATCTTTCAAGTGCCCGCTAGTTAACCTAGATCGTCCAAGTGCCCGCTAGTTAACCTACATAGTCCAAGGGCCCACTAGTTAACCTAGATAGTCCACGTGTCCTCTAGTTAACCTACATAGTCCAAGTGCCCGCTAGTTAACCTATATACCAAGTGCCCGCTACGTAACCTAGATATTCCAAGGGCACGCTAGTTAACCTATATCGTCCAAGTGCCCGCTAGGCAACCTTGATAGTCCAAGTGCCCGCTAAGGAACCTACATAGTCCAAGTGCACGGTAGTTATCCTAGATAGTCCAAGTGCCCGCTAGTTAACCTAGATAGTCCAAGTGCCCGCTAGGGAACGTACATAGTCCAAGTGCCCGCTAGGTAACCTAGATACTGCAAGTGCCCGCTAGTTAACCTAGATAGTTCAAGAACCCCCTAGGTAACCTAGATCGTCCAAGGGCCCCCTAGTTAGCCTACATATTCCAAGTGCCCACTAGGTAACCTAGATAGTCCAAGTGCCCGTTCGGTAACCTAGATAGTCCTAGTGCCCTTTAGGGAACCTAGATAGTCCAAGGGCCCGCTAGTAAACCTACATAGTCCATGGGCCCGATAGTTGATCTTCATAGTGCAAGTGTCCGGTACTTTACCTACATATTCCAAGTGCCCGCTAGTTAACCTACCTAATCTAAGTTCCCGTTGGCTAACCTAGATAGTCCAAGGGCCCGCTAGTTGACCTACATAGTCCAAGTGCCCGCTAGTTAACCTAGCTAGTCCAAGTGCCCGCTAGGTAACCTAAATAGTCCAAATGCCCGCTAGGGAATCTACATAGTCCAAGGGCCTGCTAGTTAATGTAGATAGTCCAAGTGCCGCTAGTTAATCTACATAGTCCAAGTGCCCGAGAGGTAACCTAAACATTTCAAGTGACCACTAGGTTACCTACATAGTCCAAGTGCCCGTTCGTTAACCTACATATTCCAAGTGCCCGCTAGGTAACCTAGATAGTCCAACATCCCGGTAGGTAACCTATATACTCCAAGTACCCGCTAGGTAACGTAGATAGTCCAAGTGCCTGTCAGGTAGCCTAATAGTCCAAGTGCCCGCTAGGTAACCTATATAGTCCAAGTGCCCGCTAGGTAACCTAGATAGTCCAAGGGTCCGCTAGTTAACCTACATAGTCCAAGGGCTCACTTGTTCACTTTGATAGTTCAAGTGCCCGCTAGTTAACCTAGATCTTCCAAGTGCCCGCTAGTTAACCTAGATTGTCCAGGTGCCCGCTAGTTAACCTACATATTCCAAGTGCCCGCTAGTTAACAGAGATAGCCCAATTGCCCGCTAGTTAACCTACATAATCTAAGTGCCCGTTGGCTAACCTATATAGTCCAAGGGCCCGCTAGTTGACTTACATAGTCAAAGTGCCAGCTAGGTAACCTAGATAGTACAAGTGCCTGATAGCTAACCTAGATAGTCCAAGTGGCGGCTAGGTAACCTACATAGTCCAAGTGCCCGTTCGTTAACCTAGATAATCCAAGTGCCCATTCGTTAACCGAGATAATCCAAGTGCCCACTAGGTAACCTAGACAGTCCAAGTGCCCGCTAGTTAACCTACATAGTCCAAGTGCCCTTTAGTTAACCTAGACAGTCCAAATGCCTGCTAGGTAACCTAGACTCTCCAAGTGCCCGCTAGGTAACCTACATAGTCCAAGTGCCCACTAGTTAACCTAGCTAGTCCAAGTGCCCGCTATGGAATCTACATAGTCCAAGGGCCTGTTAGTTAATGTAGATAGTCCAAGTGCCGCTAGTTAATCTACATAGTCCAAGTGCCCGCTAGTTAACCTACATAGTCCAAGTGCCCGAGAGGTAACCTAAACATTTCAAGTGACCACTAGGTTACCTACATAGTCCAAGTGCCCGTTCGTTAACCTACATATTCCAAGTGCCCGCTGGACAACCTAGATAGTCCAACATCACGGTAGGTAACCTACATACTCCAAGTACCCGCTAGGTAACGTAGATAGTTCAAGTGCCTGCCAGGTAGCCTAGATAGTCCAAGTGCCCGCTAGGTAACCTATATAGTCCAAGTGCCCGCTAGGTAACCTAGATAGTCCAAGGGCCCGCTAGTTAACCTACATAGTCCAAGGGCTCACTTGTTCACTTTGATAGTCCAAGTGCCCGCTAGTTAACCTAGATCTTCCAAGTGCCCGCTAGTTAACCTAGATTGTCCAGGTGCCCGCTAGTTAACCTACATAGTCCAAGGGCCCACTAGTTAACCTAGATAGTCCACATGTCCTCTAGTTAACCTACATAGTCCAAGTGCCCGCTAGTTAACCTATATACCAAGTGCCCGCTACGTAACCTAGATATTCCAAGGGCATGCTAGTTAACCTACATTGTCCAAGTGCCCGCTAGGCAACCTACAAAGTCTAAGTGCCCACTAGGTTATCTATATAGTCCAAATGCCCGCTAGGGAACCTACATAGTCCAAGTGCCCGGTAGGTAACCTAGATAATCCAAGTGCCCGCTAGTTAACCTATATCGTCCAAGTGCCCGCTAGTTAACCTAGATCGTCCAAGTGCCCGCTAGTTAACCTAGATCGTCCAAGTGCCCGCTACTTAACCTACATAGTCAATGGACCCGCAAGTTAACCGACATAGTGCAAGAGCCCGCTAGCTAACCTAGATAATCCAAGTGCCCGCTAGTTAACCTATATCTTCCAAGTGCCCGCTAGTTACCTAGATCGTCCAAGTGCCCGCTAGTTAACCTACATAGTCAATGGGCCCGCTAGTTAACCTACATAGTGCAAGTGTCCGCGAGTTAACCTACATAATCCAAGTGCCCGATAGTGAACCTACATAATCCAAGTGCCCGCTAGGCAACCTACATAGTCCAAATGCCCGTTCGTTAACCTAGATTGTCAAAGTGCCTGCTAGGTAACCTAGATAGTCCAAGTGTCTGCTAGGTAACCTACATAGTCCAAGTGCCCGCTAGGTAACCTAAATAGTCCAAATGCCCGCTAGGGAAACTACATAGTCCAAGTGCCAGCTAGTTAACCTAGATAGTCCAAGTGCCCGTTCGTTAACCTACATAGTCCAAGTGCCCGCTAGGTAACCAATATAGTCCAAATGCCCGCTAGGGGCCCTAATAGTCCAAATGCCCGCTAGATAACCTAGATAGTGCAAGTGCTCGCTAGTTAACCTAGATAGTCCAAGTGCCTGCTAGGTAACGTACATAGTGCAAGTGTCCGCTAGTAAACCTACATATTCCAAGTGCCCGCTAGTTAACCTACATAATCTAAGTGCCCGTTGGCTAACCTAGATAGTCCAAGGGCCCGCTAGTTGACTTACATAGTCAAAGTGCCAGCTAGGTAACCTAGATAGTACAAGTGCCTGTTAGCTAACCTAGATAGTCCAAGTGGCGGCTAGGTAACCTACATAGTCCACGTGCCCGTTCGTTAACCTAGATAATCCAAGTGCCCATTCGTTAACCGAGATAATCCAAGTGCCCACTAGGTAACCTAGACAGTCCAAGTGCCCGCTAGTTAACCTACATAGTCCAAGTGCCCATTAGTTAACCTAGATAGTAAAAGTGCCTGCTAGGTAACCTAGATAGTCCAAGTGCCCGCTAGGTAACCTACATAGTCCAAGTGCCCGCTAGGTAACCTAAATAGTCCAAATGCCCGCTAGGGAATCTACATAGTCCAAGGGCCCGCTAGTTAATGTAGATAATCCAAGTGCCGCTAGTTAATCTACATAGTCCAAGTGCCCGCTAGTTAACCTACATAGTCCAAGTGCCCGCAAGGTAACCTAGACATTTCAAGTGACCACTAGGTTACCTACATAGTCCAAGTGCCCGTTCATTAACCTACATAGACCAAGTGCCCGCTAGGTAACCAATATAGTCCAAATGCCCGCTAGGGGCCCTAATAGTCCAAATGCCCGCTAGTTAACCTAGATAGTCCAAGTGCCCGCTAGTTAACCTAGATAGACCAAGTGCCCGCTAGGGAACCTATCTAGTCCAAGTACCCGCTAGGAAACGTACATAGTCCAAGTGCCCGCTAGGTAACATACATAGTCTAAGTGCTCGTTAGGTAACCTAGATAGTCCAAGGGCCTGCTAGGGAACGTACATAGTCCAAATGCCTGCTAGGTAACCTAGATAGTCCAAGTGCCCACTAGTTAACCTACATAGTCTAGGTTCCCCCTAGGTAACCTAGATAGTCCAAGGGCCCGCTAGGTAACCTACATTGTCCTAGTGCCCCCTAGTTAACCTACATTGTCCAAGTGCCCGATAGGGAACCTACATCGTCCAAGTGCCCGCTAGGTAACCTACATGGTCCAAATGCCCGCTAGTTAACCTACATAGTCCATGTGCCCGATAGGGAACCTACATAATCCAAGTGCCCGCTAGGGAACCTATATAGTCCAAGTGCCCGTTAGGTAACCTATATAGTCCAAATGCCCGCTAGGGAACCCACATAGTCCAAGTGCCCGATAGGGAACCTACATAGTCCAAGGGCCCGCTAGGGAACCTACATAGTCCTAGTGCCCGTTAGTTAACCTAGATAGTCCAAGTGCCCGCTAGGTAACCTAGATAGTCCAACAGCCCGGTAGGTAACCTACATACTCCAAGTACCCGCTAGGTAACGTAGATTGTTCAAGTGCCTGCCAGGTAACCTATATAGTCTAAGTGCCCGCTAGGTAACCTAGATAGTCCAAGGGCCCGCCAGTTAACCTACATAGTCCAAGGGCTCACTTGTTCACTTTGATAGTCCAAGTGCCCGCTAGTTATCCTAGATCTTTCAAGTGCCCGCTAGTTAACCTAGATCGTCCAAGTGCCCGCTAGTTAACCTACATAGTCCAAGGGCCCACTAGTTAACCTAGATAGTCCACGTGTCCTCTAGTTAACCTACATAGTCCAAGTGCCCGCTAGTTAACCTATATACCAAGTGCCCGCTACGTAACCTAGATATTCCAAGGGCACGCTAGTTAACCTATATCGTCCAAGTGCCCGCTAGGCAACCTTGATAGTCCAAGTGCCCGCTAAGGAACCTACATAGTCCAAGTGCACGGTAGTTATCCTAGATTGTCCAAGTGCCCGCTAGTTAACCTAGATAGTCCAAGTGCCCGCTAGGGAACGTACATAGTCCAAGTGCCCGCTAGGTAACCTAGATACTGCAAGTGCCCGCTAGTTAACCTAGATAGTTCAAGAACCCCCTAGGTAACCTAGATCGTCCAAGGGCCCCCTAGTTAGCCTACATATTCCAAGTGCCCGCTAGGTAACCTAGATAGTCCAAGTGCCCGATAGTGAACCTACATAATCCAAGTGCCCGCTAGGCAACCTACATAGTCCAAGTGCCCGTTAGTTAACCTAGATAGTCAAAGTGCCTGCTAGGCAACCTAGATAGTCCAAGTGTCCGCTAGGTAACCTAAATAGTCCAAATGCCCGCTAGGGAAACTACATATTCCAAGTGCCAGCTAGTTAACCTAGATAGTCCAAGTGCCTGTTCGTTAACCTACATAGTCCAAGTGCCCGCTAGGTAACCAATATAGTCCAAATGCCCGCTAGGGGCCCTAATAGTCCAAATGCCCGCTAGTTAACCTAGATAGTCCAAGTGCTCGCTAGTTAACCTAGATAGTCCAAGTGTCCGCTAGTTAACCTAGATAGACCTAGTGCCTGCTAGGGAACCTATCTAGTCCAAGTACCCACTAGGAAACGTAAATAGTCCAAGTGCCCGCTAGGTAACGTACATAGTCCAAGTGCCCACTAGGTAACGTAGATAGTCCATGCCCGCTAGGGAACGTACATAATCCAAGTGCCCGCTAGGTAACCTACATAGTACAGGTTCCCCCTAGGTAACCTAGATTGTCCAAGGGCCCGCTAGGTAACCTACATAATCCAAATGCCCGATAGGGAACCTATATAGTCCATGTGCCCGCTAGGTAACCTACATAGTCCAAGTGCCCGGTAGGTAACCTACATAGTCCAAATGCCCGCTAGTTAACCTACATAGTCCAAGTGCCCGATAGGGAACCTACATAATCCAAGTGCCCGCTAGGGAACCTACATAGTCCAATTGCCCGTTAGTTAACCTAGATAGTCCAAATGCCCTGTAGGGAACCCACATAGTCCAAGTGCTCGCTAGGGAACCTACATAGTCCACGTGCCTGCTAGGTAACCTAGATAGTCCAAGTGCCCACTAGTTAACCTACATAGTCCAGGTTCCCCCTAGGTAACCTAGATAGTCCAAGGGCCCGCTTGGTAACCTACATTGTACTAGTGCTCCCTAGTTAACCTACATTCTCTAAGTGCCCGCTAGGTAACCTACATGGTCCAAATGCCCGCTAGTTAACCTACATAGTCCAAGTGCCCGTTAGTTAACCTAGATAGTCCAAGTGTCCATTAGGTAACCTAGATAGTCCAACAGCCCGGTAGGTAACCTACATACTCCAAGTACCCGCTAGGTAACGTAGATAGTTCAAGTGCCTGCTAGGTAACCTAGATAGTCCAAGTGCCCGCTAGGTAACCTACAAAGTCTAAGTGCCCGCTAAGTAATCTATATAGTCCAAATAACCGCTAGGGAGCCTACATAGTCAAAATGCCCGCTAGGTAACCTAGATAGTCTATGGGCCCGCTAGGTAACCTACATAGTCCTAGTGCCCCCTAGTTAACCTACATTTTCCAAGTGCCCGATAGTGAACCTACATAGTCCAAGTGCCCGGTAGGTAACCTACATAGTCCACAAAATGCCTGATAGGGAACCTACATAATCCAAGTGCCCGCTAGTTGACCTACATAGTCCAAGTGCCCGCTAGGTAACCCAGATAATCCTAGTGCCCGCTAGGGAACCTTCATAGTCCAAGTACCCGCTATGTAACGTAGATAGTTCAAGTGCCAGCTAGGTAACCTAGATAGTCCAAGTGCCCGCTAGGTAACCTACATAGTCCAAATGCCCTCTAGTTAACCTACATATTCCAAGTGCCCGATAGGGAACCTACATAATCCATGTGCCCGCTAGTTGACCTATATAGTCCAAGTGCCTGCTACGGAACTTACATAGTCCAAGGGCCCGCTAGGGAACCTACATAGTCCAAGTGCCCGTTAGTTAACCTAGATAGTCCAAGTGCCCGCTAGATAACCTAGATAGTCCAACAGTCCGGTAGGTAACCTACATACTCCAAGTACCCGCTAGGTAATGTAAATAGTTCAAGTGCCAGCTAGGTAACCTAGATAGTCCAAGTGCCCGATAGTGAACCTACATAAACAAGGGCCTGCTAGGCAACCTACATAGTGCAAGTGCACGTTAGTTAACCTAGATAGTCAAAGTGAATGCTAGATAACCTAGATAGTCCAAGTGTCCGCTAGGTAACCTATATAGTCCAAGTGCCCGCTAGGTAACCTAAATAGTCCAAATGTCCGCTAGGGAAACTACATAGTCCAAGTGCCAGCTAGTTAACCTAGATAGTCCAAGTGCCCGTTCGTTAACCTACATAGTCCAAGTGCCCGCTAGGTAACCAATATAGTCCAAGTGCCCGCTAGGGGCCCTAATAGTCCAAATGCCCGCTAGTTAACCTAGATAGTCCAAGTGCCCGCTAGTTAACCTAGATAGACCTGGTGCCCGCTAGTTAACCTACATAGTCCAATGGCCCGTTAGTTAACCTAGATAGTCCAAGTGCCCGCTAGTTAACCTACATAGTCCAAGGGCCCGCTAGTTAACCTACATAGTCCAAGGGCCCGCTAGGGAACTTACATAGTCCAAGGGCCCGCTAGGGAACCTACAAAGTCCAAGTGCCCGTTAGTTAACCTAGACAGTCCAAGTGCCCGCTAGGTAACCTAGATATTCCAACAGCCCGGTAGGTAACCTACATACTCCAAGTAACCGCTAGGTAACGTAGATAGTTCAAGTGCCAGCTAGGTAACCTAGATAGTCCAAGTGCCCGATAGTGAACCTACATAATCCAAGTGCCCACTAGTTAACCTAGATAGTCCACGTGTCCTCTAGTTAACCTACATAGTCCAAGTGCCCGCTAGTTAACCTATATACCAAGTGCCCGCTACGTAACCTAGATATTCCAAGGGCACGCTAGTTAACCTATATCGTCCAAGTGCCCGCTAGGCAACCTTGATAGTCCAAGTGCCCGCTAAGGAACCTACATAGTCCAAGTGCACGGTAGTTATCCTAGATTGTCCAAGTGCCCGCTAGTTAACCTAGATAGTCCAAGTGCCCGCTAGGGAACGTACATAGTCCAAGTGCCCGCTAGGTAACCTAGATACTGCAAGTGCCCGCTAGTTAACCTAGATAGTTCAAGAACCCCCTAGGTAACCTAGATCGTCCAAGGGCCCCCTAGTTAGCCTACATATTCCAAGTGCCCGCTAGGTAACCTAGATTGTCCAAGTGCCCGATAGTGAACCTACATAATCCAAGTGCCCGCTAGGCAACCTACATAGTCCAAGTGCCCGTTAGTTAACCTAGATAGTCAAAGTGCCTGCTAGGCAACCTAGATAGTCCAAGTGTCCGCTAGGTAACCTAAATAGTCCAAATGCCCGCTAGGGAAACTACATATTCCAAGTGCCAGCTAGTTAACCTAGATAGTCCAAGTGCCCGTTCGTTAACCTACATAGTCCAAGTGCCCGCTAGGTAACCAATATAGTCCAAATGCCCGCTAGGGGCCCTAATAGTCCAAATGCCCGCTAGTTAACCTAGATAGTCCAAGTGCTCGCTAGTTAACCTAGATAGTCCAAGTGTCCGCTAGTTAACCTAGATAGACCTAGTGCCTGCTAGGGAACCTATCTAGTCCAAGTACCCACTAGGAAACGTACATAGTCCAAGTGCCCGCTAGGTAACGTACATAGTCCAAGTGCCCACTAGGTAACGTAGATAGTCCATGCCCGCTAGGGAACGTACATAATCCAAGTGCCCGCTAGGTAACCTACATAGTACAGGTTCCCCCTAGGTAACCTAGATTGTCCAAGGGCCCGCTAGGTAACCTACATAATCCAAATGCCCGATAGGGAACCTATATAGTCCATGTGCCCGCTAGGTAACCTACATAGTCCAAGTGCCCGGTAGGTAACCTACATAGTCCAAATGCCCGCTAGTTAACCTACATAGTCCAAGTGCCCGATAGGGAACCTACATAATCCAAGTGCCCGCTAGGGAACCTACATAGTCCAATTGCCCGTTAGTTAACCTAGATAGTCCAAATGCCCGCTAGGGAACCCACATAGTTCAAGTGCTCGCTAGGGAACCTACATAGTCCATTGGCCCGCTAGGGAACCTACATAGTCCACGTGCCCGTTAGTTAACCTAGATAGTCCCAGAGCCCGCTTGGTAACTTTGATAGTCCAACAGCCCGCTAGGTAACCTACATACTCCAAGAACCCGCTATAACGTAGATAGTTCAAGTGCCAGCTAGGTAACCTAGATAGTTCTTGTGCCCGTTACCTAACCTCGATAGTCCAATTGTCCGCTATGCAACATACATAGTCCAAGTGCCCGTTCGTTAACCTAGAAGTCCAAGTGCCCCCTAGGTAACCTAGACTCTCCACGTGCCCGCTAGGTTACCTACATAGTCTAAATGCCCGTTCGGTAACCTAGATAATGCAAGTGCCCGGTATTTAACCTACATAGTCCAAGTGCCCGCTAGGTAACCTAGATAGTCCAAGGGCCCGCTAGTTAACCTACATAGTCCAAGTGCCCGGTAGTTAACTTACATAGATCAAGTGTCCGTAGGGAACATACATAGCCCAAGTGCCCGCTAGGGAACATACATAGTCCAAGTGCCCGCTAGGGAATCTACATTCTTCAAGGGCCCGCTAGTTAAAGCAGATAGTCCAAGTTCCGCTAGTTAATCTACATAGTTCAAGGGCCCGCAAGTTAACCTACATAGTCCAAGTACCCGCTAGTTAACCTAGATCGTCCAAGTGTCCGCTAGTTAACCTACATAGTACAAGTGCCCGCTAGGGAACCTAGATAGTCCAAGTGCCCGCTCTGGAACTTACATAGTCCAAGTGCCTGCCAGGGAATCTACATAGTCCAAGGGCCCGCTAGTTAATGTAGATAGTCCAAGTGCCGCTAGTTAATCTACATAGTCCAAGGGCCCGCTAGTTAACCTACATAGTGCAAGTACCCGCTAGTTAACCTAGATCGTCCAAGTGCCCACTATGTAACCTACATAGTCCAAGGGCCCGCTAGTTAACCTACATAGTCCAAGGGCCCGCTAGTTAACCTACATAGTCCAATGGCCCGCTAGTTAACCTAGATAGAGCAAGTGCCCGCAAGTTAACCTACATAGTCCAAGTTCCCCCTAGGTAACCTACAAAGTCTAAGTGCCCGCTAAGTAATCTATATAGTCCAAATAACCGCTAGGGAGCCTACATAGTCCAAATGCCCGCTAGGTAACCTAGATAGTCTAAGGGCCCGCTAGGTAACGTACATAGTCTTAGTGCCCCCTAGTTAACCTACATTTTCTAAGTGCCCGATAGCGAACCTACATAGTCCAAGTGCCCGCTAGGTAACCTACATAGTCCAAATAGCCTCTAGTTAACCTACATAGTCCAAGTGCCCGATAGGGAACCTACGTAATCCAAGTGCCCGCTAGTTGACCTACATAGTCCAAGTGCCCGCTAGGTAACCCAGATAATCCTAGTGCCCGCTAGGGAACCTTCATAGTCCAAGTACCGCGCTAGGTAACGTAGATAGTCCAAGTGCCTGCTAGGTAACCTTCATAGTCCAAATGCCCTCTAGTTAACCTACATAGTCCAAGTGCCCGATAGGGAACCTACATAATCCAAGTGCCCGATAGTTGACCTACATAGTCCAAGTGCCCGCTAGGGAATTTACATAGTCCAAGGGCCCGCTAGGGAACCTACATAGTGAAAGTGCCCGTTAGTTAACCTAGATAGTCCAAGTGCCCGCTAGGTAACCTAGATAGTCCAACAGCCCGGTAGGTAACCTACGTACTCCAAGTACCCGCTAGGTAACGTAGATAGTTCAAGTGCCAGCTAGGTAACCTAGATAGTCCAAGTGCCCTATAGTGAACCTACATAATCCAAGTGCCCGCTAGGCAACCTACATAGTCCAAGTGCCCGTTAGTTAACCTAGATAGTCAAAGTGCCTGCTAGGTAACCTAGATAGTCCAAGTGCCAGCTAGTTAACCTAGATAGTCCAAGTGCCCGTTCGTTAACCTACATAGTCCAAGTGCCCACTAGGTAACCAATATAGTCCAAATGCCCGCTAGGGGCCCTAATAGTCCAAATGCCCGCTAGTTACCCTAGGTAGTCTAAGTGCTCGCTAGTTAACCTAGATAGTCCAAGTGCCCGCTAGTTAACCTAGATAGACCAAGTGCCCGCTAGGGAACGTATCTAGTCCAAGTACCCGCTAGGAAACGTACATAGTACAAGTGCCTGCTAGATAACGTAGATAGTCCAAGTGCCCGCTAGGGAACGTACATAGTCCAAGTGCCCGCTAGGTAACCTAGATAGTCCAAGTGCCCGCTAGTTAACCTACATAGTCCAGGTTCCCCTAGGTAACCTAGATAGTCCAAGGGCCCGCTAGGTAACCTACATAGTCCAAGTGCCCTGTAGGTAACCTACATAGTCCAAATGCCCGCTAGTTAACCTAGATAGACCAAGTGCCCGCGAGGGAACGTATCTAGTCCAAGTACCCGCTAGGAAACGTACATAGTCCAAGTGCCTGCTAGGTAACGTAGATAGTCCAAGTGCCCGCTAGGGAACGTACATAGTCCAAGTGCCCGCTAGGTAACCTAGATAGTCCAAGTGCCCACTAGTTAACCTACATAGTCCAGGTTTCCCCTAGGTAACCTAGATAGTCCAAGGGCCCGCTAGGTAACCTACATAGTCCAAGTGCCCGGTAGGTAACCTACATAGTCCAAATGCCCGCTAGTTAACCTACATAGTCCAAGTGCCCGATAGGGAACCTACATAATCCAAGTGCCTGCTAGGGAACCTACATAATCCAAGTTCCGTTAGTTAACCTAGATAGTCCAAATGCCCGCTAGGGAACCCACATAGTCCAAGTGCTCGCTAGGGAACCTACATAGTACATGGGCCCGCTAGGGAACCTACATAGTCCAAGTGCCCGTTAGTTAACCTAGATAGTCCCATTGCCCGCTTGGTAACTTAGATAGTCCAACAGCCCACTAGGTAACCTACATACCCCAAGAACCCGCTATAACGTAGATAGTTCAAGTGCCAGCTAAGTAACCAAGGTAGTTCTTGTGCCCGTTACCTAACCTAGATAGTCCAATTGCCCGCTATGCAACATACATAGTCCAAGTGCCCGTTCGTTAACCTAGAAGTCCAAGTGCCCTCTAGGTAACCTAGACTCTCCAAGTGCCCGCTAGGTTACCTACATAGTCCAAATGCCCGTTCGGTAACCTAGATAATGCAAGTGACCGGTAGTTAACCTACATAGTCCAAGTGCCCGCTAAGTAACCTAGATAGTCCAAGGGCCCGCTAGTTAACCTACATAGTCCAAGTGCCCGGTAGTTAACTTACATAGTTCAAGTGTCCGTAGGGAACATACAGAGTCCAAGTGCCCGCTAGGGAATCTACATAGTCCAAGGGCCCGCTAGTTAATGTAGATAGTCCAAGTGCTGCTAGTTAATCTACATAGTCCAAGGGCCCCCTAGTTAACCTACATAATCCAAGTACCCGCTAGTTAACCTAGATCGTCCAAGTGCCCACTATCTAACCTTCATAGTCCAAGGGCCCGCTAGTTAACCTACATAGTCCAAGGGCCAGCTAGTTAACCTACATAGTCCAATGGCCCGCTAGTTAACCTAGATTGTCCAAGTTCCCGCTAGTTAACCTACATAGGCCAAGTGCCCGCGAGGTAACCTAGACATTTCAAGTGACCACTATGTTACCTACATAGTCCAAGTGCCCGTTCATTAACCTACATAGTCCAAGTGCCCGCTAGGTAACCAATATAGTCCAAATGCTCGCTAGGGGCCCTAATAGACCAAATGCCCCCTAGTTAAACTAGATAGTCCAAGTGCCCGCTAGTTAACCTAGATAGACCAAATGCACGCTAGGGAACCTATCTAGTCCAAGTACCCGCTAGGAAACATACATAGTCCAAGTGCCCGCTAGGTAACGTAGATAGTCCAAGGGCCTGCTAGGGAACGTACATAGTCCATGTGCCTGCTAGGTAACCTAGATAGTCCAAGTTCCCACTAGTTAACCTACATAGTCCAGGTTCCCCCTAGGTAACCTAGATAGTCCAAGGTCCCGTTAGGTAACCTACATTGTCCTAGTGCCCCCTACTGAACCTATATTCTCCAAGTGCCCGATAGGGAACCTACATAGTCAAAGTGCCCGCTAGGTAACCTACATGGTCCAAATGCCCGCTAGTTAACCTACATAGTCCAAGTGCCAGATAGGGAACCTACAGAATCCAAGTGCCCGCTAGGGAACCTACATAGTCCAAGTGCCCGTTAGTTAACCTAGATAGTCCAAATGCCCGCTAGGGAACCCACATAGTCCAAGTGCTCGCTAGGGAACCTACATAGTCCATGGGCCCGCTAGGGAACCTACATAGTCCAAGTGCCCGTTAGTTAACCTAGATAGTCCCAGTGTCCGCTTGGTAACTTAGATAGTCCAACAGCCTGCTAGGTAACCTACATACTCCAAGAACTCGCTATAACGTAGATAGTTCAAGTGCCAGCTAGGTAACCTAGATAGTTCTTGTGCCCGTTACCTAACCTAGATTGTCCAATTGCCCGCTATGCAACATACATAGTCCAAGTGCCCGATCATTAACCTAGAAGTCCAAGTGCCCCCTAGGTAACCTAGACTCTCCAAGTGCCCGCTAGGTTACCTACATAGTCCAAATGCCCGTTCGGTAACCTAGATAATGCAAGTGCCCGGTAGTTAACCTACATAGTCCAAGTGCCCGCTTGGTAACATAGATAGTCCAAGGGCCCGCTAGGGAACCTACATAGTCCAAGTGCCCGGTAGTTAACTTACATAGTTCAAGTGTCCGTAGGGAACATACAGAGTCCAAGTGTCCGCTAGGGAACCTACATTGTCCAAGTGCCCGCTAGGCAATCTACATAGTCCAAGGACCCGCTAGTTAATGTAGATAGTCCATGTGCTGCTAGTTTATCTACATAGTTCAAGGGCCCGCTAGTTAACATAAATAATCCAAGTACCCGCTAGTTAACCTAGATCGTCCAAGTGTCCGCTAATTAACCTACATAGTACAAGTGCCCGCTAGGGAACCTAGATAGTCCAAGTGCCCGCTCTGGAACCTACATAGTCCAAGTGACTGCTAGGGAACCTACATAGTCCAAGTGCCCGCTCTGGAACATACATAGTCCAAGTGCCTGCCAGGGAATCTACATAGTCCAAGGGCCCGCTAGTTAATGTAGATAGTCCAAGTGCCGCTAGTTAATCTACATTGTTCAAGGGCCCGCTAGTTAACCTACATAGTCGAAGTACCCGCTAGTTAACCTAGATCGTCCAAGTGCCCACTATTTAACCTACATAGTCCAAGGGCCGGCTAGTTAACCTACAGAGTCCAATGGCCCTCTAGTTACCCTAGATAGTCCAAGTGCCCGCAAGTTAACCTACATAGTCCAAGTGCCCGCTAGGTAACCTACAAAGTCTAAGTGCCCGCTAAGTAATCTATATAGTCCAAATAACCGCTAGGGAGCCTACATAGTCCAAATGCCCGCTAGGTAACCTAGATAGTCTAAGGGCCCGCTAGGTAACCTACATAGTCCTAGTGCCCCCTAGTTAACCTAAAATTTCCAAGTGCCCGATAGCGAACCTACATAGTCCAAGTGCCCCCTAGGTAACCTACATAGTCCAAATGCCCTCTAGTTAACCTACATAGTCCAAGTGCCCGATAGGTAACCCAGATAATACTACTGCCCGCTAGGGAACCTTCATAGTCCAAGTACCCGCTAGGTAACGTAGATAGTTCAAGTGCCAGCTAGGTAACCTAGATAGTCCAAGTGCCCGCTAGGTAACCTACATAGTCCAAATGCCCTCTAATTAACCTACATAGTCCAAGTGCCCGATAGGGAACCTACATAATCCAAGTGCCCGCTAGTTGACCTACATAGTCCAAGTGCCCGCTAGGGAACCTACATAGTCCAAGTGCCCGTTAGTTAATCTAGATAGTCCAAGTGCCCGCTAGGTAACCTAGATAGTCCAACAGCCCGGTAGGTAACCTACATACTCCAAGTACCCGCTAGGTAACGTAGATAGTTCAAGTGCCAGCTAAGTAACCTAGATAGTCCAAGTGCCCGATAGTGAACCTACATAATCCAAGTGCCCGCTAGGCAACCTACATAGTCCAAGTGCCCGTTAGTTAACCTAGATAGTCAAAGTGCCTGCTAGGTAACCTAGATAGTCCAAGTGTCCGCTAGGTAACCTATATAGTTCAAGTGCATGCTAGGTAACCTAAATAGTCCAAATGCCCGCTAGGGAAACTACATAGTCCAAGTGCCAGCTAGTTAACCTAGATAGTCCAAGTGCCCGTTCGTTAACCTACATAGTCCAAGTGCCCGCTAGAAACGTGCATAGTCCAAGTGCCCGCTAGGTAACCTACATAGTCCAAGTGCCCACTAGGTAACGTAGAGAGTCGAAGTGCCCGCTAGGGAACGTACATAGTCCAAGTGTCCGCTAGGTAACCTAGATAGTCCAAGTGCCCACAGGTTAACCTACATAGTCCAGGTTCCCCCTAGGTAACCTACATAGTCCAGGTTCCCCCTAGGTAACCTAGATAGTCCAAGGGCCCGCTAAGTAACCTACATAGTCCAAAAGCCCGATAGGGAACCTACATAGTCCAAGTGCCTGCTAGGTAACCTACATAGTCCAAATGCCCACTAGTTAACCTACATAGTCCAAGTGCCCGATAGGGAACCTACATAATCCAAGTGCCCGCTAGGGAACCTACATAGTCCAAGTGCCCGTTAGTTAACCTAGATAGTCCAAATGACCGTTAGGTAACCCACATAGTTCAAGTGCTCGCTAGGGAACCTACATAGTCCATGGGCCCGCTAGGGAACCTACATAGTCCAAGTGCCCGTTAGTTAACCTAGATAGTCCCAGTGCCCGCTTGGTAACTTAGATAGTCCAACAGCCCGCTAGGTAACCTACATACTCCAAGAACCCGCTATAACGTAGATAGTTCAAGTGCCAGCTAGGTAACCTAGATAGTTCTTGTGCCCGTTACCTAACCTAGATTGTCCAATTGCCCGCTATGCAACATACATAGTCCAAGTACCCGTTCATTAACCTAGAAGTCCAAGTGCCCGCTAGGTAACCTAGACTGTCCAAGTGCCCGCTAGGTTACCTACATAGTCCAAATGCCCGTTCGGTAACCTACATAATGCAAGTGCCCGGTAGTTAACCTACATATTCCAAGTGCCCGCTAGAAACGTGCATAGTCCAAGTGCCCGCTAGGTAACCTACATAGTCCAAGTGCCCACTAGGTAACGTAGAGAGTCGAAGTGCCCGCTAGGGAACGTACATAGTCCAAGTGCCCGCTAGGTAACCTAGATAGTCCAAGTGCCCACAGGTTAACCTACATAGTCCAGGTTCCCCCTAGGTAACCTAGATAGTCCAAGGGCCCGCTAGGTAACCTACATAGTCCAAAAGCCCGATAGGGAACTTATATAGTCCAAGTGCCTGCTAGGTAACCTACATAGTCCAAGTGCCCGCTAGGTAACCTACATAGTCCAAATGCCCACTAGTTAACCTACATAGTCCAAGTGCCCGATAGGGAACCTACATAATCCAAGTGCCCGCTAGGGAACCTACATAGTCCAAGTGCCCGTTAGTTAACCTAGATAGTCCAAATGCCCGCTAGGGAACCCACATAGTCCAAGTGCTCGCTAGGGAACCTACATAGTCCATGGGCCCGCTAGGGAACCTACATAGTCCAAGTGCCCGTTAGTTAACCTAGATAGTCCCAGTGCCCGCTTGGTAACTTAGATAGTCCAACAGCCCGCTAGGTAACCTACATACTCCAAGAACCCGCTATAACGTAGTTCTTGTGCCCATTACCTAACCTAGATTGTCCAATTGCCTGCTATGCAACATACATAGTCCAAGTACCCGTTCATTAACCTAGAAGTCCAAGTGCCCGCTAGGTAACCTAGACTCTCCAAGTGCCCGCTAGGTTACCTACATAGTCCAAATGCCCGTTCGGTAACCTAGATAATGCAAGTGCCCGGTAGTTAACCTACATAGTCCAAGTGCCCGCTAGGTAACATAGATAGTAAAAGGGCCCGCTAGTTAACCTACATAGTCCAAGTGCCCGGTAGTTAACTTACATAGTTCAAGTGTCCGTAGGGAACATACAGAGTCCAAGTGTCCGCTAGGGAACCTACATTGTCCAAGTGCCCGCTAGGCAATTTACATAGTCCAAGTGCCCGCTAGTTAATGTAGATAGTCCAAGTGCCGCTAGTTAAACTACATAGTTCAAGGGCCCGCTGGTTAACCTACATAATCCAAGTACCCGCTAGTTAACCTAGATCGTCCAAGTGTCCGCTAATTAACCTACATAGTACAAGTGCCCGCTAGGGAACCTAGATAGTCCAAGTGCCCGCTCTGGAACCTACATAGTCCAAGTGACTGCTAGGGAACCCACATAGTCCAAGTGCCCGCTCTGGAACATATATAGTTCAAGTGCCCGCAAGGGAATCTACATAGTCCAAGGGCCCGCTAGTTAATGTAGATAGTCCAAGTGCCGCTAGTTAATCTACATAGTCCAAAGGCCCGCTAGTTAACCTACATTGTCCAAGTGCCCGCTAGGTAACCTAGACAGTTCAAGTGACCACTAGGTTACCTACATAGTCCAAGTGCCCGTTCGTTAACCTACATAGTCCAAATGCCCGCTAGGTAACCAATATAGTCCAAATGCCCGCTAGGGGCCCTAATAATCCAAATGCCCACTAGTTAACCTAGATAGTCCAAGTGCTCACTAGTTAACCTAGATAGTCCAAATGCCCGCTAGGGGCCCTAATAGTCCAAATGCCCGCTAGTTAAACCTAGATAGTCCAAGTGCTCGCTAGTTAACCTAGATAGTCCAAGTGCCCGCTAGTTAACCTAGATAGACCAAGTGCCCGCTAGGGAACCTATCTAGTCCAAGTACCCGCTAGGAAACGTACATAGTCCAAGTGCCCGCTAGTTAACCTACATTGTCCAAGTGCCCGCTAGGTAACCTAGACAGTTCAAGTGACCACTAGGTTACCTACATAGTCCAAGTGCCCGTTCGTTAACCTACATAGTCCAAATGCCCACTAGGTAACCAATATAGTCCAAATGTCCGCTAGGGGCCCTAATAGTCCAAATGCCCGCTAGTTAACCTAGATAGTCCAAGTGCTCGCTAGTTAACCTAGATAGTCCAAGTGCCCGCTAGTTAACCTAGATAGACCAAGTGCCCACTAGGGAAACTATCTAGTCCAAGTACCCGCTAGGAAACGTACATAGTCCAAGTGCCCGCTAGGGAACGTACATAGTCCAAGTGCCCGCTAGGTAACCTAGATAGTCCAAGTGCTCGCTAGTTAACCTACATAATCCAAGTGACTGCTAGGTCACCTAGATAGTCCAAGTGCCCATTAGTTAACCTACATAGTTCAGGTTCCCCCTAGGTAACCTAGATAGTCCAAGGGCCCGCTAGGTAACCTACATAGTCCAAATGCCCGATAGGGAACCTACATAGTCCAAGTGCCCGCTAGGTAACCTACATAGTCCAAATGCCCGTTAGTTAACCTACATAGTCCCAGTGCCCGCTAGGAAACCTAGATAGTCCAACAGCCCGGTAGGTAACCTATATACACCAAGTACCCGCTAGGTAACGTAGATAGTTCAAGTGCCCGCTAGATAACCTACAAAGTCTAAGTGCCCGCTAGGTAATCTATATAGTCCAAATGACCACTAGGGAGCCTACATAGTCCAAATGCCCGCTAGGTAAACTAAGTAGTCCAAAGGCCCACTAGGAAACCTACATAGTCCTAGTGCCCCCTAGTTAACCTACATTCTCCACGTGCCCGATAGGGAACCTACATAGTCCAAGTGCCCGCTAGGTAACCTACATAGTCCATGTGCCCGATAGGGAACCCACATAGTCCAAGTGCCCGCTAGGGAATTTACATAGTCCAAGGGCCCGCTAGGGAACCTACATAGTCCAAGTGTCCGTTAGTTAACCTAGATAGTCCAAGTGCCCGCTTGGTAACCTAGATAGTCCAACAGCCCGCTAGGTAACCTACATACTCCAAGAACCCGCTAGGTAACGTAGATAGTTCATGTGCCAGCTAGGTAACCTAGATAGTCCAAGTGTCCGCTAGGTAACCTACAAAGTCTAAGTGCCCGCTAGTATATCTATATAGTCCAAATGCCCGCTAGGGAATCTCCATAGTCCAAGGGCCCGCTAGTTAACGTAGATAGTCCAAATGCCGCTAGTTAATCTACATAGTCCAAGGGCCCGCTAGGTAACCTAGATAGTCCAAGGGCCCGCTAGTTAACCTACATAGTCCAAGTGCCCGGTAGTTAAATTACATAGTTCAAGTGTCCATAGGGAACATACATAGCCCAAGTGCCCGCTAGGGAACATACATAGTCCAAGTGCCCGCTATGGAATCTACATAGTCCAAGGGCCCGCTAGTTAATGTAGATAGTCCAAGTTCCGCTAGTTAATCTACAGAGTTCAAGGGACCGCTAGTTAACCTACATAGTCCAAGTACCCGCTAGTTAACCTAGATCGTCCAAGTGTCCGCTAGTTAATCTACATAGTACAAGTGCCCGCTCGGGAATCTAGTTAGTCCAAGTGCCCACTCTGGAACTTACATAGTCCAAGTGCCTGCCAGGGAACCTACATATTCCAAGTGCCCGCGCTGGAACATACATTGTCCAAGTGCTCGCTAGGGAATCTACATAGTCCAAGGGCCCGCTAGTTAATGTAGATAGTCCAAGTGCCGCTAGTTAATCCACATACTGCAAGGGCCCGATAGTTAACCTACAACGTCCAAGTACCCGCTAGTTGACCTAGATTGTCCAAGTGCCCGCTAGGTAACCGACATAGTCCAAGGGCCCGCTAGTTAACCTACATATTCCAAGGGACCGCTAGTTAACCTACATCGTCCAAGGGCCTGCTAGTTAACCTAGATAGTCCAAGTGCCCGCTAGTTAACCTACATAGTCCAAGTGCCCGCTAGGTAACCAATATAGTCCAAATGCCCGCTAGGGGCCCTAATAGTCCAAATGCCCGCTAGTTAACCTAGATAGTCCAAGTGCTCACTAGTTAACCTAGATAGTCCAAGTGCCCGCTAGTTAACCTAGATAGACCAAGTGCCCGCTAGGGAACATATCTAGTCCAAGTACCCGCTAGGAAACGTACATAGTCCAAGTGCCCGCTAGGTAACATAGATAGTCCAAGTGCCCGCTAGGGAACGTACATAGTCCAAGGGCCCACTAGTTAACCTAGATAGTCCAAGTGTCCGCTAGTTAACCTGGATAGTCCAAGTGCCCACTAGGGAATGTACATAATCCAAGTGCCCGCTAGGTAACCTAGATAGTTCAAGTACCCGCTAGGTAACCTACATAGTTCAAGTACCCGCTAGGTAACCTAGATCGTCAAAGGGCCCGCTAGTAAGCCTACATAGTCCAAGTGCCCGCTAGGTAACCTAAATAGTCCAAATGCCCACTAGTTAACCTAGATAGTCCAAGTGCCCGCTATTTAACCTACATAGTCTAAGTGCCCGCTAGGTAACCAAGACAGTTCAAGTGATCACTAGGTTACCTACATAGTCCATGTGCCCGCTAGTTAACCTACATAGCCCAAGTGCCCGCGAGGTAACCAATATAGTCCAAATGCCCGCTAGGGGCCGTAATAGTCCAAATGCCCGCTAGTTAACCTAGACAGTCCAAGTGCCCGCTAGTTAACCTAGATAGACTAAGTGCCCGCTGGGAACCTACTAGTCCAAGTACCCGCTAGGTAACGTACATAGTCCAAGTGCTCGTTAGGTAACGTAGATAGTCCAAGTGCCCGCTAGGGAACGTACATAGTCCAAGTGCCCGCTAGGTAACCTAGATAGTCCAAGTGCCCGCTAGTTAACCTACATAGTCCAAGTGCCTGCTTGGTAACCTAGATAGTCCAAGTGCCCACTAGTTAACCTACATAGTCCAAATGCCCGATAGGGAACCTATATAGTCCAAGTGCCCGCTAGGTAACCTACATAGTCCAAATACCCGCTAGTTAACCTACATAGTCCAAATGCCTGCTAGTTAACCTACACAGTCCAAGTGCCCGATAGGGAACCTACATAATCCAAGTACCTGCTAGGCAACCTGCATAGTCCAAGTGCCCGTTAGTTAACCTAGAGAGTCAAAGTGCCTGCTAGGTAACCTATATAGACCAAGTGCCCGCTAGGTAACTTACATAATCCTAATGCCCGCTAGGTAACCTACATAGTCCAAGTGCCTGATAGGGAACCTACATAATCCAAGTGCCCGCTAGGGATCCTACATAGTCCAAGTGCCCGTTATTTAACCTAGATAGTCCAAATGCCCGCTAGGGAACCCACATAGTCCAACAGCCCGGTAGGTAACCTACATATTCCAAGGGCCCGCTAGGGAACCTACACATTCCAAGTGCCCGTTAGTTAACCTAGATAGTCCCAGTGCCCGCTTGGTAACTTAGATAATCCAACAGCCGGCAAGGTAACCTACATACTCCAAGAACCCGCTATAACGTAGATAGTACAAGTGCCAGCTAGGTAACCTATATAGTTCTCGTGCCCGTTACCAAACCTAGATAGTCCAATTGCCCGCTTTGCAACATACATAGTCCAAGTGCCTGTTCTTTAACCTAGAAGTCCAAGTGTCCGCTAGGTAACCTAGACTCTCCAAGTGCCCGCTAGGTTACCTACATAGTCCAAATGCCCGTTCGGTAACCTAGATAGTGCAAGTGCCCGGTAGTTAACCTACATAGTCCAAGTGCCCGCTAGGTAACCTAGGTAGTCCAAGGGCCCTCTAGTTAACCTACATAGTCCAAGTGCCCGGTAGTTAACTTACATAGTTCAAGTGTCCGTAGGGAACATATAGAGTCCAAGTGCCCGCTAGGGAACCTACATAGTCCAAGGACCCCTAGTTAGCCTACATAGTCCAAGTGCCCGCTAGTTAATGTAGATAGTCCAAGTGCCGCTAGTTAATCTACATAGTTCAAGGGCCCGCTGGTTAACCTACATAATCCAAGTACCCGCTAGTTAACCTAGATCGTCCAGGTGTCCGCTAATTAACCTACATAGTACAAGTGCCCACTAGGGAACCTAGATAGTCCATGTGCCCGCTCTGGAACCTACATAGTCCAAGTGACTGCTAGGGAACCTACATAGTCCAAGTGCCCGCTCTGGAACATATACAGTCGAGGTGCCCGCTAGGGAATCTACATAGTCCAAGGGACCGCTAGTTAATGTAGATAGTCCAAGTGCCGCTAGTTAATCTACATAGTCCAAGGGCCCGCTAGTTAACCTACATAGTCCAAGTACCCGCTAGTTAACCTAGATCGTCCAAGTGCCCTCTATGTCACCTACATAGTCCAAGGGCCCGCTAGTTAACCTACATAGTCCAAGGGCCCGCTAGTAAACCTACATCGTCCAAGGGCCCGCTAGTTAACCTACATAGTCCAAGTACCCGCTAGTTAACCTAGATCGTCCAAGTGCCCTCTATGTCACCTACATAGTCCAAGGGCCCGCTAGTTAACCTACATAGTCCAAGGGCCCGCTAGTTAACCTACATCGTCCAAGGGCCTGCTAGTTAACCTAGATAATTCAAGTGCCCGCTAGTTAACCTACATAGTCCAAGTGCCCGCGAGGTAACCTAGACATTTCAAGTGACCACTAGGTTACCTACATAGTCCAAGTGCCCTTTCGTTAACCTATATAGTCCAAGTGCCCGCTAGGTAACCAATATAGTCCAAATGCCCGCTAGGGGCCCTAATAGTCCAAATGTCCGCTAGTTAACCTAGATAGTCCAAGAGCCCGCTAGTTAACCTAGATAGACCAAGTGCCCGCTAGGGAACCAATCTAGTCCAAGTACCCGCTAGGAAACGTACATACTCCAAGTGCTCGCTAGGTAACGTACATAGTCTAAGTGCCCGCTAGGTAACGTAGATAGTCCAAGGGCCTGCTTAGGAACGTACATAGTCCAAGTGCCTGCTAGGTAACGTAGATAGTCCAAGTGCCCACTAGTTAACCTACATAGTCCAGGTTCCCCCTAGGTAACCTAGATAGTCCAAGGGCCCGCTAGGTAACCTACATTGTCCTAGTGCCCGATAGGGAACCTACATAATCCAAGTGCCCGCTAGGGAACCTACATAGTCCAAGTGCCCGATAGGGAACCTACATAATCCAAGTACCTGCTAGGCAACCTGCATAGTCCAAGTGCCCGTTAGTTAACCTAGAGAGTCAAAGTGCCTGCTAGGTAACCTATATAGACCAAGTGCCCGCTAGGTAACTTACATAATCCTAATGCCCGCTAGGTAACCTACATAGTCCAAGTGCCTGATAGGGAACCTACATAATCCAAGTGCCCGCTAGGGATCCTACATAGTCCAAGTGCCCGTTATTTAACCTAGATAGTCCAAATGCCCGCTAGGGAACCCACATAGTCCAACAGCCCGGTAGGTAACCTACATATTCCAAGGGCCCGCTAGGGAACCTACACATTCCAAGTGCCCGTTAGTTAACCTAGATAGTCCCAGTGCCCGCTTGGTAACTTAGATAATCCAACAGCCGGCAAGGTAACCTACATACTCCAAGAACCCGCTATAACGTAGATAGTACAATTGCCAGCTAGGTAACCTATATAGTTCTCGTGCCCGTTACCAAACCTAGATAGTCCAATTGCCCGCTTTGCAACATACATAGTCCAAGTGCCTGTTCTTTAACCTAGAAGTCCAAGTGTCCGCTAGGTAACCTAGACTCTCCAAGTGCCCGCTAGGTTACCTACATAGTCCAAATGCCCGTTCGGTAACCTAGATAGTGCAAGTGCCCGGTAGTTAACCTACATAGTCCAAGTGCCCGCTAGGTAACCTAGGTAGTCCAAGGGCCCTCTAGTTAACCTACATAGTCCAAGTGCCCGGTAGTTAACTTACATAGTTCAAGTGTCCGTAGGGAACATATAGAGTCCAAGTGCCCGCTAGGGAACCTACATAGTCCAAGGACCCCTAGTTAGCCTACATAGTCCAAGTGCCCGCTAGTTAATGTAGATAGTCCAAGTGCCGCTAGTTAATCTACATAGTTCAAGGGCCCGCTGGTTAACCTACATAATCCAAGTACCCGCTAGTTAACCTAGATCGTCCAGGTGTCCGCTAATTAACCTACATAGTACAAGTGCCCACTAGGGAACCTAGATAGTCCATGTGCCCGCTCTGGAACCTACATAGTCCAAGTGACTGCTAGGGAACCTACATAGTCCAAGTGCCCGCTCTGGAACATATACAGTCGAGGTGCCCGCTAGGGAATCTACATAGTCCAAGGGACCGCTAGTTAATGTAGATAGTCCAAGTGCCGCTAGTTAATCTACATAGTCCAAGGGCCCGCTAGTTAACCTACATAGTCCAAGTACCCGCTAGTTAACCTAGATCGTCCAAGTGCCCTCTATGTCACCTACATAGTCCAAGGGCCCGCTAGTTAACCTACATAGTCCAAGGGCCCGCTAGTAAACCTACATCGTCCAAGGGCCCGCTAGTTAACCTACATAGTCCAAGTACCCGCTAGTTAACCTAGATCGTCCAAGTGCCCTCTATGTCACCTACATAGTCCAAGGGCCCGCTAGTTAACCTACATAGTCCAAGGGCCCGCTAGTTAACCTACATCGTCCAAGGGCCTGCTAGTTAACCTAGATAATTCAAGTGCCCGCTAGTTAACCTACATAGTCCAAGTGCCCGCGAGGTAACCTAGACATTTCAAGTGACCACTAGGTTACCTACATAGTCCAAGTGCCCTTTCGTTAACCTATATAGTCCAAGTGCCCGCTAGGTAACCAATATAGTCCAAATGCCCGCTAGGGGCCCTAATAGTCCAAATGTCCGCTAGTTAACCTAGATAGTCCAAGAGCCCGCTAGTTAACCTAGATAGACCAAGTGCCCGCTAGGGAACCAATCTAGTCCAAGTACCCGCTAGGAAACGTACATACTCCAAGTGCTCGCTAGGTAACGTACATAGTCTAAGTGCCCGCTAGGTAACGTAGATAGTCCAAGGGCCTGCTTAGGAACGTACATAGTCCAAGTGCCTGCTAGGTAACGTAGATAGTCCAAGTGCCCACTAGTTAACCTACATAGTCCAGGTTCCCCCTAGGTAACCTAGATAGTCCAAGGGCCCGCTAGGTAACCTACATTGTCCTAGTGCCCGATAGGGAACCTACATAATCCAAGTGCCCGCTAGGGAACCTACATAGTCCAAGTGCCCGTTAGTTAACCTAGATAGTGCATGTGCCCGCTAGGTAACCTAGATTGTCCAACAGCCCGGTAGGTAACCTACATACTCCAAGTACCCGCTAGGTAACGTAGATAGTTCAAGTGCCTGCTAGGTAACCTAGATAGTCAAAGTGCCCGCTAGGTAACCTACAAAGTCTAAGTGCCCGCTAAATAATCTATATAGTCCAAATAAACGCTAGGGAGCCTAAAAAATCCAAATGCCCTCTAGGTAACCTAGATAGTCTATGGGCCCGCTAGGTAACCTACATAGTCCTAGTGCCCCTTAGTTAACCTACATTTTCCAAGTGCCCGATAGAAAACCTACATAGTCCAAGTGCCTGCTAGGTAACCTACATAGTCCAAATGCCCTCTAGTTAACCTACATAGTCCAAGGGCCCGATAGGGAACCTACATAATCCAAGTGTCCGCTAGTTGACCTACATAGTCCAAGTGCCCGCTAGGTAACCTAGATAATCCTAGTGCCTGCTAGGGAACCTTCATAGTCCTAGTGCCAGCTAGGTAAGCTAGATAGTCCAAGTGCCCGCTAGTTAACCTAGATAGTCCTAGTGCCCGTTAGTTAACCTAGAGTGTCCAAGTGCCCACTAGGAGACGTACTTAGTCCAAGTGCCCGTTAGCTAACCTAGATAGTCCAAGTGACCGCTATTTAACATTGAGCATCCAAGTGCCCGCTAGTTAACCTAGATAGTCCAAGTGCACGCTAGTTAACCTACGTAGTCCAAGTGCTCGCTAGTTAACCTACATAGTACAAGGGCCCGCTAGTTGACCTAGATAGTCCAAGTGCCCGCTAGTTAACCTAGAAATTCCAAGTGCCCGCTAGGTAACCTAAGAAGTCCAAATGTCCCATAGGGATCCCACATAGTCCAAGTGCCCGCTAGGAAACCTACATAGTCCAAGTGCCCGTTCGTTAACCTATATAGTCCAAGTGCCCGCTAGGTAACCTAGATTGTCCAAGTGCCCGCTAGGTTACCTACATAGTCCAAGTGCCAGTTCGTTAACCTAGATAGTCCAAGTGCTCGCTAGTTAACCTAGATAGTTCAAGTGCCCGCTAGTTAACCTAGATAGACCAAGTACCCGCTAGGCAACCTATCTAGTCCAAGTACCCTCTAGGAAACGTACATAGTCCAAGTGCCCGCTAGGTAACATAGATAGTCCAAGTGCCCGCTAGGGAACGTACATAGTTCAAGTGCCCGCTAGGTAACCTAGATAGTCCAAGTGCTTGCTAGTTAACCTACATACTCCAAGTGCCTGCTAGGTAACCTAGATAGTCCAAGCGCCCACTAGTTAACCTACATAGTCCAGGTTCCCCCTAGGTAACCTAGATAGTCCAAGGGCCCACTAGGTAACCTACATAGGCCAAATGCCCGATAGGGAACCTACATAGTCCAAGTGCCCGCTAGGTAACCTACATAGTCCAAATGCCCGCTATGTAACCTACATAGTCCAAATGCCCGCTAGTTAACCTACATAGTCCAAGTGCCCGCTAGGGAACCTACATTGTCCAAGTGCCCGTTAGGTAACCTAGATAGTCCAAATGCCCGCTGGGGAACCCACATAGTCCAAGTGCCCGCTAGGGAACTTACATAGTCCAAGGGCCCGCTAGGGAACCTACATAGTCCAAGTGCCCGTTAGTTAACCTAGATAGTCCCAGTGCCCGCTAGGTAACCTAGAAAGTCCAACAGCCCGGTAGGTAACCTACATACTCCAAGTACCCGCTAGGTAAAGTAGATAGTTCAAGTGCCCGCTAGGTAAGCTACAAAGTCTAAGTGCCCGCTAGGTAATCTATATAGTCCAAATGACCAGTAGGGAGCCTACATAGTCCAAATGCCCGCTAGGTAACCTAGGTAGTCCAAGGGCCCGCTAGGAAACCTACATAGTCCTAGTGCCCCCTAGTTAACCTACATTCTCCAAGTGCCCGATAGGGAACCTTCATAGTCCAAGTGCCCGCTAGGTAACCTATATTGTCCAAGTGCCCGATAGGGAACCTACATAATCCATGTGCCCGCTAGGGAACCTACATAGTCCAAGTGCCCGTTAGGTAACCTAGATAGTCCAAATGCCCGCTTGGTAACCTAGATAGTCCAACAGCCCGCTAGGTAACCTACATACTCCAAGAACCCGCTATAACGTAGATAGTTCAAGTGCCAGGTAGGTAACCTAGATAGTTCTTATGCCCGTTACCTAACCTAGATAGTCTAATTGCCCGCTATGCAACATACATAGTCCAAGTGCCCGTTCTTTAACCTAGAAGTCCAAGTGCCCGCTAGGTAACCTAGACTCTCCAAGTGCCCGCTAGGTTACCTACATAGTCCAAATGCCCGTTCGGTAACCTAGATAGTCCAAGGGCCCTTTTGTTAACCTACATAGTCCAAGTGCTCGGTAGTTAACTTACATAGTTCAAGTGTCAGTAGGGAACATATAGAGTCCAAGTGCCCGCTAGGGAACCTACATAGTCCAAGGCCCCCCTAGTTAGCCTACATAGTCCAAGTGCCCGCTAGTTAATGTAGATAGTCCAAGTGCCGCTAGTTAATCTACATAGTTCAAGGGCCCGCTGGTTAACCTACATAATCCAAGTACCCGCTAGTTAACCTAGATCGTCCAAGTGTCCGGTAATTAACCTACATAGTACAAGTGCCCGCTAGGGAACCTAGATAGTCCAAGTGCCCTCTCTGGAACCTACATAGTCCAAGTGACTGCTAGGGAACCTACATAGTCCAAGTGCCCGCTCTGGAACATATATAGTCCAAGTGCCCGCAAGGGAATCTACATAGTCCAAGGGCCCGCGAGTTAATGTAGATAGTCCAAGTGCCGCTAGTTAATCTACATAGTCCAAGTACCGCTAGTTAACCTAGATCGTCCAAGTGTCCTCTATGTCACCTACATAGTCCAAGGGCCCGCTAGTTAACCTACATAGTCCAAAGGCCCGCTAGTTAACCTACATCGTCCAAGGGCCTGCTAGTTAACCTAGATACTCCAAGTGCCCGCTAGATAACCTACATAGTCCAAGTGCCCGTGAGGTAACCTACACATTTGAAGTGACCACTAGGTTACCTACAAGTCCAAGTGCCCTTTCGTTAACCTACATAGTCCAAGTGCCCGCTAGGTAACCAATATAGTCCAAATGCCCGCTAGGGGCCCTAATAGTCCAAATGTCCGCTAGTTAACCTAGATAGTCCAAGTGCCCACTAGTTAACCTAGATAGACCAAGTGCCCACTAGGGAACCAATCTAGTCCAAGTACCCGCTAGGAAACGTACATACTCCAAGTGCTCGCTAGGTAACGTACATAGTCTAAGTGCCCGCTAGGTAACGTAGATAGTCCAAGGGCCTGCTTGGGAACGTACATAGTCCAAGTGCCTGCTAGGTAACGTAGATAGTCCAAGTGCCCACTAGTTAACCTACATAGTCCAGGTTCCCCCTAGGTAACCTAGATAGTCCAAGGGCCCGCTAGGTAACCTACATTGTCCTAGTGCCCTATAGGGAATCTACATAATCCAAGTGCCCGCTAGGGAACCTACATAGTCCAAGTGCCCGTTAGTTAACCTATATAGTCCATGTGCCCGCTAGGTAACCTAGATTGTCCAACAGCCCGGTAGGTAACCTACATACTCCAAGTACCCGCTAGGTAACGTAGATTGTTCAAGTGCCTGCTAGGTAACCTAGATAGTCAAAGTGCCCGCTAGGTAACCTACAAAGTCTAAGTGCCCGCTAAATAATCTATATAGTCCAAATAAACGCTAGGGAGCCTACATAGTCCAAATGCCAGCTAGGTAACCTAGATAGTCTATGGGCCCGCTAGGTAACCTACATAGTCCTAGTGCCCCCTAGTTAACCTACATTTTCCATGTGCCCGATAGGAAACCTACATAGTCCAAGTGCCTTCTAGGTAACATACAAAGTCCAAATGCCCACTAGTTAACCTACATAGTCCAAGGGCCCGATAGGGAACCTACATAATCCAAGTGCCCGCTAGTTGACCTACATAGTCCAAGTGCCCGCTAGGTAACCTAGATAATCCTAGTGCCCGCTAGGGAACCTTCATAGTCCTAGTGCCAGCTAGGTAAGCTAGATAGTCCAAGTGCCCGCTAGTTAACCTAGATAGTCCTAGTGCCCGTTAGTTAACCTAGAGTGTCCAAGTGCCCACTAGGGGATTTACTTAGTCCAAGTGCCCGTTAGCTAACCTAGATAGTCCAAGTGACCACTAGTTAACATTGAGCATCCAAGTGCCTGCTAGTTAACCTAGATAGTCCAAGTGCACGCTAGTTAACCTACGTAGTCCAAGGTCCGCTAGTTAACCTAGATAGTCCAAGTACTCGCTAGTTAACCTACATAGTACAAGGGCCCGCTAGTTGACCTAAATAGTCCAAGTGTCCGCTAGTTAACCTAGAAATTCCAAGTGCCCGCTAGGTAACTTAAGAAGTCCAAATGTCCGATAGGGATCCTACATAGTCCAAGTGCTCGCTAGGTAACCTACATAGTCCAAGTGCCCGTTCGTTAACCTATATAGTCCAAGTGCCCGCTAGGTAACCTAGACTGTCCAAGTGCCCGCTAGGATACCTACATAGTTCAATTGCCCGTTCGTTAACCTAGATAGTCCAATTGCTCGCTAGTTAACCTAGATAGTCCAAGTGCTCGTTAGTTAACCTAGATAGACCATATGCCCGCTAGGGAACCTATCTAGTCCAAGTACCCTCTAGGAAACGTACATAGTCCAAGTGCCCGCTAGGTAACATAGATAGTCCAAGTGCCCGCTAGGGAACGTACATAGCCAAGTGCCCGCTAGGTAACATAGATAGTCCAAGTGCTCGCTAGTTAACCTACATACTCCAAGTGCCTGCTAGGTAACCTAGATAGTCCAAGTGCCCACTAGTTAACCTACATAGTCCAGGTTCCCCCTAGGTAACCTAGATAGTCCAAGGGCCCACTAGGTAACCTACATAGTCCAAATGCCCGATAGGGAACCTACATAGTCCAAGTGCCCGTTAGTTAACCTAGATAGTGCATGTGCCCGCTAGGTAACCTAGATTGTCCAACAGCCCGGTAGGTAACCTACATACTCCAAGTACCCGCTAGGTAACGTAGATAGTTCAAGTGCCTGCTAGGTAACCTAGATAGTCAAAGTGCCCGCTAGGTAACCTACAAAGTTTAAGTGCCCGCTAAATAATCTATATAGTCCAAATAAACGCTAGGGAGCCTAAAAAATCCAAATGCCCGCTAGGTAACCTAGATAGTCTATGGGCCCGCTAGGTAACCTACATAGTCCTAGTGCCCCCTAGTTAACCTACATTGTCCAGGTGCCCGATAGGAAACCTACATAGTCCAAGTGACTGCTAGGTAACCTACATAGTCCAAATGCCCTCTAGTTAACCTACATAGTCCAAGGGCCCGATAGGGAACCTACATAATCCAAGTGCCCGCTAGTTGACCTACATAGTCCAAGTGCCCGCTAGGTAACCTAGATAATCCTAGTGCCCGCTAGGGAACCTTCATAGTCCTAGTGCCAGCTAGGTAAGCTAGATAGTCCAAGTGCCCGCTAGTTAACCTAGAAAGTCCTAGTGCCCGTTAGTTAACCTAGAGTGTCCAAGTGCCCACTAGGGGACGTACTTAGTCCAAGTGCCCGTTAGCTAACCTAGATAGTCCAAGTGACCGCTAGTTAACATTGAGCATCCAAGTGCCCGCTAGTTAACCTAGATAGTCCAAGTGCACGCTAGTTAACCTACGTAGTCCAAGTGCTCGCTAGTTAACCTACATAGTACAAGGGCCCGCTAGTTGACCTAGATAGTCCAAGTGCCCGCTAGTTAACCTAGAAATTCCAAGTGCCCGCTAGGTAACCTAAGAAGTCCAAATGTTTGATAGGGATCCTACATAGTCCAAGTGCCCGCTAGGTAACCTACATTGTCCAAGTGCCCGTTCGTTAACCTATATAGTCCAAGTGCCCGCTAGGTAACCTAGACTGTCCAAGAGTCCGCTAGGTTACCTACATAGTCCAAGTGCCCGTTCGTTAACCTAGATATTCCAAGTGCTCGCTAGTTAACCTAGATAGTTCAAGTGCCCGCTAGTTAACCTAGATAGACCAAGCACCCGCTAGGGAACCTATCTAGTCCAAGTACCCTCTAGGAAACGTACATAGTCCAAGTGCCCGCTAGGTAACATAGATAGTCCAAGTGCCCGCTAGGGAACGTACATAGTCCAAGTGCCCGCTAGGTAACCTAGATAGTCCAAGTGCTCGCTAGTTAACCTACATACTCCAAGTGCCTGCTAGGTAACCTAGATAGTCTAAGTGCCCACTAGTTAACCTACATAGTCCAGGTTCCCCCTAGGTAACCTAGATAGTCCAAGGGCCCACTAGGTAACCTACATAGTCCAAATGCCCGATAGGGAACCTACATAGTCCAAGTGCCCGCTAGGTAACCTACATAGTCCAAATGCCCGATAGGGAACCTACATAGTCCAAATGCCCGCTAGTTAACCTATATAGTCCAGGTGCCCGATAGGGAACCTACATAATCCAAGTGCCCGAAGGGAACCTACATTGTCCAAGTGCCCGTTAGGTAACCTAGATAGTCCAAATGCCCGCTAGGGAACCCACATAGTCCAAGTGCCCGCTAGGGAACTTACATAATCCAAGGGCCCGCTAGGGAACCTACATAGTCCAACTGCCCGTTAGTTAACCTAGATAGTCCCAGTGCCCGCTAGGTAACCTAGAAAGTCCAACAGCCCGGTAGGTAACCTACATACTCCAAGTACCCGCTAGGTAAAGTAGATAGTTCAATTGCCTGCTAGGTAACCTACAAAGTCTAAGTGCCCGCTAGGTAATCTATATAGTCCAAGTGACCACTAGGGAGCCTACATAGTCCAAATGCCCGCTAGGTAACCTAGGTAGTCCAAGGGCCCGCTAGGAAACCTACATAGTCCTAGTGCACCCTAGTTAACCTACATTCTCCAAGTGCCCGATAGGGAACCTTCATAGTCCAAGTGCCCGCTAGGTAACCTATATTGTCCAAGTGCCCGATAGGGAACCTACATAATCCAAGTGCCCGCTAGGGAACCTACATAGTCCAAGTGCCCGTTAGGTAACCTAGATAGTCCAAATGCCCGCCATGAAACCCACATAGTCCAAGTGCCCGCTAGGGAATTTACATAGTCCAAGGGCCCGCTAGGGAACCTACATAGTCCAAGTGTCCATTAGTTAAACTAGATAGTCCAACAGCCCGCTAGGTAACCTACATACTCCAAGAACCCGCTATAACGTAGATAGTTCAAGTGCCAGCTAGGTAACCTAGATAGTTCTTGTGCCCGTTACCTAACTAGATAGTCCAATTGCCCGCTATGCAACATACATAGTCCAAGTGCCCGTTCTTTAACCTAGAAGTCCAAGTGCCCGCTAGGTAACCTAGACTCCCCAAGTGCCCGCTAGGTTACCTACATAGACCAAATGCCCGTTCGGTAACCTAGATAGTCCAAGGGCCCTTTTATTAACCTACATAGTCCAAGTGCCCGGTAGTTAACTTACATAGTTCAAGTGTCCGTAGGGAACATATAGAGTCAAAGTGCCCGCTAGGGAACCTACATAGTCCAAGGCCCCCCTAGTTAGCCTACATAGTCCAAGTGCCCGCTAGTTAATGTAGATAGTCCAAGTGCCGCTAGTTAAACTACATAGTTCAAGGGCCCGCTGGTTAACCTACATAATCCAAGTACCCGCTAGTTAACCTAGATCGTCCAAGTGTCCGCTAATTAACCTACATAGTACAAGTGCCCGCTAGGGAACCTAGATAGTCCAAGTGCCCGCTCTGGAACCTACATAGTCCAAGTGACTGCTAGGGAACCCACATAGTCCAAGTGCCCGCTCTGGAACATATATAGTTCAAGTGCCCGCAAGGGAATCTACATAGTCCAAGGGCCCGCTAGTTAATGTAGATAGTCCAAGTGCCGCTAGTTAATCTACATAGTCCAAGGGCCCGCTAGTTAACCTACATTGTCCAAGTGCCCGCTAGGTAACCTAGACAGTTCAAGTGACCACTAGGTTACCTACATAGTCCAAGTGCCCGTTCGTTAACCTACATAGTCCAAATGCCCGCTAGGTAACCAATATAGTCCAAATGCCCGCTAGGGGCCCTAATAATCCAAATGCCCACTAGTTAACCTAGATAGTCCAAGTGCTCACTAGTTAACCTAGATAGTCCAAATGCCCGCTAGGGGCCCTAATAGTCCAAATGCCCGCTAGTTAAACCTAGATAGTCCAAGTGCTCGCTAGTTAACCTAGATAGTCCAAGTGCCCGCTAGTTAACCTAGATAGACCAAGTGCCCGCTAGGGAACCTATCTAGTCCAAGTACCCGCTAGGAAACGTACATAGTCCAAGTGCCCGCTAGTTAACCTACATTGTCCAAGTGCCCGCTAGGTAACCTAGACAGTTCAAGTGACCACTAGGTTACCTACATAGTCCAAGTGCCCGTTCGTTAACCTACATAGTCCAAATGCCCACTAGGTAACCAATATAGTCCAAATGTCCGCTAGGGGCCCTAATAGTCCAAATGCCCGCTAGTTAACCTAGATAGTCCAAGTGCTCGCTAGTTAACCTAGATAGTCCAAGTGCCCGCTAGTTAACCTAGATAGACCAAGTGCCCACTAGGGAACCTATCTAGTCCAAGTACCCGCTAGGAAACGTACATAGTCCAAGTGCCCGCTAGGGAACGTACATAGTCCAAGTGCCCGCTAGGTAACCTAGATAGTCCAAGTGCTCGCTAGTTAACCTACATAATCCAAGTGACTGCTAGGTCACCTAGATAGTCCAAGTGCCCATTAGTTAACCTACATAGTTCAGGTTCCCCCTAGGTAACCTAGATAGTCCAAGGGCCCGCTAGGTAACCTACATAGTCCAAATGCCCGATAGGGAACCTACATAGTCCAAGTGCCCGCTAGGTAACCTACATAGTCCAAATGCCCGTTAGTTAACCTACATAGTCCCAGTGCCCGCTAGGTAACCTAGATAGTCCAACAGCCCGGTAGGTAACCTATATACACCAAGTACCCGCTAGGTAACGTAGATAGTTCAAGTGCCCGCTAGATAACCTACAAAGTCTAAGTGCCCGCTAGGTAATCTATATAGTCCAAATGACCCTAGGGAGCCTACATAGTCCAAATGCCCGCTAGGTAAACTAAGTAGTCCAAAGGCCCACTAGGAAACCTACATAGTCCTAGTGCCCCCTAGTTAACCTACATTCTCCACGTGCCCGATAGGGAACCTACATAGTCCAAGTGCCCGCTAGGTAACCTACATAGTCCATGTGCCCGATAGGGAACCCACATAGTCCAAGTGCCCGCTAGGGAATTTACATAGTCCAAGGGCCCGCTAGGGAACCTACATAGTCCAAGTGTCCGTTAGTTAACCTAGATAGTCCAAGTGCCCGCTTGGTAACCTAGATAGTCCAACAGCCCGCTAGGTAACCTACATACTCCAAGAACCCGCTAGGTAACGTAGATAGTTCATGTGCCAGCTAGGTAACCTAGATAGTCCAAGTGTCCGCTAGGTAACCTACAAAGTCTAAGTGCCCGCTAGTATATCTATATAGTCCAAATGCCCGCTAGGGAATCTACATAGTCCAAGGGCCCGCTAGTTAACATAGATAGTCCAAGTGCCGCTAGTTAATCTACATAGTCCAAGGGCCCGCTAGGTAACCTAGATAGTCCAAGGGCCCGCTAGTTAACCTACATAGTCCAAGTGCCCGGTAGTTAACTTACAAAGTTCAAGTGTGCATAGGGTACATACATAGCCCAAGTGCCCGCTAGGGAACATACATAGTCCAAGTGCCCGCTAGGGAATCTACATAGTCCAAGGGCCCGCTAGTTAATGTAGATAGGCCAAGTTCCGCTAGTTAATCTACATAGTTCAAGGGCCCGCTAGTTAACCTACATAGTCCAAGTACCCGCTAGTTAACCTAGATCGTCCAAGTGCCCGCTAGGTAACCTACATAGTCCAAGGGCCCACTAGTTAACCTACATAGTCCAAGGGCCCGCTAGTTAACCTACATCTTCCAAGGGCCCGCTAGTTAACCTAGATAGTCCAAGTGCCCGCTAGTTAACCTACATTGTCCAAGTGCCCGCTAGGTAACCTAGACAGTTCAAGTGACCACTAGGTTACCTACATAGTCCAAGTGCCCGTTCGTTAACCTTCATAGTCCAAATCCCCGCTAGGTAACCAATATAGTCCAAATGCCCGCTAGGGGCCCTAATAGTCCAAATGCCCGCTAGTTAACCTAGATAGTCCAAGTGCTCGCTAGTTAACCTAGATAGTCCAAGTGCCCGCTAGGGAACCTATCTAGTCCAAGTACCCGCTAGGAAACGTACATACTCCAAGTGCCCGCTAGTTAACCTATATTGTCCAAGTGCCCGCTAGGTAACCTAGACAGTTCAAGTGACCACTAGGTTACCTACATAGTCCAAGTGCCCGTTCGTTAACAGACATAGTCCAAATGCCCGCTAGGTAACCAATATAGTCCAAATGCCCGCTAGGGGCCCTAATAGTCCAAATGCCCGCTAGTTAACCTAGATAGTCCAAGTGCTCGCTAGTTAACCTAGATAGACAAAGTGCCCGCTAGGTAACCTATCTAGTCCAAGTACCCACTAGGAAACGTACATAGTCCAAGTGCCCGCTAGGTAACATAGATAGTCCAAGTGCCCACTAGGGAACGTACATAGTCCAAGTGCTCGCTAGTTAACCTACATAATCCAAGTGCCTGCTAGGTAACCTAGATAGTCCAAGTGCCCACTAGTTAACCTACATAGTCCAAATCCCCGCTAGGTAACCAGTATAGTCCAAATGCCCGCTAGGGGCCCTAATAGTCCAAATGCCCGCTAGTTAACCTAGATAGTCCAAGTGCTCGCTAGTTAACCTAGATAGTCCAAGTGCCCGCTAGTTAACCTAGATAGACCAAGTGCCCGCTAGGGAACCTATCTAGTCCAAGTACCCGCTAGGAAACGTACATACTCCAAGTGCCCGCTAGTTAACCTATATTGTCCAAGTGCCCGCTAGGTAACCTAGACAGTTCAAGTGACCACTAGGTTACCTACATAGTCCAAGTGCCCGTTCGTTAACCGACATAGTCCAAATGCCCGCTAGGTAACCAATATAGTCCAAATGCCCGCTAGGGGCCCTAATAGTCCAAATGCCCGCTAGTTAACCTAGATAGTCCAAGTGCTCGCTAGTTAACCTAGATAGACAAAGTGCCCGCTAGGGAACCTATCTAGTCCAAGTACCCACTAGGAAACGTACATAGTCCAAGTGCCCGCTAGGTAACATAGATAGTCCAAGTGCCCACTAGGGAACGTACATAGTCCAAGTGCCCGCTAGGTAACCTAGATAGTCAAAGTGCTCGCTAGTTAACCTACATAATCCAAGTGCCTGCTAGGTAACCTAGATAGTCCAAGTGCCCACTAGTTAACCTACATAGTCCAGGTTCACCCTAGGTAACCTAGATAGTCCAAAGGCCCGCTAGGTAACCTACATAGTCCAAATGCCCGCTAGTTAACGTACATAGTCCAAGTGCCCGCTAGGGAACCTACATAATCCAAGTGCCCGTTAGGTAACCTAGATAGTCAAAAGGCCCGCTAGGGAACCCACATAGTCCAAGTGCCCGCTATGGAACTTACATAGTCCAAGGGCCCCCTAGGGAACCTACATAGTCCAAGTGCCCGTTAGTTAACCTAGATAGTCCCAGTGCCCGCTAGGTAACCTAGATAGTCCAACAGCCCGGTAGGTAACCTACATACTCAAATACCCGCTAGGTAACGTAGGTAGTTCAAGTGCCCGCTAGGTAACCTACAAAGTCTAAGTGCCCGCTAGGTAATCTAAATAGTCCAAATGACCACTAGGGAGCCTACATAGTCCAAATGCCCGCTAGGTAACCTAGGTAGTCCAAGGGCCCGCTAGGAAACCTACATAGCCCTTGTGCCCCCTAGTTAACCTACATTCTCCAAGTGCCCGATAGGGAACCTACATAGTCCATGTGCCCGCTAGGTAACCTACATAGTCCATGTGCCCGATAGGGAACCCACATAGTCCAAGTGCCCGCTAGGGAATTTACATAGTCCAAGGGCCCGCTAGGGAACCTACATAGTCCAAGTGTCCGTTAGTTAACCCAGATAGTCCAACTGTCCGCTTGGTAACCTAGATAGTCCAACAGCCCGCTAGGTAACCTACATACTCCAAGAACCCGCTAGGTAACGTAGATAGTTCATGTGCCAGCTAGGTAACCTAGATAGTCCAAGTGTCCGCTACGTAACCTACAAAGTCTAAGTGCCCGCTAGTATATCTATATAGTCCAAATGCCCGCTAGGGAATCTACATAGTCCAAGGGCCCGCTAGTTAACATAGATAGTGCAAGTGCCGCTAGTTAATCTACATAGTCCAAGGGCCCGCTAGGTAACCTAGATAGTCCAAGGGCCCGCTAGTTAACCTACATAGTCCAAGTGCCCGGTAGTTAACTTACATAGTTCAAGTGTCCATAGGGACCATACATAGCCCAATACCCGCTAGGGAACATACATAGTCCAAGGGCCCGCTAGGGAATCTACATAGTCCAAGGGCCCGCTAGTTAATGTAGATAGTCCAACTTCCGCTAGTTAATCTACATAGTTCAAGAGCCCGCTAGTTAACCTACATAGTCCAAGTACCCGCTAGTTAACCTAGATCGTCCAAGTGTCCGCTAGTTAATCTATATAGTACAAGTGCCTGCTCGGGAATCTAGTTAGTCCAAGTGCCCGCTCTGGAACCTACTTAGTCCAAGTGCCTGCTAGGGAACCTACATAGTCCAAGGGCCCGCTAGTTAACGTAGATAGTCCAAGGGCCGCTAGTTAATCTACATAGTCCAAGGGCCCGCTAGTTAACCTACATAGTCCAAGTACCCGCTCGTTAACCTAGATCGTCCAAGTTCCCGCTAGGTAACCTACATAGTCCAAGGGCCCGCTAGTTAACCTACATAGTCCAAGGGACCGCTAGTTAACCTACATCGTCCAAGAGCCTGCTAGTTAACCTAGATAATCCAAGTGCCCGCTAGTTAACCTACATAGTCCAAGTGCCCGCTAGGTAACCTAGACAGTTCAAGTGACCACTAGGTTACCTACATAGTCCAAGTGCCCGTTCGTTAACCTACATAGTCCAAATGCCCGGTAGGTAACCAATATAGTCCAAATGCCCGCTAGGGGCCCTAATAATCCAAATGCCCACTAGTTAACCTAGATAGTCCAAGTGCTCACTAGTTAACCTAGATAGTCCAAATGCCCGCTAGGGGCCCTAATAGTCCAAATGCCCGCTAGTTAAACCTAGATAGTCCAAGTGCTCGCTAGTTAACCTAGATAGTCCAAGTGCCCGCTAGTTAACCTAGATAGACCAAGTGCCCGCTAGGGAACCTATCTAGTCCAAGTACCCGCTAGGAAACGTACATAGTCCAAGTGCCCGCTAGTTAACCTACATTGTCCAAGTGCCCGCTAGGTAACCTAGACAGTTCAAGTGATCACTAGGTTACCTACATAGTCCAAGTGCCCGTTCGTTAACCTACATAGTCCAAATGCCCGCTAGGTAACCAATATAGTCCAAATGTCCGCTAGGGGCCCTAATAGTCCAAATGCCCGCTAGTTAACCTAGATAGTCCAAGTGCTCGCTAGTTAACCTAGATAGTCCAAGTGCCCGCTAGTTAACCTAGATAGACCAAGTGCCCACTAGGGAACCTATCTAGTCCAAGTACCCGCTAGGAAACGTACATAGTCCAAGTGCCCGCTAGGGAACGTACATAGTCCAAGTGCCCGCTAGGTAACCTAGATAGTCCAAGTGCTCGCTAGTTAACCTACATAATCCAAGTGACTGCTAGGTCATCTAGATAGTCCAAGTGCCCATTAGTTAACCTACATAGTTCAGGTTCCCCCTAGGTAACCTAGATAGTCCAAGGGCCCGCTAGGTAACCTACATAGTCCAAATGCCCGATAGGGAACCTACATAGTCCAAGTGCCCGCTAGGTAACCTACATAGTCCAAATGCCCGTTAGTTAACCTACATAGTCCCAGTGCCCGCTAGGTAACCTAGATAGTCCAACAGCCCGGTAGGTAACCTATATACACCAAGTACCCGCTAGGTAACGTAGATAATTCAAGTGCCCGCTAGATAACCTACAAAGTCTAAGTGCCCGCTAGGTAATCTATATAGTCCAAATGACCACTAGGGAGCCTACATAGTCCAAATGCCCGCTAGGTAAACTAAGTAGTCCAAAGGCCCACTAGGAAACCTACATAGTCCTAGTGCCCCCTAGTTAACCTACATTCTCCACGTGCCCGATAGGGAACCTACATAGTCCAAGTGCCCGCTAGGTAACCTACATAGTCCATGTGCCCGATAGGGAACCCACATAGTCCAAGTGCCCGCTAGGGAATTTACATAGTCCAAGGGCCCGCTAGGGAACCTACATAGTCCAAGTGTCCGTTAGTTAACCTAGATAGTCCAAGTGCCCGCTTGGTAACCTAGATAGTCCAACAGCCCGCTAGGTAACCTACATACTCCAAGAACCCGCTAGGTAACGTAGATAGTTCATGTGCCAGCTAGGTAACCTAGATAGTCCAAGTGTCCGCTAGGTAACCTACAAAGTCTAAGTGCCCGCTAGTATATCTATATAGTCCAAATGCCCGCTAGGGAATCTACATAGTCCAAGGGCCCGCTAGTTAACATAGATAGTCCAAGTGCCGCTAGTTAATCTACATAGTCCAAGGGCCCGCTAGGTAACCTAGATAGTCCAAGGGCCCGCTAGTTAACCTACATAGTCCAAGTGCCCGGTAGTTAACTTACAATGTTCAAGTGTGCATAGGGTACATACATAGCCCAAGTGCCCGCTAGGGAACATACATAGTCCAAGTGCCCGCTAGGGAATCTACATAGTCCAAGGGCCCGCTAGTTAATGTAGATAGGCCAAGTTCCGCTAGTTAATCTACATAGTTCAAGGGCCCGCTAGTTAACCTACATAGTCCAAGTACCCGCTAGTTAACCTAGATCGTCCAAGTGTCCGCTAGTTAATCTACATAGTACAAATGCCCGCCTGGGAATCTAGTTAGTCCAAGTGCCTGCTCTGGAACCTACATAGTCCAAGTGCCTGCTAGGGAACCTACATAGTCCAAGTGCCCGCGCTGGAACCTACATAGTCCAATTGGCCGCTAGTGAATCTACATAGTCCAAGGGCCCGCTAGTTAACCTACATAGTCCAAGGGCCCGCTAGTTAACCTACATCTTCCAAGGGCCCGCTAGTTTACCTAGATAGTCCAAGTGCCCGCTAGTTAACCTACATTGTCCAAGTGCCCGCTAGGTAACCTAGACAGTTCAAGTGACCACTAGGTTACCTACATAGTCCAAGTGCCCGTTCGTTAACCTTCATAGTCCAAATCCCCGCTAGGTAACCAATATAGTCCAAATGCCCGCTAGGGGCCCTAATAGTCCAAATGCCCGCTAGTTAACCTAGATAGTCCAAGTGCTCGCTAGTTAACCTAGATAGTCCAAGTGCCCGCTAGGGAACCTATCTAGTCCAAGTACCCGCTAGGAAACGTACATACTCCAAGTGCCCGCTAGTTAACCTATATTGTCCAAGTGCCCGCTAGGTAACCTAGACAGTTCAAGTGACCACTAGGTTACCTACATAGTCCAAGTGCCCGTTCGTTAACAGACATAGTCCAAATGCCCGCTAGGTAACCAATATAGTCCAAATGCCCGCTAGGGGCCCTAATAGTCCAAATGCCCGCTAGTTAACCTAGATAGTCCAAGTGCTCGCTAGTTAACCTAGATAGACAAAGTGCCCGCTAGGGAACCTATCTAGTCCAAGTACCCACTAGGAAACGTACATAGTCCAAGTGCCCGCTAGGTAACATAGATAGTCCAAGTGCCCACTAGGGAACGTACATAGTCCAAGTGCTCGCTAGTTAACCTACATAATCCAAGTGCCTGCTAGGTAACCTAGATAGTCCAAGTGCCCACTAGTTAACCTACATAGTCCAAATCCCCGCTAGGTAACCAGTATAGTCCAAATGCCCGCTAGGGGCCCTAATAGTCCAAATGCCCGCTAGTTAACCTAGATAGTCAAAGTGCTCGCTAGTTAACCTAGATAGTCCAAGTGCCCGCTAGTTAACCTAGATAGACCAAGTGCCCGCTAGGGAACCTATCTAGTCCAAGTACCCGCTAGGAAACGTACATACTCCAAGTGCCCGCTAGTTAACCTATATTGTCCAAGTGCCCGCTAGGTAACCTAGACAGTTCAAGTGACCACTAGGTTACCTACATAGTCCAAGTGCCCGTTCGTTAACCGACATAGTCCAAATGCCCGCTAGGTAACCAATATAGTCCAAATGCCCGCTAGGGGCCCTAATAGTCCAAATGCCCGCTAGTTAACCTAGATAGTCCAAGTGCTCGCTAGTTAACCTAGATAGACAAAGTGCCCGCTAGGGAACCTATCTAGTCCAAGTACCCACTAGGAAACGTACATAGTCCAAGTGCCCGCTAGGTAACATAGATAGTCCAAGTGCCCACTAGGGAACGTACATAGTCCAAGTGCCCGCTAGGTAACCTAGATAGTCAAAGTGCTCGCTAGTTAACCTACATAATCCAAGTGCCTGCTAGGTAACCTAGATAGTCCAAGTGCCCACTAGTTAACCTACATAGTCCAGGTTCACCCTAGGTAACCTAGATAGTCCAAAGGCCCGCTAGGTAACCTACATAGTCCAAATGCCCGCTAGTTAACGTACATAGTCCAAGTGCCCGCTAGGGAACCTACATAATCCAAGTGCCCGTTAGGTAACCTAGATAGTCAAAAGGCCCGCTAGGGAACCCACATAGTCCAAGTGCCCGCTATGGAACTTACATAGTCCAAGGGCCCCCTAGGGAACCTACATAGTCCAAGTGCCCGTTAGTTAACCTAGATAGTCCCAGTGCCCGCTAGGTAACCTAGATAGTCCAACAGCCCGGTAGGTAACCTACATACTCAAATACCCGCTAGGTAACGTAGGTAGTTCAAGTGCCCGCTAGGTAACCTACAAAGTCTAAGTGCCCGCTAGGTAATCTAAATAGTCCAAATGACCACTAGGGAGCCTACATAGTCCAAATGCCCGCTAGGTAACCTAGGTAGTCCAAGGGCCCGCTAGGAAACCTACATAGCCCTTGTGCCCCCTAGTTAACCTACATTCTCCAAGTGCCCGATAGGGAACCTACATAGTCCAAGTGCCCGCTAGGTAACCTACATAGTCCATGTGCCCGATAGGGAACCCACATAGTCCAAGTGCCCGCTAGGGAATTTACATAGTCCAAGGGCCCGCTAGGGAACCTACATAGTCCAAGTGTCCGTTAGTTAACCCAGATAGTCCAACTGTCCGCTTGGTAACCTAGATAGTCCAACAGCCCGCTAGGTAACCTACATACTCCAAGAACCCGCTAGGTAACGTAGATAGTTCATGTGCCAGCTAGGTAACCTAGATAGTCCAAGTGTCCGCTACGTAACCTACAAAGTCTAAGTGCCCGCTAGTATATCTATATAGTCCAAATGCCCGCTAGGGAATCTACATAGTCCAAGGGCCCGCTAGTTAACATAGATAGTGCAAGTGCCGCTAGTTAATCTACATAGTCCAAGGGCCCGCTAGGTAACCTAGATAGTCCAAGGGCCCGCTAGTTAACCTACATAGTCCAAGTGCCCGGTAGTTAACTTACATAGTTCAAGTGTCCATAGGGACCATACATAGCCCAATACCCGCTAGGGAACATACATAGTCCAAGGGCCCGCTAGGGAATCTACATAGTCCAAGGGCCCGCTAGTTAATGTAGATAGGCCAAGTTCCGCTAGTTAATCTACATAGTTCAAGAGCCCGCTAGTTAACCTACATAGTCCAAGTACCCGCTAGTTAACCTAGATCGTCCAAGTGTCCGCTAGTTAATCTATATAGTACAAGTGCCTGCTCGGGAATCTAGTTAGTCCAAGTGCCCGCTCTGGAACCTACTTAGTCCAAGTGCCTGCTAGGGAACCTACATAGTCCAAGGGCCCGCTAGTTAACGTAGATAGTCCAAGGGCCGCTAGTTAATCTACATAGTCCAAGGGCCCGCTAGTTAACCTACATAGTCCAAGTACCCGCTCGTTAACCTAGATCGTCCAAGTTCCCGCTAGGTAACCTACATAGTCCAAGGGCCCGCTAGTTAACCTACATAGTCCAAGGGACCGCTAGTTAACCTACATCGTCCAAGAGCCTGCTAGTTAACCTAGATAATCCAAGTGCCCGCTAGTTAACCTACATAGTCCAAGTGCCCGCTAGGTAACCTAGACAGTTCAAGTGACCACTAGGTTACCTACATAGTCCAAGTGCCCGTTCGTTAACCTACATAGTCCAAATGCCCGGTAGGTAACCAATATAGTCCAAATGCCCGCTAGGGGCCCTAATAATCCAAATGCCCACTAGTTAACCTAGATAGTCCAAGTGCTCACTAGTTAACCTAGATAGTCCAAATGCCCGCTAGGGGCCCTAATAGTCCAAATGCCCGCTAGTTAAACCTAGATAGTCCAAGTGCTCGCTAGTTAACCTAGATAGTCCAAGTGCCCGCTAGTTAACCTAGATAGACCAAGTGCCCGCTAGGGAACCTATCTAGTCCAAGTACCCGCTAGGAAACGTACATAGTCCAAGTGCCCGCTAGTTAACCTACATTGTCCAAGTGCCCGCTAGGTAACCTAGACAGTTCAAGTGATCACTAGGTTACCTACATAGTCCAAGTGCCCGTTCGTTAACCTACATAGTCCAAATGCCCGCTAGGTAACCAATATAGTCCAAATGTCCGCTAGGGGCCCTAATAGTCCAAATGCCCGCTAGTTAACCTAGATAGTCCAAGTGCTCGCTAGTTAACCTAGATAGTCCAAGTGCCCGCTAGTTAACCTAGATAGACCAAGTGCCCACTAGGGAACCTATCTAGTCCAAGTACCCGCTAGGAAACGTACATAGTCCAAGTGCCCGCTAGGGAACGTACATAGTCCAAGTGCTCGCTAGGTAACCTAGATAGTCCAAGTGCTCGCTAGTTAACCTACATAATCCAAGTGACTGCTAGGTCACCTAGATAGTCCAAGTGCCCATTAGTTAACCTACATAGTTCAGGTTCCCCCTAGGTAACCTAGATAGTCCAAGGGCCCGCTAGGTAACCTACATAGTCCAAATGCCCGATAGGGAACCTACATAGTCCAAGTGCCCGCTAGGTAACCTACATAGTCCAAATGCCCCTTAGTTAACCTACATAGTCCCAGTGCCCGCTAGGTAACCTAGATAGTCCAACAGCCCGGTAGGCAACCTACATACACCAAGTACCCGCTAGGTAACGTAGATATTTCAAGTGCCCGCTAGATAACCTACAAAGTCTAAGTGCCCGCTAGGTAATCTATATAGTCCAAATGACCACTAGGGAGCCTACATAGTCCAAATGCCGGCTAGGTAAACTAAGTAGTCCAAAGGCCCACTAGGAAACCTACATAGTCCTAGTGCCCCCTAGTTAACCTACATTCTCCACGTGCCCGATAGGGAACCTACATAGTCCAAGTGCCCGCTAGGTAACCTACATAGTCCATGTGCCCGATAGGGAACCCACATAATCCAAGTGCCCGCTAGGGAATTTACATAGTCCAAGGGCCCGCTAGGGAACCTACATAGTCCAAGTGTCCGTTAGTTAACCTAGATAGTCCAAGTGCCCGCTTGGTAACCTAGATAGTCCAACAGCCCGCTAGGTAACCTACATACTCCAAGAACCCGCTAGGTAACGTAGATAGTTCATGTGCCAGCTAGGTAACCTAGATAGTCCAAGTGTCCGCTAGGTAACCTACAAAGTCTAAGTGCCCGCTAGTATATCTATATAGTCCAAATGCCCGCTAGGGAATCTACATAGTCCAAGGGCCCGCTAGTTAACATAGATAGTCCAAGTGCCGCTAGTTAATCTACATAGTCCAAGGGCCCGCTAGGTAACCTTGATAGTCCAAGGGCCCGCTAGTTAACCTACATAGTCCAAGTGCCCGGTAGTTAACTTACAAAGTTCAAGTGTGCATAGGGTACATACATAGCCCAAGTGCCCGCTAGGGAACATACATAGTCCAAGTGCCCGCTAGGGAATCTACATAGTCCAAGGGCCCGCTAGTTAATGTAGATAGGCCAAGTTCTGCTAGTTAATCTACATAGTTCAAGGGCCCGCTAGTTAACCTACATAGTCCAAGTACCCGCTAGTTAACCTAGATCGTCCAAGTGTCCGCTAGTTAATCTACATAGTACAAATGCCCGCTCGGGAATCTAGTTAGTCCAAGTGCCTGCTCTGGAACCTACATAGTCCAAGTGCCTGCTAGGGAACCTACATAGTCCAAGTGCCCGCGCTGGAACCTACATAGTCCAATTGGCCGCTAGTGAATCTACATAGTCCAAGGGCCCGCTAGTTAACCTACATAGTCCAAGTACCCGCTAGTTAACCTAGATCGTCCAAGTGCCCGCTAGGTAACCTACATAGTCCAAGGGCCCGCTAGTTAACCTACATAGTCCAAGGGCCCGCTAGTTAACCTACATCTTCCAAGGGCCCGCTAGTTAACCTAGATAGTCCAAGTGCCCGCTAGTTAACCTACATTGTCCAAGTGCCCGCTAGGTAACCTAGACAGTTCAAGTGACCACTAGGTTACCTACATAGTCCAAGTGCCCGTTCGTTAACCTACATAGTCCAAATCCCCGCTAGGTAACTAATATACTCCAAATGCCCGCTAGGGGCCTAATAGTCCAAATGCCCGCTAGTTAACCTAGATAGTCCAAGTGCTCGCTAATTAACCTAGATAGTCCAAGTGCCCACTAGTTAACCTAGATAGACCAAGTGCCCGCTAGGGAACCTATCTAGTCCAAGTACCCGCTAGGAAACGTACATACTCCAAGTGCCCGCTAGTTAACCTATATTGTCCAAGTGCCCGCTAGGTAACCTAGACAGTTCAAGTGACCACTAGGTTACCTACATAGTCTAAGTGCCCGTTCGTTAACCGACATAGTCCAAATGCCCGCTAGGTAACCAATATAGTCCAAATGCCCGCTAGGGGCTCTAATAATCCAAATGCCCGCTAGTTAACCTAGATAGTCCAAGTGCTCGCTAGTTAACCTAGATAGACAAAGTGCCCGCTAGGGAACCTATCTAGTCCAAGTACCCACTAGGAAACGTACATAGTCCAAGTGCCCGCTAGGTAACACAGATAGTCCAAGTGCCCACTAGGGAACGTACATAGTCCAAGTGCCCGCTAGATAACCTAGATAGTCAAAGTGCTCGCTAGTTAACCTACATAATCCAAGTGCCTGCTAGGTAACCTAGATAGTCCAAGTGCCCACTAGTTAACCTACATAGTCCAGGTTCCCCCTAGGTAACCTAGATAGTCCAAAGGCCCGCTAGGTAACCTACATAGTCCAAATGCCCGCTAGTTAACGTACATAGTCCAAGTGCCCGCTAGGGAACCTACATGATCCAAGTGCCCGTTAGGTAACCTAGATAGTCAAAAGGCCCGCTAGGGAACCCACATAGTCCAAGTGCCCGCTATGGAACTTACATAGTCCAAGGGCCCCCTAGGGAACCTACATAGTCCAAGTGCCCGTTAGTTAACCTAGATAGTCCCAGTGCCCGCTAGGTAACCTTGATAGTCCAACAGCCCGGTAGGTAACCTACATACTCAAATACCCGCTAGGTAACGTAGGTAGTTCAAGTGCCCGCTAGGTAACCTACAAAGTCTAAGTGCCCGCTAGGTAATCTAAATAGTCCAAATGACCACTAGGGAGTCTACATAGTCCAAATGCCCGCTAGGTAACCTAGGTAGTCCAAGGGCCCGCTAGGAAACCTACATAGTCCTAGTGCCCCCTAGTTAACCTACATTCTCCAAGTGCCCGATAGGGAACCTACATAGTCCAAGTGCCCGCTAGGTAACCTACATAGTCCATGTGCCCGATAGGGAACCCACATAGTCCAAGTGCCCGCTAGGGAATTAACATAGTCCAAGGGCCCGCTAGGGAACCTACATAGTCCAAGTGTCCGTTAGTTAACCTAGATAGTCCAACTGTCCGCTTGGTAACCTAGATAGTCCAACAGCCCGCTAGGTAACCTACATACTCCAAGAACCCGCTAGGTAACGTAGATAGTTCATGTGCCAGCTAGGTAACCTAAATAGTCCAAGTGTCCGCTACGTAACCTACAAAGTCTAAGTGCCCGCTAGTATATCTATATAGTCCAAATGCCCGCTAGGGAATCTACATAGTCCAAGGGCCCGCTAGTTAACATAGATAGTGCAAGTGCCGCTAGTTAATCTACATAGTCCAAGGGCCCGCTAGGTAACCTAGATAGTCCAAGGGCCCGCTAGTTAACCTACATAGTCCAAGTGCCCGGTAGTTAACTTACATAGTTCAAGTGTCCATAGGGACCATAAATAGCCCAATACCCGCTAGGGAACATACATAGTCCAAGGGCCCGCTAGGGAATCTACATAGTCCAAGGGCCCGCTAGTTAATGTAGATAGTCCAACTTCCGCTAGTTAATCTACATAGTTCAAGAGCCCGCTAGTTAACCTACATAGTCCAAGTACCCGCTAGTTAACCTAGATCGTCCAAGTGTCCGCTAGTTAATCTATATAGTACAAGTGCCCGCTCGGGAATCTAGTTAGTCCAAGTGCCCGCTCTGGAACCTACTTAGTCCAAGTGCCTGCTAGGAAACCTACATAGTCCAAGGGCCCGCTAGTTAACGTAGATAATCCAAGGGCCGCTTGTTAATCTACATAGTCCAAGGGCCCGCTAGTTAACCTACATAGTCCAAGTACCCGCTAGTTAACCTAGATCGTCCAAGTTCCCGCTAGGTAACCTACATAGTCCAAGGGCCCGCTAGTTAACCTACATAGTCCAAGGGACCGCTAGTTAACCTACATCGTCCAAGAGCCTGCTAGTTAACCTAGATAATCCAAGTGCCCGCTAGTTAACCTACATAGTCCAAGTGCCCGCTAGGTAACCTAGACAGTTCAAGTGACCACTAGGTTACCTACATAGTCCATGTGCCCGTTCGTTAACCTACATAGTCCAAATGCCCGGTAGGTAACCAATATAGTCCAAATCACCGCTAGGGGCCCTAATAATCCAAAGGCCCACTAGTTAACCTAGATAGTCCAAGTGCTCACTAGTTAACCTAGATAGTCCAAATGCCCGCTAGGGGCCCTAATAGTCCAAATGCCCGCTAGTTAAACCTAGATAGTCCAAGTGCTCGCTAGTTAACCTAGATAGTCCAAGTGCCCGCTAGGGAACCTATCTAGTCCAAGTACCCGCTAGGAAACGTACATAGTCCAAGTGCCCGCTAGTTAACCTACATTGTCCAAGTGCCCGCTAGGTAACCTAGACAGTTCAAGTGACCACTAGGTTACCTACATAGTCCAAGTGCCCGTTCGTAAACCTACATTGTCCAAATGCCCGCTAGGTAACCAATATAGTCCAAATGTCCGCTAGGGGCCCTAATAGTCCAAATGCCCGCTAGTTAACCTAGATAGTCCAAGTGCTCGCTAGTTAACCTAGATAGTCCAAGTGCCCGCTAGTTAACCTAGATAGACCAAGTGCCCACTAGGGAACCTATCTAGTCCAAGTACCCGCTAGGAAACATACATAGTCCAAGTGCCCGCTAGGGAACGTACATAGTCCAAGTGCCCGCTAGGTAACCTAGATAGTCCAAGTGCCCATTAGTTAACCTACATAGTTCAGGTTCTCCCTAGGTAACCTAGATAGTCCAAGGGCCCGCTAGGTAACCTACATAGTCCAAATGCCCGATAGGGAACCTACATAGTCCAAGTGCCCGCTAGGTAACCTACATAGTCCAAATGCCCGTTAGTTAACCTACATAGTCCCAGTGCCCGCTAGGTAACCTAGATAGTCCAACAGCCCGGTAGGTAACCTACATACTCCAAGTACCCGCTAGGTAACGTAGATAGTTCAAGTGCCCGCTAGGTAACCTACAAAGTCTAAGTGCCCGCTAGGTAATCTAAATAGTCCTAATGACCACTAGGGAGCCTACATTGTCCAAATGCCCGCTAGGTAACCTAGGTAGTCCAAGGGCCCGCTAGGAAACCTACATAGTCCTAGTGCCCCCTAGTTAACCTACATTCTCCAAGTGCCCGATAGGGAACCCACATAGTCCAAATGCCCGCTAGGGAATTTACATAGACCAAGGGCCCGCTAGGGAACCTACATAGTCCAAGTGTCCGTTAGTTAACCTAGATAGTCCAAGTGCCCGCTTGGTAACCTAGATAGTCCAACAGCCCGCTAGGTAACCTACATACTTCAAGAACCCGCTAGGTAACGTAGATAGTTCATGTGCCAGCTAGGTAACCTAGATAGTCCAAGTGTCCGCTAGGTAACCTACAAAGTCTAAGTGCCCGCTAGTATATCTATATAGTCCAAATGCCCGTTAGGGAATCTACATAGGCCAAGGGCCCGCTAGTTAACATAGATAGTCCAAGTGCCGCTAGTTAATCTACATAGTCCAAGGGCCCGCTAGGTAACCTAGATTGTCCAAGGGCCCGCTAGTTAACCTACGTAGTCCAAGTGCCCGGTAGTTAACTTACATAGTTCAAGTGTCCATAGGGAATATACATAGCCCAAGTGCCCGCTAGGGAATCTACATAGTCCAAGAGCCCGCTAGTTAATGTAGATAGTCCAAGTTCGCTAGTTAATCTACATAGTTCAAGGGCCCGCTAGTTAACCTACATAGTCCAAGTACCCGCTAGTTAACATAGATCGTCCAAGTGTCCGCTAGTTAATCTATATAGTACAAGTGCCCGCTCGGGAATCTAGTTAGTCCAAGTGCCCGCTCTGGAACCTACATAGTCCAAGTGCCTGCTAGGGAACCTACATAGTCCAAGGGCCCGCTAGTTAACCTACATAGTCCAAGTATCCGCTAGTTAACCTGGATCGTCCAAGTGCCCTCTAGGTAACCTACATAATCCAAGGGCCCGCTATTAACCTACATAGTCCAAGGGACCGCTAGTTAACCTACATCGTCCAAGAGCCTGCTAGTTAACCTAGATAGTCCAAGTGCCTGCTAGTTAACCTACATAGTCCAAGTGCCCGCTAGGTAACCTAGACAGTTCAAGTGACCACTAGGTTACCTACATAGTCCAAGTGCCCGTTCGTTAACCTACATAGTCCAAATGCCCGGTAGGTAACCAATATAGTCCAAATGCCCGCTAGGGGCCCTAATAATCCAAATGCCCGCTAGTTAACGTAGATAGTCCAAGTGCTCACTAGTTAACGTAGATAGTCCAAGTGCCCGCTAGTTAACCTAGATAGACCAAGTGCCCGCTAGGGAACCTATCTAGTCCAAATACCCGCTAGGAAACGTACATAGTCCAAGTGCCCGCTAGGTAACACAGATAGTCCAAGTGCCCACTAGGGAACGTACATAGTCCAAGTGCCCGCTAGATAACCTAGATAGTCAAAGTGCTCGCTAGTTAACCTACATAATCCAAGTGCCTGCTAGGTAACCTAGATAGTCCAAGTGCCCACTAGTTAACCTACATAGTCCAGGTTCCCCCTAGGTAACCTAGATAGTCCAAAGGCCCGCTAGGTAACCTACATAGTCCAAATGCCCGCTAGTTAACGTACATAGTCCAAGTGCCCGCTAGGGAACCTACATGATCCAAGTGCCCGTTAGGTAACCTAGATAGTCAAAAGGCCCGCTAGGGAACCCACATAGTCCAAGTGCCCGCTATGGAACTTACATAGTCCAAGGGCCCCCTAGGGAACCTACATAGTCCAAGTGCCCGTTAGTTAACCTAGATAGTCCCAGTGCCCGCTAGGTAACCTTGATAGTCCAACAGCCCGGTAGGTAACCTACATACTCAAATACCCGCTAGGTAACGTAGGTAGTTCAAGTGCCCGCTAGGTAACATACAAAGTCTAAGTGCCCGCTAGGTAATCTAAATAGTCCAAATGACCACTAGGGAGTCTACATAGTCCAAATGCCCGCTAGGTAACCTAGGTAGTCCAAGGGCCCGCTAGGAAACCTACATAGTCCTAGTGCCCCCTAGTTAACCTACATTCTCCAAGTGCCCGATAGGGAACCTACATAGTCCAAGTGCCCGCTAGGTAACCTACATAGTCCATGTGCCCGATAGGGAACCCACATAGTCCAAGTGCCCGCTAGGGAATTAACATAGTCCAAGGGCCCGCTAGGGAACCTACATAGTCCAAGTGTCCGTTAGTTAACCTAGATAGTCCAACTGTCCGCTTGGTAACCTAGATAGTCCAACAGCCCGCTAGGTAACCTACATACTCCAAGAACCCGCTAGGTAACGTAGATAGTTCATGTGCCAGCTAGGTAACCTAAATAGTCCAAGTGTCCGCTACGTAACCTACAAAGTCTAAGTGCCCGCTAGTATATCTATATAGTCCAAATGCCCGCTAGGGAATCTACATAGTCCAAGGGCCCGCTAGTTAACATAGATAGTGCAAGTGCCGCTAGTTAATCTACATAGTCCAAGGGCCCGCTAGGTAACCTAGATAGTCCAAGGGCCCGCTAGTTAACCTACATAGTCCAAGTGCCCGGTAGTTAACTTACATAGTTCAAGTGTCCATAGGGACCATACATAGCCCAATACCGGCTAGGGAACATACATAGTCCAAGGGCCCGCTAGGGAATCTACATAGTCCAAGGGCCCGCTAGTTAATGTAGATAGTCCAACTTCCGCTAGTTAATCTACATAGTTCAAGAGCCCGCTAGTTAACCTACATAGTCCAAGTACCCGCTAGTTAACCTAGATCGTCCAAGTGTCCGCTAGTTAATCTATATAGTACAAGTGCCCGCTCGGGAATCTAGTTAGTCCAAGTGCCCGCTCTGGAACCTACTTAGTCCAAGTGCCTGCTAGGAAACCTACATAGTCCAAGGGCCCGCTAGTTAACGTAGATAGTCCAAGGGCCGCTAGTTAATCTACATAGTCCAAGGGCCCGCTAGTTAACCTACATAGTCCAAGTACCCGCTAGTTAACCTAGATCGTCCAAGTTCCCGCTAGGTAACCTACATAGTCCAAGGGCCCGCTAGTTAACCTACATAGTCCAAGGGACCGCTAGTTAACCTACATCGTCCAAGAGCCTGCTAGTTAACCTAGATAATCCAAGTGCCCGCTAGTTAACCTACATAGTCCAAGTGCCCGCTAGGTAACCTAGACAGTTCAAGTGACCACTAGGTTACCTACATAGTCCAAGTGCCCGTTCGTTAACCTACATAGTCCAAATGCCCGGTAGGTAACCAATATAGTCCAAATGCCCGCTAGGGGCCCTAATAATCCAAAGGCCCACTAGTTAACCTAGATAGTCCAAGTGCTCACTAGTTAACCTAGATAGTCCAAATGCCCGCTAGGGGCCCTAATAGTCCAAATGCCCGCTAGTTAAACCTAGATAGTCCAAGTGCTCGCTAGTTAACCTAGATAGTCCAAGTGCCCGCTAGGTAACCTAGATAGACCAAGTGCCCGCTAGGGAACCTATCTAGTCCAAGTACCCGCTAGGAAACGTACATAGTCCAAGTGCCCGCTAGTTAACCTACATTGTCCAAGTGCCCGCTAGGTAACCTAGACAGTTCAAGTGACCACTAGGTTACATACATAGTCCAAGTGCCCGTTCGTAAACCTACATAGTCCAAATGCCCGCTAGGTAACCAATATAGTCCAAATGTCCGCTAGGGGCCCTAATAGTCCAAATGCCCGCTAGTTAACCTAGATAGTCCAAGTGCTCGCTAGTTAACCTAGATAGTCCAAGTGCCCGCTAGTTAACCTCGATAGACCAAGTGCCCACTAGGGAACCTATCTAGTCCAAGTACCCGCTAGGAAACGTACATAGTCCAAGTGCCCGCTAGGGAACGTACATAGTCCAAGTGCCCGCTAGGTAACCTAGATAGTCCAAGTGCTCGCTAGTTAACCTACATAATCCAAGTGACTGCTAGGTCACCTAGATAGTCCAAGTGCCCATTAGTTAACCTACATAGTTCAGGTTCTCCCTAGGTAACCTAGATAGTCCAAGGGCCCGCTAGGTAACCTACATAGTCCAAATGCCCGATAGGGAACCTACATAGTCCAAGTGCCCGCTAGGTAACCTACATAGTCCAAATGCCCGTTAGTTAACCTACATAGTCCCAGTGCCCGCTAGGTAACCTAGATAGTCCAACAGCCCGGTAGGTAACCTACATACTCCAAGTACCCGCTAGGTAACGTAGATAGTTCAAGTGCCCGCTAGGTAACCTACAAAGTCTAAGTGCCCGCTAGGTAATCTAAATAGTCCTAATGACCACTAGGGAGCCTACATTGTCCAAATGCCCGCTAGGTAACCTAGGTAGTCCAAGGGCCCGCTAGGAAACCTACATAGTCCTAGTGCCCCCTAGTTAACCTACATTCTCCAAGTGCCCGATAGGGAACCCACATAGTCCAAATGCCCGCTAGGGAATTTACATAGGCCAAGGGCCCGCTAGGGAACCTACATAGTCCAAGTGTCCGTTAGTTAACCTAGATAGTCCAAGTGCCCGCTTGGTAACCTAGATAGTCCAACAGCCCGCTAGGTAACCTACATACTTCAAGAACCCGCTAGGTAACGTAGATAGTTCATGTGCCAGCTAGGTAACCTAGATAGTCCAAGTGTCCGCCAGGTAACCTACAAAGTCTAAGTGCCCGCTAGTATATCTATATAGTCCAAATGCCCGTTAGGGAATCTACATAGTCCAAGGGCCCGCTAGTTAACATAGATAGTCCAAGTGCCGCTAGTTAATCTACATAGTCCAAGGGCCCGCTAGGTAACCTAGATAGTCCAAGGGCCCGCTAGTTAACCTACGTAGTCCAAGTGCCCGGTAGTTAACTTACATAGTTCAAGTGTCCATAGGGAATATACATAGCCCAAGTGCCCGCTAGGGAATCTACATAGTCCAAGAGCCCGCTAGTTAATGTAGATAGTCCAAGTTCGCTAGTTAATCTACATAGTTCAAGGGCCCGCTAGTTAACCTACATAGTCCAAGTACCCGCTAGTTAACATAGATCGTCCAAGTGTCCGCTAGTTAATCTATATAGTACAAGTGCCCGCTCGGGAATCTAGTTAGTCCAAGTGCACGCTCTGGAACCTACATAGTCCAAGTGCCTGCTAGGGAACCTACATAGTCCAAGGGCCCGCTAGTTAACCTACATAGTCCAAGTATCCGCTAGTTAACCTGGATCGTCCAAGTGCCCTCTAGGTAACCTACATAATCCAAGGGCCCGCTATTAACCTACATAGTCCAAGGGACCGCTAGTTAACCTACATCGTCCAAGAGCCTGCTAGTTAACCTAGATAGTCCAAGTGCCTGCTAGTTAACCTACATAGTCCAAGTGCCCGCTAGGTAACCTAGACAGTTCAAGTGACCACTAGGTTACCTACATAGTCCAAGTGCCCGTTCGTTAACCTACATAGTCCAAATGCCCGGTAGGTAACCAATATAGTCCAAATGCCCGCTAGGGGCCCTAATAATCCAAATGCCCGCTAGTTAACCTAGATAGTCCAAGTGCTCACTAGTTAACGTAGATAGTCCAAGTGCCCGCTAGTTAACCTAGATAGACCAAGTGCCCGCTAGGGAACCTATCTAGTCCAAGTACCCGCTAGGAAACGTACATAGTCCAAGTGCCCGCTAGGTAACATAGATAGTCCAAGTGCCCGCTAGGGAACGTACATAGTCCAAGTGCCCGCTAGGTAACCTAGATAGTCCAAGTGCTCGCTATTTAACCTACATTGTCCAAGTGCCTGCTAGGTAACCTAGATAGTCCAAGTGCCCACTAGTTAACCTACATAGTCCAGGTTCCCCCTAGGTAACCTAGAGAGTCCAAGGGCCCGCTAGGGAACCTACATAGTCCAAATGCCCGATAGGGTACCTATATAATCCAAGTGCCCCTAGGTAACCTACATAGTCCAAATGCCAGCTAGTTAACCTACATAGTCCAAGTGCCCGCTAGGTAACCTACATAGTCCAAGTGCCCGAAAGGGAACCTACATAATCCAAGTGCCCGCTAGTGAACCTATATAGTCCAAGTGCCCGTTAGGTAACCTAGATAGTCCAAATGCCCGCCAGGAAACCCACATAGTCCAAGTGCCCGCTAGGGAATTTACATAGTCCAAGTGCCCGCTAGGTAACCTAGATAGTCCAACAGCCCGGTAGGTAACATACATACTCCAAGTACCCGCTAGGTAACGTAGATAGTTCAAGTGCCAGCTAGGTAACCTAGATAGTCCAAGTGCCTGCTAGGTAACCTACAAAGTCTAAGTGCCCGCTAGGTAATCTATATAGTCCAAATGACCACTAGGGAGCCTACATAGTCCAAATGCCCGCTAGGTAACCTAGGTAGTCCGAGGGCCCGCTAGGAAACCTACATAGTCCTAGTGCCCCCTAGTTAACCTACATTCTCCAAGTGCCCGATAGGGAATCTACATAGTCCAAGTGCCCGCTAGGTAACCTACATAGTCCGAGTGCCCGATAGGGAACCTACATAATCCAAGTGCCCGCTAGGGAACCTACATAGTCCAAGTGCCCGTTAGGTAACCTGGATAGTCCAAATGCCCGCCAGGAAACCCACATAGTCCAAGTGCCGTTAAGGAATTTACATAGTCCAAGTGCCCGTTAGGTAACCTAGATAGTCCAAGGGCCCGCTAGTTAACCTCCATAGTCCAAGTGCCCGGTAGTTAACTTACATAGTTCAAATGTCCATAGGGAACATATATAGTCCAAGTGCCTGCTAGGGAATCTAAATAGTCCAATGGCCCGCTAGTTAAAATAGATAGTCCAAGTTCCGCTAGTTAATCTACATAGTTCAAGGGTCGTTAGTTAACCTACATAGTCCAAGTACCCGCTAGTTAACCTAGATCGTCCAAGTGTCCGCTAGTTAATCTACATAGTACAAGTGCCCGCTCGGGAATCTAGTTAGTCCAAGTGCCCGCTCTGGAACCTACATAGTCCAAGTGCCGGCTAGGGAACCTACAAAGTCCAAGTGCCCGCGCTGTAACACACATAGTCCAATAGGCCGCTAGGGAATCTACATAGTCCAAGGGCCCTCTAGTTAACCTACATAGTCCAAGTACCCGCTACTTAACCTAGATCGTCCAAGTGCCCGCTAGGTAACCTACATAGTCCACGGGCCCGCTAGTTAACCTACATCGTCCAAGGGCCCGCTAGTTAACCTAGATAGTCCAAGGGCCCGCTAGTTAACCTACATTGTCCAAGTGCTCGCTAGGTAACCTAGACAGTTCAAGTGACCACTAGGTTACCAACATAGTCCAAGTGCCCGTTCGTTAACCTACATAGTCCAAATGCCCGCTAGGTAACCAATATAGCCCAAATGCCCGCTAGGGGCCCTAATAGTCCAAATGCCCGCTAGTTAACCTAGATAGTCCAAGTGCTCGCTAGTTAACCTAAATAGTCCAAGTGCCCGCTAGTTAACCTAGATAGACCAAGTGCCCGCTAGGGAACCTATGTAGTCCAAGTACCCGCTAGGAAACGTACATGGTCCAAGTGCCCGCTAGTTAACCTACATTGTCCAAGTGCCCGCTAGGTAACCTAGACAGTTCAAGTGACCACTAAGTTACCTACATAGTCCAAGTGCCCGTTCGTTAACCTACATAGTCCAAGTGCCCACTAGGTAACCAATATAGTCCAAATGCCCGCTAGGGGCCCTAATAGTCCAAATGCCTGCTAGTTAACCTAGATAGTCCAAGTGCTCGCTAGTTAACCTAGATATTCCAAGTGCCCGCAAGTTAACCTAGATAGACCAAGTGCCCGCTAGGGAACCTATCTAGTCCAAGTACCCTCTAGGAAACGTACATTGTCCAAGTGCCCGCTAGGTAACATAGATAGTCCAAGTGCCCGCTAGGGAACGTACATAGGCCAAGTGCCCGCTAGGTAACCTAGATAGTCCAAGTGCTCGCAAGTAAACCTACATAATCCAAGTGACTGCTAGGTAACCTAGATAGTCCAAGTGCCCACTAGTTAACCTACATTGTCCAGGTTCCCCCTAGGTAACCTAGATAGTCCAAGGGCCCGCTAGGTTACCTAGATAGTCCAAATGCCCGATAGGGAACCTACATAGTCCAAGTGCCCGCTAGGTAACCTACATAGTCCAAATGCCCGCTAGTTAACCTACATAGTCCAAGTGCCCGATAGGGAACCTACATAATCCAAGGGCCCGCTAGGGAACCTACATTGTCCAAGTGCCCGTTAGGTAACCTAGATAGTCCAAATGCCCGCTAGAGAACCCACATAGTCCAAGTGCCCGCTCGGGAACTTACATAGTCCAAGGGCCCGCTAGGGAACCTACATAGTCCCAGTGCCCGCTAGGTAACCTAGATAGTCCAAAAGCCCGGTAGGTAACCTACATACTCCAAGTACCCTCTAGGTAACGTAGATAGTTCAAGTGCCCGCTAGGTAACCTACAAAGTCTAAGTGCCCGCTAGGTAATCTATATAATCCAAATGACCACTAGGGAGCCTACATAGTCCAAATGCCCGCTAGGTAACCTAGGTAGTCCAAGGGCCCGCTAGGAAACCTACATAGTCCTAGTGCCCCCTAGTTAACCTACATTCTCCAAGTGCCCGATAGGGAACCTACATAGTCCAAGTGCCCGCTAGGTAACCTACATAGTCCATGTGCCAGATAGGGAACCTATATAATAAGTGCCCGCTAGGGAACCAACATAGTCCAAGTGCCCGTTAGGTAACCTAGATAGTCCAAATGCCCGCCATGAAATCCACATAGTCCAAGTGCCCGCTAGGGAATTTACATAGTCCAAGGGCCCGCTAGGGAACCTACATAGTCCAAGTGTCCGTTAGTTAACCTTGATAGTCCAAGTGCCCGCTTGGTAACCTAGATAGTCCAACAGCCCGCTAGGTAACCTACATACTCCAAGAACCCGCTAGGTAACGTAGATAGTTCATGTGCCAGCTAGGTAACCTAGATAGTCCAAGTGTCCGCTACGTAACCTACAAAGTCTAAGTGCCCGCTAGTATATCTATATAGTCCATATGCCCGCTAGGGAATCTACATAGTCCAAGGGCCCGCTAGTTAACATAGATAGTCCAAGTGCCGCTAGTTAATCTACATAGTCCAAGGGCCCGCTAGGTAACTTAGATAGTCCAAGGGCCCGCTAGTAAACCTACATAGTCCAAGTGCCCGGTAGTTAACTTACATAGTTAAAGTGTCCATAGGGAACATACATAGCCCAAGTGCCCGCTAGGGATCATACATAGTCCAAGAGCCCGCTAGGGAATCTACATAGTCCAAGGGCCCGCTAGTTAATGTAGATAGTCCAAGTTCCACTAGTTAATCTACATAGTTCAAGGGCCCGCTAGTTAACCTACATAGTCCAAGTACCCGCTAGTTAACCTAGATCGTCCAAGTGTCCGCTAGTTAATCTACATAGTACAAGTGCCCGCTCGGGAATCTTGTTAGTCCAAGTGCCCGCTCTGGAACCTACATAGTCCAAGTGCCTGCTAGGGAACCTACATAGTCCAAAGGCCCGCTAGGTAACGTAGATTGTCCAAGTGCCGCTAGTTAACCTACAAAGTCCAAGGGCCCGCTAGTTAACCTACATAGTCCAAGTACCCGCTAGTTAACCTAGATCGTCCAAGTGCCCGCTAGGTAACCTACATAGTCCAAGGGCCCGCTAGTTAACCTACATAGTGCAAGGGACCGGTAGTTAACCTACATCGTCCAAGATCCTGCTAGTTAGCCTAGATAGTCCAAGTGCCCGCTAGTTAACCTACATATCCAAGTGCCCGCTAGGTAACCTAGACAGTTCAAGTGACCACTAGGTTACCTACATAGTCCAAGTGCCCGTTCGTTAACCTACATAGTCCAAATTCCCGGTAGGTAACCAATATAGTCCAAATGCCCGCTAGGGGCCCTAATAGTCCAAATGCCCGCTAGTTAAACCTAGATAGTCCAAGTGCTCGCTAGTTAACCTAGATAGTCCAAGTGCCCGCTAGTTAACCTAGATAGACCAAGTGCCCGCTAGGGAACCTATCTAGTCCAAGTACCCGCTAGGAAACGTACATAGTCCAAGTGCCCGCTAGTTAACCTACATTGTCCAAGTGCCCGCTAGGTAACCTAGACAGTTCAAGTGACCACTAGGTTACCTACATAGTCCAAGTGCCCGTTCGTTAACCTACATAGTCCAAATGCCCGCTAGGTAACCAATATAGTCCAAATGTCCGCTAGGGGCCGAATAGTCCAAATGCCCGCTAGTTAACCTAGATAGTCCAAGTGCTCGCTAGTTAACCTAGATAGTCCAAGTGCCCGCTAGTTAACCTAGATAGACCAAGTGCCCACTAGGGAACCTATCTAGTCCAAGTACCCGCTAGGAAACGTACATAGTCCAAGTGCCAGCTAGGGAACGTACATAGTCCAAGTGCCCGCTAGGTAACCTAGATAGTCCAAGTGCTCGCTAGTTAACCTACATAATCCAAGTGACTGCTAGGTCACCTAGATAGTCCAAGTGCCCATTAGTTAACCTACATAGTTCAGGTTCCCCCTAGGTAACCTAGATAGTCCAAGGGCCCGCTAGGTAACCTACATAGTCCAAATGCCCGATAGGGAACCTACATAGTCCAAGTGCCCGCTAGGTAACCTACATAGTCCAAATGCCGGTTAGTTAACCTACATAGTCCCAGTGCCCGCTAGGTAACCTAGATAGTCCAACAGCCCGGTAGGTAACCTACATACTCCAAGTACCCGCTAGGTAACGTAGATAGTTCAAGTGCCCGCTAGGTAACCTACAAAGTCTAAGTGCCCGCTAGGTAATCTATATAGTCCAAATGACCACTAGGGAGCCTACATTGTCCAAATGCCCGCTAGGTAACCTAGGTAGTCCAAGGGCCCGCTAGGAAACCTACATAGTCCTAGTGCCCCCTAGTTAACCTACATTCTCCAAGTGCCCGATAGGGAACCCACATAGTCCAAGTGCCCGCTAGGGAATTTACATAGTCCAAGGGCCCGCTAGGGAACCTACATAGTCCAAGTGTCCGTTAGTTAACCTAGATAGTCCAAGTGCCCGCTTGGTAACCTAGATAGTCCAACAGCCCGCTAGGTAACCTACATACTTCAAGAACCCGCTAGGTAACGTAGATAGTTCATGTGCCAGCTAGGTAACCTAGATAGTCCAAGTGTCCGCTAGGTAACCTACAAAGTCTAAGTGCCCGCTAGTATATCTATATAGTCCAAATGCCCGTTAGGGAATCTACATAGTCCAAGGGCCCGCTAGTTAACATAGATAGTCCAAGTGCCGCTAGTTAATCTACATAGTCCAAGGGCCCGCTAGGTAACCTAGATAGTCCAAGGGCCTGCTAGTTAACCTACGTAGTCCAGGTGCCCGGTAGTTAACTTACATAGTTCAAGTGTCCATAGGGAATATACATAGCCCAAGTGCCCGCTAGGGAATCTACATAGTCCAAGAGCCCGCTAGTTAATGTAGATAGTCCAAGTTCGCTAGTTAATCTACATAGTTCAAGGGCCCGCTAGTTAACCTACATAGTCCAAGTACCCGCTAGTTAACCTAGATCGTCCAAGTGTCCGCTAGTTAATCTACATAGTACAAGTGCCCGCTCGGGAATCTAGTTAGTCCAAGTGCCCGCTCTGGAACCTACATAGTCCAAGTGCCTGCTAGGGAACCTACATAGTCCAAGGGCCCGCTAGTTAACCTACATAGTCCAAGTACCCGCTAGTTAACCTGGATCGTCCAAGTGCCCTCTAGGAAACCTACATAATCCAAGGGCCCGCTATTAACCTACATAGTCCAAGGGACCGCTAGTTAACCTACATCGTCCAAGAGCCTGCTAGTTAACCTAGATAGTCCAAGTGCCTGCTAGTTGACCTACATAGTCCAAGTGCCCGCTAGGTAACCTAGACAGTTCAAGTGACCACTAGGTTACCTACATAGTCCAAGTGCCCGTTCGTTAACCTACATAGTCCAAATGCCCGGTAGGTAACCAATATAGTCCAAATGCCCGCAAGGGGCCCTAATAATCCAAATGCCCGCTAGTTAACCTAGATAGTCCAAGTGCTCACTAGTTAACGTAGATAGTCCATGTGCACGCTAGTTAACCTAGATAGACCAAGTGCCCGCTAGGGAACCTATCTAGTCCAAGTACCCGCTAGGAAACGTACATAGTCCAAGTGCCCGCTAGGTAACATAGATAGTCCAAGTGCCCGCTAGGGAACGTACATAGTCCAAGTGCCCGCTAGGTAACCTAGATAGTCCAAGTGCTCGCTATTTAACCTACATAGTCCAAGTGCCCGTTAGGTAACCTACATAGTCCAAATGCCCGCCAGGAAACCCACATAATCCAATTGCCGTTAAGGAATTTACATAGTCCAAGTGCCCGCTAGGTAACCTAAATAGTCCAAGGGCCCGCTAGTTAACCTCCATAGTCCAAGTGCCCGGTAGTTAACTTACATAGTTCAAATGTCCATAGGGAACATACATAGTCCAAGTGCCCGCTAGGGAATCTAAATAGTCCAATGGCCCGCTAGTTAAAATAGATAGTCCAAGTTCCGCTAGTTAATCTACATAGTTCAAGGGTCCTTAGTTAACCTACATAGTCCAAGTACCCGCTAGTTAACCTAGATCGTCCAAGTGTCCGCTAGTTAATCTACATAGTACAAGTGCCCGCTCGGGAATCTAGTTAGTCCAAGTGCCCGCTCTGGAACCTACATAGTCCAAGAGCCGGCTAGGGAACCTACAAAGTCCAAGTGCCCGCGCTGGAACATACATAGTCCAATAGGCCGCTAGGGAATCTACATAGTCCAAGGGCCCTCTAGTTAACCTACATAGTCCAAGTACCCGCTAGTTAACCTAGATCGTCCAAGTGCCCGCTAGGTAACCTACATAGTCCACGGGCCCGCTAGTTAACCTACATCGTCCAAGTGCTCGCTAGGTAACCTAGACAGTTCAAGTGACCACTAGGTTACCTACATAGTCCAAGTGCCCGTTCGTTAACCTACATAGTCCAAATGCCCGCTAGGTAACCAATATAGCCCAAATGCCCGCTAGGGGCCCTAATAGTCCAAATGCCCGCTAGTTAACCTGGATAGTCCAAGTGCTCGCTAGTTAACCTAAATAGTCCAAGTGCCCGCTAGTTAACCTAGATAGACCAAGTGCCTGCTAGGGAACCTATCTAGTCCAAGTACCCGCTAGGAAACGTACATAGTCCAAGTGCCCGCTAGTTAACCTACATTGTCCAAGTGCCCGCTAGTTAACCTAGACAGTTCAAGTGACCACTAGGTTACCTACATAGTCCAAGTGCCCGTTCGTTAACCTACATAGTCCAAATGCCCGCTAGGTAACCAATATAGTCCAAATACCCGCTAGGGGCCCTAATAGTCCAAATGCCCGCTAGTTAACCTAGATAGTCCAAGTGCTCGCTAGTTAACCTAGATATTCCAAGTGCCCGCTAGTTAACCTAGATAGACCAAATGCCCGCTAGGGAACCTATCTAGTCCAAGTACCCTCTAGGAAACGTACATAGTCCAAGTGCCCGCTAGGTAACATAGATAGTCCAAGTGCCCGCTAGGGAACGTACATAGTCCAAGTGCCCGCTAGGTAACCTAGATAGTCCAAGTGCTCGCAAGTTAACCTACATAATCCAAGTGCCTGCTAGGTAACCTAGATAGTCCAAGTGCCCACTAGTTAACCTACATAGTCCAGGTTCCCCCTAGGTAACCTAGATAGTCCAAGGGCCCGCTAGGTTACCTACATAGTCCAAATGCCCGATAGGGAACCTACATAGTCCAAGTGCCCGCTAGGTAACCTACATAGTCGAAATGCCCGCTAGTTAACCTACATAGTCCAAGTGCCCGATAGGGAACCTACATAATCCAAGGGCCCGCTAGGGAACCTACATTGTCCAAGTGCCCGTTAGGTAACCTAGATAGTCCAAATGCCCGCTAGGGAACCCACATAGTCCAAGTGCCCGCTCGGGAACTTACATAGTCCAAGGGCCCGCTAGGGAACCTACATAGTCCCAGTGCCCGCTAGGTAACCTAGATAGTCCAACAGCCCGGTAGGTAACCTACATACTCCAAGTACCCGCTAGGTAACGTAGATAGTTCAAGTGCCCGCTAGGTAACCTACAAAGTCTAAGTGCCCGCTAGGTAATCTATATAGTCCAAATGACCACTAGGGAGCCTACATATTCCAAATGCCCGCTAGGTAACCTAGGTAGTCCAAGGCCCCGCTAGGAAACCTACATAGTCCTAGTGCCCCCTAGTTAACCTACATTCTCCAAGTGCCCGATAGGGAACCTACATAGTCCAAGTGCCCGCTAGGTAACCTACATAGTCCATGTGCCAGATAGGGAACCTATATAATAAGTGCCCGCTAGGGAACCAACATAGTCCAAGTGCCCGTTAGGTAACCTAGATAGTCCAAATGCCCGCCATGAAATCCACATAGTCCAAGTGCCCGCTAGGGAATTTACATAGTCCAAGGGCCCGCTAGGGAACCTACATAGTCCAAGTGTCCGTTAGTTAACCTTGATAGTCCAAGTGCCCGCTTGGTAACCTAGATAGTCCAACAGCCCGCTAGGTAACCTACATACTTCAAGAACCCGCTAGGTAACGTAGATAGTTCATGTGCCAGCTAGGTAACCTACATAGTCCAAGTGCCCGCTAGGTAACCTAGACAGTTCAAGTGACCACTAGGTTACCTACATAGTCCAAGTGCCCGTTCGTTAACCTACATAGTCCAAATGCCCGGTAGGTAACCAATATAGTCCAAATGCCCGCTAGGGGCCCTAATAATCCAAATGCCCGCTAGTTAACCTAGATAGTCCAAGTGCTCACTAGTTAACGTAGATAGTCCAAGTGCCCGCTAGTTAACCTAGATAGACCAAGTGCCCGCTAGGGAACTTATCTAGTCCAAGTACCCGCTAGGAAACGTACATACTCCAAGTGCCCGCTAGGTAACATAGATAGTCCAAGTGCCCGCTAGGGAACGTACATAGTCCAAGTGCCCGCTAGGTAACCTAGATAGTCCAAGTGCTCGCTATTTAACCTACATAGTCCAAGTGCCTGCTAGGTAACCTAGATAGTCCAAGTGCCCACTAGTTAACCTACATAGTCCAGGTTCCCCCTAGGTAACCTAGAGAGTCCAAGGGCCCGCTAGGTAACCTGCATAGTCCAAATGCCCGATAGGGTACCTATATAATCCAAGTGCCCGCTAGGTAACCTACATAGTCCAAATGCCAGCTAGTTAACCTACATAGTCCAAGTGCCCTCTAGATAACCTACATAGTCCAAGTGCCCGAAAGGGAACCTACATAATCCAAGTGCCCGCTAGTGAACCTATATAGTCCAAGTGCCCGTTAGGTAACCTAGATAGTCCAAATGCCCGCCAGGAAACCCACATAGTCCAAGTGCCCGCTAGGGAATTTACATAGTCCAAGTGCCCGCTAGGTAACCTAGATAGTCCAACAGCCCGGTAGGTAACATACATACTCCAAGTACCCGCTAGGTAACGTAGATAGTTCAAGTGCCAGCTAGGTAACCTAGATAGTCCAAGTGCCTGCTAGGTAACCTACAAAGTTTAAGTGCCCGCTAGGTAATCTATATAGTCCAAATGACCACTAGGGAGCCTACATAGTCCAAATGCCCGCTAGGTAACCTAGGTAGTCCGAGGTCCCGCTAGGAAACCTACATAGTCCTAGTGCTCCCTAGTTAACCTACATTCTCCAAGTGCCCGATAGGGAACCTACATAGTCCAAGTGCCCGCTAGGTAACCTACATAGTCCAAGTGCCCGATAGGAAACCTAGATAGTCCAAATGCCCGCCAGGAAACCCACATAGTCCAAGTGCCGTTAAGGAATTTACATAGTCCAAGTGCCCGCTAGGTAACCTCCATAGTCCAAGTGCCCGGTAGTTAACTTACATAGTTCAAATGTCCATAGGGAACATACATAGTCCAAGTGCCCGCTAGGGAATCTAAATAGTCCAATGGCCCGCTAGTTAAAATAGATAGTCCAAGTTCCGCTAGTTAATCTACATAGTTCAAGGGTCCTTAGTTAACCTACATAGTCCAAGTGCTCACTAGTTAACCTAGATAGTCCAAGTGCCCGCTAGTTAAACTAGATAGACCAAGTGCCCGCTAGGGAACCTATCTAGTCCATGTACCCGCTAGGAACCGTATATAGTCCAAGTGCCCGCTAGGTAACATAGATAGTCCGAGTGCCCGCTAGGGAACGTACATAGTCCAAGTGCCCGCTAGGTAACCTAGATAGTCCAAGTGCTCGCTAGTTAACCTACATAGTCCAAGTGCCTGCTAGGTAACCTAGATAGTCCAAGTGCCCACTAGTTAACCTACATAGTCCAGGTTCCCCCTAGGTAACCTAGATAGTCCAAGGGCCCGCTAGGTAACCTACATAGTCCAAATGCCCGATAGGGAACCTACATAGTCCAAATGCTAGCTAGTTAACCTACATAGTCCAAGTGCCCGCTAGGTAACCTACACAGTCCAAGTGTCCGATAGGGAACCTACATAATCCAAGTGCCCGCTAGGGAACCTACATAGTCCAAGTGCCCGTTAGGTAACCTAGATAGTCCAAATGCCCGCCAGGAAACCCACATAGTCCAAGTACCCGCTAGGGAATTTACATAGTCCAAGTGCCCGCTAGGTAACCTAGATAGTCCAACAGCCCGGTAGGTAACCTACATACTCCAAGTACACGCTAGGTAACGTAGATAGTTCAAATGCCAGCTAGGTAACCTAGAAAGTCCAAGTGCCCGCTAGGTAACCTACAAAGTCTAAGTGCCCGCTAGGTAACCTATATAGTCCAAATGACCACTAGGGAGCCTACATAGTCCAAATGCCTGCTAGGAAACCTAGGTAGTCCAAGGGCCCGCTAGGAAACTTACATAGTCCTAGTGCCCTCTAGTTAACCAACATTCTCCAAGTGCCCGATAGGGAACCTACATAGTCCAAGTGCCCGCTAGGTAACCTACATAGTCCAAGTGCCCGATAGGGAACCTACATAATCCAAGTGCCCGCTAGGGAACCTACATAGTCCAAGTGCCGTTAGGGAATTTACATAGTCCAAGTGCCCGCTAGGTAACCTAGATAGTCCAAGGGCCCGCTAGGTAACCTACATAGTCCAAATGCCCGATAGGGAACCTACATAGTCCAAATGCTAGCTAGTTAACCTACATAGTCCACGTGCCCGCTAGGTAACCTACACAGTCCAAGTGTCCGATAGGGAACCTACATAATCCAAGTGCCCGCTAGGGAACCTACATAGTCCAAATGCCCGTTAGGTAACCTAGATAGTCCAAATGCCCGCCAGGAAACCCACATAGTCCAAGTGCCCGCTAGGGAATTTACATAGTCCTAGTGCCCGCTAGGTAACCTAGATAGTCCAACAGCCCGGTAGGTAACCTACATACTCCAAGTACACGCTAGGTAACGTAGATAGTTCAAATGCCAGCTAGGTAACCTAGAAAGTCCAAGTGCCCGCTAGGTAACCTACAAAGTCTAAGTGCCCGCTAGGTAAGCTATATAGTCCAAATGACCACTAGGGAGCCTACATAGTCCAAATGCCCGCTAGGTAACCTAGGTAGTCCAAGGGCCCGCTAGGAAACTTACATAGTCCTAGTGCCCTCTAGTTAACCAACATTCTCCAAGTGCCCGCTAGGTAACCTACATAGTCCAAGTGCCCGATAGGGAACCTACATAATCCAAGTGCCCGCTAGGGAACCTACATAGTCCAAGTGTCCGTTAGGTAACCTAGATAGTCCAAATGTCGGCCAGGAAACCCACATAGTCCAAGTGCCGTTAGGGAATTTACATAGTCCAAGTGCCCGCTAGGTAACCTAGATAGTCCAAGGGCCCGCTAGTTAACCTACATAGTCCAAGTGCCCAGAAGTTAACTTACATAGTTCAAATGTCCATAGGGAACATACATAGTCCAAGTGCCCGCTAGGGATTCTACATAGTCCAATAGCCCGCTAGTTAAAGTAGATAGTCCAAGTTCCGCTAGTTAATCTACATTGTTCAAGGGTCCTTAGTTAACCTACATAGTCCAAGTAACCGCTAGTTAACCTAGATCGTCCAAGTGTCGGCTAGTTAATCTACATAGTACAAGTGCCCGCTCGGGAATCTAGTTACTCCAAGTGCCCGCTCTGGAACCTACATAGTCCAAGTGCCTGCTAGGGAACCTACATAGTCCAAGGGCCCTCTAGTTAACCTACATAGTCCAAGTACCCGCTAGTTAACCTAGATCGTCCAAGTACCCGCTAGGTAACCTACATAGTCCAAGGGCCCGCTAGTTAACCTACAAAAAATCCAAGGGCCCGCTAGTTAACCTACATCGTCCAAGGGCACGCTAGTTAACCTAGATAGTCCAAGTGTCTGCTAGTTAACCTACATTGTCCAAGTGCCCGCTAGGTAACCTAGACAGTTCAAGTGACCACTAGGTTACCTACATAGTCCAAGTGCCCGTTCGTTAACCTACATAGTCCAAATGCCCGCTAGGTAACCAATATAGTCCAAATGCCCGCTAGGGGCCCTAAGTGTCCAAATGCCCGCTAGTTAACCTAGATAGTCCAAGTGCTCGCTAGTTAACATAGATAGTCCAGGTGCCCGCTAGTTTACCTAGATAGACCAAGTGCCCGCTAGGGAACCTATCTAGTCCAAGTACCCGCTAGGAAACGTACATAGTCCAAGTGCCCGCTAGGTAACCTAGATAGTCCAACAGCACAGTAGGTAACCTACATACTCCAAGTAACCACTAGGTAACGTAGATAGTTCAAGTGCCCGCTAGGTAACCTACAAAGTCTAAGTGCCCGCTAGGTAATCTATACAGTCCAAATGTCCACTAGGGAGCCTACATAGTCCAAATGCCCGCTAGGTAACCTAGGTAGTCCAAGGGCCCGCTAGGAAACCTACATAGTCCTAGTGCCCGCTAGTTAACCTACATTCTCCAAGTGCCCGATAGGGAACCTACATAGTCCAAGTGCCCGCTAGGTAACCTACATAGTCCATGTGCCAGATAAGGAACCTATATAATAAGTGCCCGCTAGGGAACCTACATAGTCCAAGGGCCCGCTAGGGAACCTACATAGTCCAAGTGTCCGTTAGTTAACCTAAATAGTCCAAGTGCCCGCTTGGTAACCTAGATAGTCCAACAGCCCGCTAGGTAACCTACATACTCCAAGAACCCGCTAGGTAACGTAGATAGTTCATGTGCCAGCTAGGTAACCTAGATAGTCCAAGTGTCCGCTAGGTAACCTACAAAGTCTAAGTGCCCACTTGTATATCTATATAGTCCAAATGCCCGCTAGGGAATCTATATAGTCCAAGGGCCCGCTAGTCAACGTAGATAGTCCAAGTGTCGCTAGTTAATCTACATAGACCAAAGGCCCGCTAGGTAACCTAGATAGTCCAAGGGCCCGCTAGTTAACCTACATAGTCCAAGTGCCCGGTAGTTAACTTACATAGTTCAAATGTCCATAGGGAACATACATAGTCCAAGTGTCCGCTAGGGAATCTACATAGTCCAATGGCCCGCTAGTTAAAGTAGATAGTCCAAGTTCCGCTAGTTATTCTACATTGTTCAAGGGTCCTTAGTTAACCTACATAGTCCAAGTACCCGCTAGTTAACCTAGATCGTCCAAGTGTCCGCTTGTTAATCTACATAGTACAAGTGCCCGCTCGGGAATCTTCTTAGTCTAAGTGCCCGCTCTGGAACCTACATAGTCCAAGTGCCAGCTAGGGAACCTACAAAGTCCAAGTGCCCGCGCTGGAACATACATAGTCCAATAGGCCGCTAGGGAATCTACATAGTCCAAGGGCCCTCTAGTTAACCTACATAGTCCAAGTACCCGCTAGTTAACCTAGATCGTCCAAGTGCCCGCTAGGTAACCTACATAGTCCACGGGCCCGCTAGTTAACCTACATCGTCCAAGGGCCCGCTAGTTAACCTAGATAGTCCAAGGGCCCGCTAGTTAACCTACATTGTCCAAGTGCTCGCTAGGTAACCTAGACAGTTCAAGTGACCACTAGGTTACCTACATAGTCCAAGTGCCTGTTCATTAACCTACATAGTCCAAATGCCCGCTAGGTAACCAATATAGCCCAAATGCCCGCTAGGGGCCCTAATAGTCCAAATGCCCGCTAGTTAACCTAGATAGTCCAAGTGCTCGCTAGTTAACCTAAATAGTCCAAGTGCCCGCTAGTTAACCTAGATAGACCAAGTGCCCGCTAGGGAACCTATCTAGTCCAAGTACACGCTAGGAAACGTACATAGTCCAAGTGCCCGCTAGTTAACCTACATTGTCCAAGTGCCCGCTAGGTAACCTAGACAGTTCAAGTGACCACTAGGTTACCTACATAGTCCAAGTGCCCGTTCGTTAACCTACATAGTCCAAATGCCCGCTAGGTAACCAATATAGTCCAAATGCCCGCTAGGGGCCCTAATAGTCCAAATGCCCGCTAGTTAACCTAGATAGTCCAAGTGCTCGCTAGTTAACCTAGATAGTCCAGGTGCCCGCTAATTAACCTAGATAGACCAAGTGCCCGCTAGGGAACCTATCTAGTCCAAGTACCCTCTAGGAAACGTACATAGTCCAAGTGCCCGCTAGGTAACATAGATAGTCCAAGTGCCCGTTAGGGAACGTACATAGTCCAAGTGCCCGCTAGGTAACCTAGATAATCCAAGTGCTCGCAAGTTAACCTACATAATCCAAGTGCCTGCTAGGTAACCTAGATAGTCCAAGTGCCCACTAGTTAACCTACATAGTCCAGGTTCCCCCTAGGTAACCTAGATAGTCCAAGGGCCCGCTAGGTTACCTACATAGTCCAAATGCCCGATAGGGAACCTACATAGTCCAAGTGCCCGCTAGGTAACCTACATAGTCCAAATGCCCGCTAGTTAACCTACATAGTCCAAGTGCCCGATAGGGAACCTACATAATCCAAGGGCCCGCTAGGGAACCTACATTGTCCAAGTGCCCGTTAGGTAACCTAGATAGTCCAAATGCCCGCTAGGGAACCCACATAGTCCAAGTGCCCGCTCGGGAACTTACATAGTCCAAGGGCCCGCTAGGGAACCTACATAGTCCCAGTGCCCGCTAGGTAACCTAGATAGTCCAACAGCCCGGTAGGTAACCTACATACTCCAAGTACCCGCTAGGTAACGTAGATAGTTCAAGTGCCCGCTAGGTAACATACAAAGTCTAAGTGCCCGCTATGTAATCTATATAGTCCAAATGACCACTAGGGAGCCTACATATTCCAAATGCCCGCTAGGTAACCTAGGTAGTCCAAGGGCCCGCTAGGAAACCTACATAGTCCTAGTGCCCCCTAGTTAACCTACATTCTCCAAGTGCCCGATAGGGAACCTACATAGTCCAAGTGCCCGCTAGGTAACCTACATAGTCCATGTGCCAGATAGGGAACCTATATAATAAGTGCCCGCTAGGGAACCAACATAGTCCAAGTGCCCGTTAGGTAACCTAGATAGTCCAAATGCCCGCCATGAAATCCACATAGTCCAAGTGCCCGCTAGGGAATTTACATAGTCCAAGGGCCCGCTAGGGAACCTACATAGTCCAAGTGTCCGTTAGTTAACCTTGATAGTCCAAGTGCCCGCTTGGTAACCTAGATAGTCCAACATCCCGCTAGGTAACCTACATACTCCAAGAACCCGCTAGGTAACGTAGATAGTTCATGTGCCAGCTAGGTAACCTAGATAGTCCAAGTGTCCGCTAGGTAACCTACAAAGTCTAAGTGCCCGCTAGTATATCTATATAGTCCATATGCCCGCTAGGGAATCTACATAGTCCAAGGGCCCGCTAGTTAACATAGATAGTCCAAGTGCCGCTAGTTAATCTACATAGTCCAAGGGCCCGCTAGGTAACCTAGATAGTCCAAGGGCCCGCTAGTAAACCTACATAGTTCAAGTGCCCGGTAGTTAACTTACATAGTTAAAGTGTCCATAGGGAACATACATAGCCCAAGTGCCCGCTAGGGATCATACATAGTCCAAGTGCCCGCTAGGGAATCTATATAGTCCAAGGGCCCGCTAGTTAATGTAGATAGTACAAGTTCCGCTAGTTAATCTACATAGTTCAAGGGCCCGCTAGTTAACCTACATAGTCCAAGTACCCACTAATTAACCTAGATCGTCCAAGTGTCCGCTAGTTAATCTACATAGTACAACTGCCCGCTCGGGAATCTTGTTAGTCCAAGTGCCCGCTCTGGAACCTACATAGTCCAAGTGCCTGCTAGGGAACCTACATAGTCCAAAGGCCCGCTAGGTAACGTAGATTGTCCAAGTGCCGCTAGTTAATCTACATAGTCCAAGCACCCGCTAGTTCACCTACATAGTCCAAGTACCCGCTAGTTAACCTAGATAGTCCAAGTGCCCGCTAGGTAACCTACATAGTCCAAGGGCCCGCTAGTTAACCTACATAGTTCAAGGGACCGGTAGTTAACCTACATCGTCCAAGATCCTGCTAGTTAGCCTAGATGGTCCAAGTGCCCGCTAGTTAACCTACATATCCAAGTGCCCGCTAGGTAACCTAGAAAGTTCAAGTGACCACTAGGTTACCTACATAGTCCAAGTGCCCGTTCGTTAACCTACATAGTCCAAATGCCCTGTAGGTAACCAATATAGTCCAATTGCCAGCGAGGGGCCCTAATAATCCAAATGCCCGCTAGTTAACCTAGATAGTCCAAGTGCTCACTAGTTAACCTAGATAGTCCAAGTGCCCGCTAATTAAACTAGATAGACCAAGTGCCCGCTAGGGAACCTATCTATTCCAAGTACCCGCTAGGAAACGTACATAGTCCAAGTGCCCGCTAGGTAACATAGATAGTCCAAGTGCCCGCTAGGGAACGTACATAGTCCAAGTGCCCGGTAGTTAACTTAGATAGTTAAAGTGTCCATAGGGAACATACATAGCCCAAGTGCCCGCTAGGGATCATACATAGTCCAAGTGCCCGCTAGGGAATCTACATAGTCCAAGGGCCCGCTAGTTAATGTAGATAGTCCAAGTTCCGCTAGTTAATCTACATAGTTCAAGGGCCCGCTAGTTAACCTACATAGTCCAAGTACCCGCTAGTTAACCTAGATCGTCCAAGTGTCCGCTAGTTAATCTACATAGTACAAGTGCCCGCTCGGGAATCTTGTTAGTCCAAGTGCCCGCTCTGGAACCTACATAGTCCAAGTGCCTGCTAGGGAACCTACATAGTCCAAGGGCCCGCTAGGTAACGTAGATTGTCCAAGTGCCGCTAGTTAATCTACATAGTCCAAGGGCCCGCTAGTTAACCTACATAGTCCAAGTACCCGCTAGTTAACCTAGATCGTCCAAGTGCCCGCTAGGTAACCTACATATTCCAAGGGCCCGCTAGTTAACCTACATAGTCCAAGGGACCGGTAGTTAACCTACATCGTCCAAGATCCTGCTAGTTAGCCTAGATAGTCCAAGTGCCCGCTAGTTAACCTACATATCCAAGTGCCCGCTAGGTAACCTAGACAGTTCAAGTGACCACTAGGTTACCTACATAGTCCAAGTGCCCGTTCGTTAACCTACATAGTCCAAATGCCCTGTAGGTAACCTATACAGTCCAATTGCCGGCGAGGGGCCCTAATAATCCAAATGCCCGCTAGTTAACCTAGATAGTCCAAGTGCTCACTAGTTAACCTAGATAGTCCAAGTGCCCGCTAGTTAAACTAGATAGACCAAGTGCCCGCTAGGGAACCTATCTAGTCCATGTACCCGCTAGGAACCGTACATAGTCCAAGTGCCCGCTAGGTAACATAGATAGTCCGAGTGCCCGCTAGGGAACGTACATAGTCCAAGTGCCCGCTAGGTAACCTAGATAGTCCAAGTGCTCGCTAGTTAACCTACATAATCCAAGTGCCTGCTAGGTAACCTAGATAGTCCAAGTGCCCACTAGTTAACCTACATAGTCCAGGTTCCCCCTACATAACCTAGATAGTCCAAGGGCCCGCTAGGTAACCTACATAGTCCAAATGCCCGATAGGGAACCTACATAGTCCAAATGCTAGCTAGTTAACCTACATAGTCCAAGTGCCCGCTAGGTAACCTACACAGTCCAAGTGTCCGATAGGGAACCTACATAATCCAAGTACCCGCTAGGGAACCTACATAGTCCAAGTGCCCGTTAGGTAACCTAGATAGTCCAAATGCCCGCCAGGAAACCCACATAGTCCAAGTGCCCGCTAGGGAATTTACATAGTCCTAGTGCCCGCTAGGTAACCTAGATAGTCCAACAGCCCGGTAGGTAACCTACATACTCCAAGTACACGCTAGGTAACGTAGATAGTTCAAATGCCAGCTAGGTAACCTAGAAAGTCCAAGTGCCCGCTAGGTAACCTACAAAGTCTAAGTGCCCGCTAGGTAAGCTATATAGTCCAAATGACCACTGGGGAGCCTACATAGTCCAAATGCCCGCTAGGTAACCTAGGTAGTCCAAGGGCCCGCTAGGAAACTTACATAGTCCTAGTGCCCTCTAGTTAACCAACATTCTCCAAGTGCCCGCTAGGTAACCTACATAGTCCAAGTGCCCGATAGGGAACCTACATAATCCAAGTGCCCGCTAGGGAACCTACATAGTCCAAGTGTCCGTTAGGTAACCTAGATAGTCCAAATGTCGGCCAGGAAACCCACATAGTCCAAGTGCCGTTAGGGAATTTACATAGTCCAAGTGCCCGCTAGGTAACCTAGATAGTCCAAGGGCCCGCTAGTTAACCTACATAGTCCAAGTGCCCGGAAGTTAACTTACATAGTTCAAATGTCCATAGGGAACATACATAGTCCAAGTGCCCGCTAGGGATTCTACATAGTCCAATAGCCCGCTAGTTAAAGTAGATAGTCCAAGTTCCGCTAGTTAATCTACATTGTTCAAGGGTCCTTAGTTAACCTACATAGTCCAAGTAACCGCTAGTTAACCTAGATCGTCCAAGTGTCGGCTAGTTAATCTACATAGTACAAGTGCCCGCTCGGGAATCTAGTTACTCCAAGTGCCCGCTCTGGAACCTACATAGTCCAAGTGCCTACTAGGGAACCTACATAGTCCAAGGGCCCGCTAGTTAACGTAGATACTCCAAGTGCCGCTAGTTAATCTACATAGTCCAAGGGCCCTCTAGTTAACCTACATAGTCCAAGTACCCGCTAGTTAACCTAGATCGTCCAAGTACCCGCTAGGTAACCTACATAGTCCAAGGGCCCGCTAGTTAACCTACAAAAAATCCAAGGGCCCGCTAGTTAACCTACATCGTCCAAGGGCCCGCTAGTTAACCTAGATAGTCCAAGTGTCTGCTAGTTAACCTACATTGTCCAAGTGCCCGCTAGGTAACCTAGACAGTTCAAGTGACCACTAGGTTACCTACATAGTCCAAGTGCCCGTTCGTTAACCTACATAGTCCAAATGCCCGCTAGGTAACCAATATAGTCCAAATGCCCGCTAGGGGCCCTAAGTGTCCAAATGCCCGCTAGTTAACCTAGATAGTCCAAGTGCTCGCTAGTTAACATAGATAGTCCAGGTGCCCGCTAGTTAACCTAGATAGACCAAGTGCCCGCTAGGGAACCTATCTAGTCCAAGTACCCGCTAGGAAACGTACATAGTCCAAGTGCCCGCTAGGTAACCTAGATAGTCCAACAGCACAGTAGGTAACCTACATACTCCAAGTAACCACTAGGTAACGTAGATAGTTCAAGTGCCCGCTAGGTAACCTACAAAGTCTAAGTGCCCGCTAGGTAATCTATACAGTCCAAATGTCCACTAGGGAGCCTACATAGTCCAAATGCCCGCTAGGTAACCTAGGTAGTCCAAGGGCCCGCTAGGAAACCTACATAGTCCTAGTGCCCGCTAGTTAACCTACATTCTCCAAGTGCCCGATAGGGAACCTACATAGTCCAAGTGCCCGCTAGGTAACCTACATAGTCCATGTGCCACATAGGGAACCTATATAATAAGTGCCCGCTAGGGAACCTACATAGTTCAAGGGCCCGCTAGGGAACCTACATAGTCCAAGTGTCCGTTAGTTAACCTAAATAGTCCAAGTGCCCGCTTGGTAACCTAGATAGTCCAACAGCCCGCTAGGTAACCTACATACTCCAAGAACCCGCTAGGTAACGTAGATAGTTCATGTGCCAGCTAGGTAACCTAGATAGTCCAAGTGTCCGCTAGGTAACCTACAAAGTCTAAGTGCCCACTTGTATATCTATATAGTCCAAATGCCCGCTAGGGAATCTACATAGTCCAAGGGCCCGCTAGTCAACGTAGATAGTCCAAGTGTCGCTAGTTAATCTACATAGACCAAAGGCCTGCTAGGTAACCTAGATAGTCCAAGGGCCCGCTAGTTAACCTACATAGTCCAAGTGCCCGGTAGTTAACTTACATAGTTCAAATGTCCATAGGGAACATACATAGTCCAAGTGTCCGCTAGGGAATCTACATAGTCCAATGGCCCGCTAGTTAAAGTAGATAGTCCAAGTTCCGCTAGTTATTCTACATTGTTCAAGGGTCCTTAGTTAACCTACATAGTCCAAGTACCCGCTAGTTAACCTAGATCGTCCAAGTGTCCGCTAGTTAATCTACATAGTACAAGTGCCCGCTCGGGAATCTTCTTAGTCCAAGTGCCCGCTCTGGAACCTACATAGTCCAAGTGCCTTCTAGGGAACCTACATAGTCCAAGGGCCCGCTAGGTAACGTAGATTGTCCAAGTGCCGCTAGTTAATCTACATAGTCCAAGGGCCCGCTAGTTAACCTACATAGTCCAAGGGACCGGTAGTTAACCTACATCGTCCAAGATCCTGCTAGTTAGCCTAGATAGTCCACGTGCCCGCTAGTTAACCTACATATCCAAGTGCCCGCTAGGTAACCTAGACAGTTCAAGTGACCACTAGGTTACCTACATAGTCCAAATGCCCGTTCGTTAACCTACATAGTCCAAATGCCCGCTAGGTAACCAATATAGTCCAAATGCCCGCGAGGGGCCCTAATAATCCAAATGCCCGCTAGTTAACCTAGATAGACCAAGTGCCCGCTAGGGAACCTATCTAGTCCAAGTACCCGCTAGGAAACGTACATAGTCCAAGTGCCCGCTAGGTAACATAGATAGTCCAAGTGCCCGCTAGGGAACGTACATAGTCCAATTGCCCGCTAGGTAACCTAGATAGTCCAAGTGCTTGCTACTTAACATACATAGTCCAAGTGCCTGCTAGGTAACCTAGATAGTCCAAGTGCCCACTAGTTAACCTACATAGTCCAGGTTCCCCCTAGGTACCCTAGATAGTCCAAGGGCCTGCTAGGTAACCTACATAGTCCAAATGCACGATAGGGAACCTACATAGTCCAAATGCCAGCTGGTTAACCTACATAGTCCAAGTGCCCGCTAGGTAACATACATAGTCCAAGTGCCCCTTAGGGAAACTATATAATCCAAGTGCCCGCTAGGGAATCTACATAGTCCAAGTGCCCGTTAGGTAACCTAGATAGTCCAAATGCCCGCCAGGAAACCCACATACTCCAAGTGCCCGCTAGGGAATTTACATAGTCCAAGTGCCCGCTAGGTAACCTATATAGTCCAACAGCCCGGTAGGTAACCTACATACTCCAAGTACACGCTAGGTAACGTAGATAGTTCATGTGCCAGCTAGGTAACCTAGATAGTCCAAGTGCCCGCTAGGTAACCTACAAAGTCTAAGTGCCCGCTAGGTAATCTATATAGTCCAAATGACCACTAGGGAGCCTACATAGTCCAACTGCCCGCTAGGTAACCTAGGTAGTCCAAGGGCCCGCTAGGAAACCTACATAGTCCTAGTGCCCTCTAGTTAACCTACATTCTCCAAGTGCCCGATAGGGAACCTACATAGTCCAAGTGCCCGCTAGGTAACCTACATAGTCCAAGTGCCCGATAGGGAACCTACAAAATCCAAGTGCCCGCTAGGGAACCTACATTGTCCAAGTGTCCATTAGGTAACCTATATAGTCCAAATGTCCGCCAGGAAACCCACATAGTCCAAGTGCCGTTAGGGAATTTACATAGTCCAGGGGCCCGCTAGTTAACCTAGATAGTCCAAGGGCCCGCTAGTTAACCTACATAGTCCAAGTGCCCGGTAGTTAACTTACATATGTCAAATGTCCATAGGGAACATACATAGTCCAAGTGCCCGCTAGGGAATCTACATAGTCCAATGGCCCGCTAGTTAAAGTAGATAGTCCAAGTTCCGCTAGTTAATCTACATTGTTCAAGGGTCCTTAGTAAACCTACATAGTCCAAGTACCCGCTAGTTAACCTAGATCGTCCAAGTGTCCGCTAGTTAATCTACATAGTACAAGTGCCCGCTCGGGAATCTAGTTAGTCCAAGTGCCCGCTCTGGAACCTACATAGTCCAAGTGCCTGCTAGGGAACCTACATAGTCCAAGGGCCCGCGCTGGAACATACATAGTCCAATTGGCCGCTAGGGAATCTACATAGTCCAAGGGCCCGCTAGTTAACGTAGATAGTCCAAGTGCTCGCTAGGGAACGTACATAGTCCAAGTGCCCGCTAGGTAACCTAGATAGTCCAAGTGCCCACTAGTTACCTCCATAGTCCAGGTTCCCCCTAGGTAACCTAGATAGTCCAAAGGCCCGCTAGGTAACCTAGATAGTCCAAGGGCCCACTAGTTAACCTACATAGTCCAAGTGCCCAGTAGTTAACTTACATAGTTCAAATGTCCATAGGGAACATACATAGTCCAAGTGCCCGCTGGGGAATCTACATAGTCCAATGGCACGCTAGTTAAAGTAGATAGTCCAAGTTCCGCTAGTTAATCTACAGAGTTCAAGAGTCCGCTAGTTAACGTACATAGTCCAAGTACCCGCTAGTTAACCTAGATCGTCCAAGTGTCCGCTAGTTAATCTACATAGTACAAGTGCCCGCTCAGGAATCTAGTTAGTCCAAGTGCCCGCTCTGGAACCTACATAGTCCAAGTGCCTGCTAGGGAACCTACATAGTCCAAGTGCCCGCGCTGGAACATACATAGTCCAATTGGCCGCTAGGGAATCTACATAGTCCAAGGACCCGCTAGTTAACGTAGATAGTCCAAGTGCCGCTAGTTAATCTACATAGTCCAAGGCCCTCTAGTTAACCTACATAGTCCAAGTACCCGCTAGTTAACATAGATCGTCCAAATGCCCGCTAGGTAACCTACATAGTCCAATGGCCCGCTAGTTAACCCACATACCAAGGGCCCGCTAGTTAACCTACATTGTCCAAGGGCCCGCTAGTTAACCTAGATAGTCCAAGTGCCCGCTAGTTAACCTACATTGTCCAAGTGCCCGCTAGGTAACCTAGACAGTTCAAGTGACCACTAGGTTACCTACATAGTCCAAGTGCCCGTTCGTTACCTACATAGCCCAAATGCCCGCTAGGTAACCAATATAGTCCAAATGCCCACCAGGGGCCCTAATAGTCCAAATGCCCGCTAGTTAACCTAGATAGTCCAAGTGCTCGCTAGTTAACCTAGATAGTCCAAGTGCCCGCTAGTTAACCTAGATAGACCAAGTGCCCGCTAGGGAACCGATCTAGTCCAAGTACCCGCTAGGAAACAGACATAGTCCAAGTGCCCGCTAGGTAACATAGATAGTCCAAGTGCCCGCTAGGGAACGTACATAGTCCAAATGCCCGCTAGGTAACCTAGATAGTCCAAGTGCTCGCTAGTTAACCTACATAATCCAAGTGCCTGCTAGGTAACCTAGATAGTCCAAGTGCCCACTAGTTAACCTACATAGTCCAGGTTCCCCCTAGGTAACCTAGATAGTCCAAGGGCCTGCTAGGTAACCTACATAGTCCAAATGCACGATAGGGAACCTACATAGTCCAAGTGCCCGCTAGGTAACCTACATAGTCCAAATGCCCGCTAGTTAAACAACATAGTCCAAGTGCCCGATAGGGAACCTACATAATCCAAGTGCCCGCTAGGGAACCTATATTGTCCAAGTGCCCGTTAGGTAACCTAGATAGTCCAAATGCCCGCTAGGGAACCCACATAGTCCAACTGCCCGCTAGGGAACTTACGTAGTCCAAGGGCCCGCTAGGGAACCTACATAGTCCAAGTGCCCGTTAGTTAACCTAGATAGTCCCAGTGCCCGCTAGGTAACCTAGATAGTCCAACAGCCCGGTAGGTAACATACATACTCCAAGTACCCGCTAGGTAACGTAGATAGTTCAAGTGCCAGCTAGGTAACCTAGATAGTCCAAGTGCCCGCTGGGTAACCTACAAAGTCTAAGTGCCCGCTAGGTAATCTATATAGTCCAAATGACCACTAGGGAGCCTACATAGTCCAAATGCCCGCTAGGTAACCTAGGCAGTCCTAGGGCCCGCTAGGAAACCTACATAGTCCTAGTGCCCCCTAGTTAACCTACATTCTCCATATGCCCGATAGGGAACCTACATAGTCCAAGTGCCCGCTAGGTAACCTACATAGTCCAAGTGCCCTATGGGGAACCTACATAATAAGTGCCCGCTAGGGAACCTACATAGTCCAAGTGCCCGTTAGGTAACCTAGATAGTCCAAATGCCCGCCAGGAAACCCACATAGTCCAAGTGCCCGGTAAGGAATTTACATAGTCCAAGGGCCCGCTAGGGAACCTATATAGTCCAAGTGTCCGTTAGTTAACTTAGATAGTCCAAGTGCCCGCTTGGTAACCTAGATAGTCCAACAGCCCGCTAGGTAACCTACATACTCCAAGAACCCGCTAGGTAACGTAGATAGTTAATGTGCCAGCTAGGTAACCTAGATAGTCCAAGTGTCCGCTAGGTAACCTACAAAGTCTAAGTGCCCGCTAGTATATCTATATAGTCCAAATGCCCGCTAGTTAATCTACATAGTCCAAGGGCCCGCTAGGTAACCTAGATAGTCCAAGGGCCCGCTAGTTAACCTACATAGTCCAAGTGCCCGGTAGTTAACTTACATAGTTAAAGTGTCCATAGGGAACATACATAGCCCAAGTGCCCGCTAGGGAACCTACATAGTCCAAGGGCCCGCTAGGGAATCTACATAGTCCAAGGGCCTGCTAGTTAATGTAGATAGTCCAAGTTCTGCTAGTTAATCTACATAGTTCAAGGGCCCGCTAGTTAACCTACATAGTCCAAGTACCCGCTAGTTCACCTAGATCGTCCAAGTGTCCGCTAGATAATCTACATAGTACAAGTGCCCGCTCGGGAATCTTATTAGTCCAAGTGCCCGCTCTGGAACCTACATAGTCCAAGTGCCTTCTAGGGAACCTACATAGTCCAAGGGCCCGCTAGGTAACGTACATTGTCCAAGTGCCGCTAGTTAATCTACATAGTCCAAGGGCCCGCTAGTTAACCTACATAGTCCAAGTACCCGCTAGTTAACCTAGATCGTCCAAGTGCCCGCTAGGTAACCTACATAGTCCAAGGGCCCGCTAGTTAACCTACATATTCCAAGGGACCGCTAGTTAACCTACATCATCCAAGAGCCTGCTAGTTAACCTAGATAGTCCAAGTGCCCGCTATTTAACCTACATAGTCCAAATGCCCGGTAGGTAACCAATATAGTCCAAATGCCCGCTAGGAGCCCTAATAATCCAAATGCCCGGTAGTTAACCTAGATAGTCCAAATGCTCACTAGTTAACCTAGATAGTCCAAGTGCCCGCTAGTTTACCTAGATAGACCAAGTGCCCGCTAGGGAACCTATCTAGTCCAAGTACCCGCTAGGAAACGTACATAGTCCAAGTGCCCGCTAGGTAACATAGATAGTCCAAGTGCCCGCTAGGGAATGTACATAGTCCAAGTGCCCGCTAGGTAACCTAGATACTCCAAGTGCTCGCTAGTTAACCTACATAGTCCAGGTTCCCCCTAGGTAACCTAGATAGTCCAAGGGCCCGCTAGGTAACCTACATAGTCCAAATGCCCGATAGGCACCCTACATAGTCCAAGTGCCCGCTAGGTAACCTACATAGTCCAAATGCCAGCTAATTAATCTACGTAGTCCAAGAGCCTGCTAGGTACCCTAGATAGTCCAAGTGCCCACAAGTTAACCTACATAGTCCAGGATCCCCTTAGGTAACCTAGATAGTCCAAGGGCCCGCTAGGTAACCTACATAGTCCAAATGCCCGATAGGGAACCTACATAGTCCAAGTGCCCGCTAGGTAACCTACATAGTCCAAATGCCCGCTAGTTAACCTACATAGTCCAATTGCCCAATAGGGAACCTACATAATCCAAGTGCCCGCTAGGGAACCTACATTGTCTAAGTGTCCGTTAGGTAACCGAGATAGTCCAAATGCCCGCTAGGGAACCCACATAGTCCAAGTGCCCGCTAGCGAACTTACATAGTCCAAGGGCCCGCTAGGGAACCTACATAGTCCAAGTGCCCGTTAGTTAACCTAGATAGTCCCAGTGCCCGCTAGGTAACCTAGATAGTCCAACAGCCCGGTAGATAACCTACATACTCCAAGTACCCACTAGGTAACGTAGATAGTTCAAGTGCCAGCTAGGTAACCTAGAGAGTCCAAGTCCCCACTAGGTAACCTACAAAGTCTAAGTGCCCGCTATAATCTATATAGTCCAAATGACCACTAGGGAGCCTACATAATCCAAATGCCCGCTAGGTAACCTACATAGTCCTAGTGCCCCCTAGTTAACCTACATTTTCCAAGTGTCCGATAGGGAACTTACATAGTCCAAGTGCCCGCTAGGTAACCTACATAGTCCAAATGCCCTCTAGTTATTCTACATAGCCCAAATGCCCGTTACTTAACCAACATAGTCCAAGTGCCGGATAGGGAACCTACATAATCCAAGTGCCCGCTAGGGAACCTACATACTCCAAGTGCCCGTTAGGTAACCTAGATAGTCCAAATGCCCGCCAGGAAACCCACATAGTCCAAGTGCCCGCTAGGGAATTTACATAGTCCAAGGGCCCGCTAGGGAACCTACATAGTCCAAGTGCCCATTAGTTAACCTAGATAGTCCAAGTGCCCCCTTGGTAACCTAGATAGTCCAACAGCCCGCTAGGTAACCTACATACTCCAAGAACCCGCTAGGTAACGTAGATAGTTCTGTGCCAGCTAGGTAACCTAGATAGTCCAAGTGTCCTCTAGGTAACCTACAAAGTCTAAGTGCCCGCTAGATTATCTATATAGTCCAAATGCCCGCTAGGGAATCTACATAGTCCAAGGGCCCGCTAGTTAACGTAGATAGTCCAAGTGCCGCTAGTTAATCTACATAGCCCAAGGGCCCGCTAGTTAACCTACATAGTCCAAGTACCCGCTAGGTAACCAAGATCGTCCAAGTGCCCGCTAGGTAACCTACATAGTCCAAGGGCCCGCTAGTTAACCTGCATAGTCCAAGGGCCCGCTACGTAACCTACAAAGTCTAACTGCCCGCTAGGTTATCTATATAGTCAAAATGCCCCCTAGGGAACCTACATAGTCCAAGTGCCTGCTAGGTAAACTAGATAATCCAAGTGCCCGCTAGTTAACCTAAATAGTCCTAGTGCCCGCTAGTTAACCTAGAACGTCCACGTGCCCGCTAGTTAACCAACATAGTCAATGGCCCCGATCGTTAACCTACATAGTGCAAGAGCCCGCTAGTTAACCTAGATCGTGCAAGTGTCCGCTAGTTAACCTACATAGTCCAAGTGCCAATTAGCTAACCTAGATAGTCCAAGGGCCCGCTAGTTGACCTACATAGTCCAAGTGCCTGCTGAGTAACCTAGATAATCCAAGTGCCCGCTAGGGAACCTTCATAGTCCAAGTGCCAGCTAGGTAACCTAGATAGTCCAAGTGCCCGCTAGTTAACCTAGATAGTCCTATTTCCCGTTAGTTAACCTAGAGTGCCCAAGTGCCCACTAGGGGACGTACTTAGTCCAAGTGCCCGTTAGCTAACCTAGATAGTCCAAGTGTCCTCTAGTTAATCTACATAGTCCAAGTGCCCGCTAGTTAACCTATATACCAAGTGCCCGCTACGTAACCTAGATAGTCCAAGGGCACGCTAGTTAACCTACATAGTCCAAGTGCCCGCTAGGCAACCTAGATAGTCCAAGTGCCTGCTAGGTAACCTACATAGTGCAAGTGTCCACTAGTTAACCTACATATTCCAAGTGCCCGCTAGTTAACATAGATAGTCCAAGTGCCCGCTAGGGAACGGACATAGTCCAAGTGCCCGCTAGGTAACCTAGATAGTGCAAGTGCCCGCTAGTTAACCTAGATAGTTCAAGTACCCGCTAGGTAACCTAGATCGTCCAATGGCCCCCTAGTTAGCCTACATAGTCCAAGTGCCCGCTAGGTAACCTAGATAGTCCAAGTGCCCGTTCGGTAACCTAGATAGTCCAAGTGCCCTTTAGGGAACCTAGATAGTCCAAGGGCCCGCTAGTAAACCTCTATAGTCCATGGGCCCGCTAGTTAACCTACATATTCCAAGTGCCCGCTAGTTAACATAGATAGTCCAAGTGCCGGCTAGGTAACCTAGATAGTACAAATGCCCGCTAGGGAATCTAGATAGTCCAAGTGCCTGTTAGCTAACCTAGATAGTCCAAGTGGTGGCTAGGTAACCTACATAGTCCAAGTGTCCGTTCGTTAACCTACATAATCCATGGGCCCGCTAATTAACCTACATAGTTCAAGGGCCCGCTAGTTAACCTAGATCGTGCAAGTGTCCGCTAGTTAGCCTATATACCAAGTGCCCGCTACGTAACCTAGATAGTCCAAGGGCACGCTAGTTAACCTACATAGTGCAAGTGCCTGCTAGGCAACCTAGATAGTCCAAATGCCCGCTAAGGAACCTACATAGTCCAGGTGCACGCTAGTTAACCTATATAGTCCAAGTGCCCGCTAGTTAACCTAGATAGTCCAAGTGCATGCTAGGTAACCTACATAGTGCAAGTGTCCGCTAGTTAACCTACATAGTCCAAGTGCCCGCTAGTTAACCTAGATAGTTCAAGTACCCGCTAGGTAACCTAGATAGTCCAAGGGCCCGCTAGTTAACCTAGATAGTCCAAGTGCATGCTAGGTAACCTACATAGTGCAAGTGTCCGCTAGTTAACCTACATAGTCCAAGTGCCCGCTAGTTAACCTAGATAGTTCAAGTACCCGCTAGGTAACCTAGATAGTCCAAGGGCCCCCTAGTTAGCCTACATAGTCCAAGTGCCCGCTAGGTAACCTAGATAGTCCAAGTGCCTTTTCGGTAACCTAGATAGACCAAGTGCCCTTTAGGGAACCTAGATAGCGAAGGGCCTGCAAGTAAACCTACTTAGTCCAAGGACCCGCTAGATAACCTACATATTCCAAGTGCCCGCTAGTTAACCTACATAATCTAAGTGCCCGTTAGCTAACCTAGATAGTCCGAGGGCCCGCTAGTTGACCTACATAGTCCAAGTGCCAGCTAGGTATCCTAGATAGTACAAGTGCCCGCTAGGTAACCTAGATAGTCCAAGTGCCCACTAGGGGACGTACTTAGTCCATGTGCCCATTAGCTAACCTAGATAGTCCAAGTGCCCGCTAGTTAACATTGATCATCCAAGTGCCCGCTAGTTAATCTAGATAGTCCAAGTGCCCTCTAGTTAACCTAGATCGTCCAAGTGCCCGCAAGTTAACCAACATAGTCCAAACGCCCGCTAGTTAACCTACATAATCCAAGGTCCGGTAGTTAACCTAGATAGTCCAAGTGCTCGCTAGTTAACCTACATAGTACAAGGGCCCACTAGTTGACCTAGATAGTCCAAGTGCCCGCTATCTGACCTAGATAGTCCAAGTGCCCGCTATGTAACCTAAGTAGTCCAAATATCCGATAGGGATCCTACATAGTCCAAGTGCCCGCTAGGTAACCTACATTGTCCAAGTGCCCGTTCCTTAACCTAGATAGCCCAAGTGCCCCCTGGGTAACCTAGACTGTCCAAGTGCCCGCTAGGTTACCTACATAGTCCAAGTGCCCGTTCGTTAACCTAGATAGTCCAAGTGCCTGCTAGGAAACCTACATAGCCCAAGGGCCCGCTAGGCAACCTAGATAGCCCAAGTGTCCGCTAGATAACCTAGAGTCCAAGTGTTCGCTAGTTAACCTACATAGTCCAAGTGCCCGCTATGTAACCTAGATAGTCAAAGTGCCCGTTAGGTAACCTAGATAGTCCAAGTGCCCGCTAGGCAACCTACATAGTCCAAGAGCCCGTTCGTTAACCTAGATAGACCAAGTGCCCACTAGGGAACCTATCTAGTCCAAGTACCCGCTAGGAAACGTACATAGTCCAAGTGCCCGCTAGGGAACGTACATAGTCCAAGTGCCCGCTAGGTAACCTAGATAGTCCAAGTGCTCGCTAGTTAACCTACATAATCCAAGTGATTGCTAGGTCACCTAGATAGTCCAAGTGCCCATTAGTTAACCTACATAGTTCAGGTTCTCCCTAGGTAACCTAGATAGTCCAAGGGCCCGCTAGGTAACCTACATAGTCCAAATGCCCGATAGGGAACCTACATAGTCCAAGGGCCCCCTAGGGAACCTACATAGTCCAAGTGCCCGTTAGTTAACCTAGATAGTCCCAGTGCCCGCTAGGTAACCTTGATAGTCCAACAGCCCGGTAGGTAACCTACATACTCAAATACCCGCTAGGTAACGTAGATAGTTCAAGTGCCCGCTAGGTAACCTACAAAGTCTAAGTGCCCGCTAGGTAATCTAAATAGTCCAAATGACCACTAGGGAGTCTACATAGTCCAAATGCCCGCTAGGTAACCTAGGTAGTCAAAGGGCCCGCTAGGAAACCTACATAGTCCTAGTGCCCCCTAGTTAACCTACATTCTCCAAGTGCCCGATAGGGAACCTACATAGTCCAAGTGCCCGCTAGGTAACCTACATAGTCCATGTGCCCGATAGGGAACCCACATAGTCCAAGTGCCCGCTAGGGAATTTACATAGTCCAAGGGCCCGCTAGGGAACCTACATAGTCCAAGTGTCCGTTAGTTAACCTAGATAGTCCAACTGTCCGCTTGGTAACCTAGATAGTCCAACAGCCCGCTAGGTAACCTACATACTCCAAGAACCCGCTAGGTAACGTAGATAGTTCATGTGCCAGCTAGGTAACCTAAATAGTCCAAGTGTCCGCTACGTAACCTACAAAGTCTAAGTGCCCGCTAGTATATCTATATAGTCCAAATGCCCGCTAGGGAATCTACATAGTCCAAGGGCCCGCTAGTTAACATAGATAGTGCAAGTGCCGCTAGTTAATCTACATAGTCCAAGGGCCCGCTAGGTAACCTAGATAGTCCAAGGGCCCGCTAGTTAACCTACATAGTCCAAGTGCCCGGTAGTTAACTTACATAGTTCAAGTGTCCATAGGGACCATAAATAGCCCAATACCCGCTAGGGAACATACATAGTCCAAGGGCCCGCTAGGGAATCTACATAGTCCAAGGGCCCGCTAGTTAATGTAGATAGTCCAACTTCCGCTAGTTAATCTACATAGTTCAAGAGCCCGCTAGTTAACCTACATAGTCCAAGTACCCGCTAGTTAACCTAGATCGTCCAAGTGTCCGCTAGTTAATCTATATAGTACAAGTGCCCGCTCGGGAATCTAGTTAGTCCAAGTGCCCGCTCTGGAACCTACTTAGTCCAAGTGCCTGCTAGGAAACCTACATAGTCCAAGGGCCCGCTAATTAACGTAGATAGTCCAAGGGCCGCTAGTTAATCTACATAGTCCAAGGGCCCGCTAGTTAACCTACATAGTCCAAGTACCCGCTAGTTAACCTAGATCGTCCAAGTTCCCGCTAGGTAACCTACATAGTCCAAGGGCCCGCTAGTTAACCTACATAGTCCAAGGGACCGCTAGTTAACCTACATCGTCCAAGAGCCTGCTAGTTAACCTAGATAATCCAAGTGCCCGCTAGTTAACCTACATAGTCCAAGTGCCCGCTAGGTAACCTAGACAGTTCAAGTGACCACTAGGTTACCTACATAGTCCAAGTGCCCGTTCGTTAACCTACATAGTCCAAATGCCCGGTAGGTAACCAATATAGTCTAAATGCCCGCTAGGGGCCCTAATAATCCAAAGGCCCACTAGTTAACCTAGATAGTCCATGTGCTCACTAGTTAACCTAGATAGTCCAAATGCCCGCTAGGGGCCCTAATAGTCGAAATGCCCGCTAGTTAAACCTAGATAGTCCAAGTGCTCGCTAGTTAACCTAGATAGTCCAAGTGCCCGCTAGTTAACCTAGATAGACCAAGTGTCCGCTAGGGAACCTATCTAGTCCAAGTACCCCCAAGGAAACGTACATAGTCCAAGTGCCCGCTAGTTAACCTACATTGTCCAAGTGCCCGCTAGGTAACCTAGACAGTTCAAGTGACCACTAGGTTACATACATAGTCCAAGTGCCCGTTCGTAAACCTACATAGTCCAAATGCCCGCTAGGTAACCAATATAGTCCAAATGTCCGCTAGGGGCCCTAATAGTCCAAATGCCCGCTAGTTAACCTAGATAGTCCAAGTGCTCGCTAGTTAACCTAGATAGTCCAAGTGCCCGCTAGTTAACTTCGATAGACCAAGTGCCCACTAGGGAACCTATCTAGTCCAAGTACCCGCTAGGAAACGTACATAGTCCAAGTGCCCGCTAGGGAACGTACATAGTCCAAGTGCCCGCTAGGTAACCTAGATAGTCCAAGTGCTCGCTAGTTAACCTACATAATCCAAGTGACTGCTAGGTCACCTAGATAGTCCAAGTGCCCATTAGTTAACCTACATAGTTCAGGTTCTCCCTAGGTAACCTAGATAGTCCAAGGGCCCGCTAGGTAACCTACATAGTCCAAATGCCCGATAGGGAACCTACATAGTCCAAGTGCCCGCTAGGTAACCTACATAGTCCAAATGCCCGTTAGTTAACCTACATAGTCCCAGTGCCCGCTAGGTAACCTAGATAGTCCAACAGCCCGGTAGGTAACCTACATACTCCAAGTACCCGCTAGGTAACGTAGATAGTTCAAGTGCCCGCTAGGTAACCTACAAAGTCTAAGTGCCCGCTAGGTAATCTAAATAGTCCTAATGACCACTAGGGAGCCTACATTGTCCAAATGCCCGCTAGGTAACCTAGGTAGTCCAAGGGCCCGCTAGGAAACCTACATAGTCCTAGTGCCCCCTAGTTAACCTACATTCTCCAAGTGCCCGATAGGGAACCCACATAGTCCAAATGCCCGCTAGGGAATTTACATAGGCCAAGGGCCCGCTAGGGAACCTACATAGTCCAAGGGTCCGTTAGTTAACCTAGATAGTCCAAGTGCCCGCTAGGTAACCTACATACTTCAAGAACCCGCTAGGTAACGTAGATAGTTCATGTGCCAGCTAGGTAACCTAGATAGTCCAAGTGTCCGCTAGGTAACCTACAAAGTCTAAGTGCCCGCTAGTATATCTATATAGTCCAAATGCCCGTTAGGGAATCTACGTAGTCCAAGGGCCCGCTAGTTAACATAGATAGTCCAAGTGCCGCTAGTTAATCTACATAGTCCAAGGGCCCGCTAGGTAACCTAGATAGTCCAAGGGCCCGCTAGTTAACCTACGTAGTCCAAGTGCCCGGTAGTTAACTTACATAGTTCAAGTGTCCATAGGGAATATACATAGCCCAAGTGCCCGCTAGGGAATCTACATAGTCCAAGAGCCCGCTAGTTAATGTAGATAGTCCAAGTTCGCTAGTTAATCTACATAGTTCAAGGGCCCGCTAGTTAACCTACATAGTCCAAGTACCCGCTAGTTAACATAGATCGTCCAAGTGTCCGCTAGTTAATCTATATAGTACAAGTGCCCGCTCGGGAATCTAGTTAGTCCAAGTGCCCGCTCTGGAACCTACATAGTCCAAGTGCCTGCTAGGGAACCTACATAGTCCAAGGGCCCGCTAGTTAACCTACATAGTCCAAGTATCCGCTAGTTAACCTGGATCGTCCAAGTGCCCTCTAGGTAACCTACATAATCCAAGGGCCCGCTATTAACCTACATAGTCCAAGGGACCGCTAGTTAACCTACATCGTCCAAGAGCCTGCTAGTTAACCTAGATAGTCCAAGTGCCTGCTAGTTAACCTACATAGTCCAAGTGCCCGCTAGGTAACCTAGACAGTTCAAGTGACCACTAGGTTACCTACATAGTCCAAGTGCCCGTTCGTTAACCTACATAGTCCAAATGCCCGGTAGGTAACCAATATAGTCCAAATGCCCGCTAGGGGCCCTAATAATCCAAATGCCCGCTAGTTAACCTAGATAGTCCAAGTGCTCACTAGTTAACGTAGATAGTCCAAGTGCCCGCTAGTTAACCTAGATAGACCAAGTGCCCGCTAGGGAACCTATCTAGTCCAAGTACCCGCTAGGAAACGTACATAGTCCAAGTGCCCGCTAGGTAACATAGATAGTCCAAGTGCCCGCTAGGGAACGTACATAGTCCAAGTGCCCGCTAGGTAACCTAGATAGTCCAAGTGCTCGCTATTTAACCTACATTGTCCAAGTGCCTGCTAGGTAACCTAGATAGTCCAAGTGCCCACTAGTTAACCTACATAGTCCAGGTTCCCCCTAGGTAACCTAGAGAGTCCAAGGGCCCGCTAGGGAACCTACATAGTCCAAATGCCCGATAGGGTACCTATATAATCCAAGTGCCCGCTAGGTAACCTACATAGTCCAAATGCCAGCTAGTTAACCTACATAGTCCAAGTGCCCGTTAGGTAACCTACATAGTCCAAGTGCCCGAAAGGGAACCTACATAATCCAAGTGCCCGCTAGTGAACCTATATAGTCCAAGTGCCCGTTAGGTAACCTAGATAGTCCAAATGCCCGCCAGGAAACCCACATAGTCCAAGTGCCCGCTAGGGAATTTACATAGTCCAAGTGCCCGCTAGGTAACCTAGATAGTCCAACAGCCCGGTAGGTAACATACATACTCCAAGTACCCGCTAGGTAACGTAGATAGTTCAAGTGCCAGCTAGGTAACCTAGATAGTCCAAGTGCCTGCTAGGTAACCTACAAAGTCTAAGTGCCCGCTAGGTAATCTATATAGTCCAAATGACCACTAGGGAGCCTACATAGTCCAAATGCCCGCTAGGTAACCTAGGTAGTCCGAGGGCCCGCTAGGAAACCTACATAGTCCTAGTGCCCCCTAGTTAACCTACATTCTCCAAGTGCCCGATAGGGAATCTACATAGTCCAAGTGCCCGCTAGGTAACCTACATAGTCCGAGTGCCCGATAGGGAACCTACATAATCCAAGTGCCCGCTAGGGAACCTACATAGTCCAAGTGCCCGTTAGGTAACCTGGATAGTACAAATGCCCGCCAGGAAACCCACATAGTCCAAGTGCCGTTAAGGAATTTACATAGTCCAAGTGCCAGCTAGGTAACCTAGATAGTCCAAGGGCCCGCTAGTTAACCTCCATAGTCCAAGTGCCCGGTAGTTAACTTACATAGTTCAAATGTCCATAGGGAACATATATAGTCCAAGTGCCTGCTAGGGAATCTAAATAGTCCAATGGCCCGCTAGTTAAAATAGATAGTCCAAGTTCCGCTAGTTAATCTACATAGTTCAAGGGTCCTTAGTTAACCTACATAGTCCAAGTACCCGCTAGTTAACCTAGATCGTCCAAGTGTCCGCTAGTTAATCTACATAGTACAAGTGCCCGCTCGGGAATCTAGTTAGTCCAAGTGCCCGCTCTGGAACCTACATAGTCCAAGTGCCGGCTAGGGAACCTACAAAGTCCAAGTGCCCGCGCTGTAACACACATAGTCCAATAGGCCGCTAGGGAATCTACATAGTCCAAGGGCCCTCTAGTTAACCTACATAGTCCAAGTACCCGCTACTTAACCTAGATCGTCCAAGTGCCCGCTAGGTAACCTACATAGTCCACGGGCCCGCTAGTTAACCTACATCGTCCAAGGGCCCGCTAGTTAACCTAGATAGTCCAAGGGCCCGCTAGTTAACCTACATTGTCCAAGTGCTCGCTAGGTAACCTAGACAGTTCAAGTGACCACTAGGTTACCAACATAGTCCAAGTGCCCGTTCGTTAACCTACATAGTCCAAATGCCCGCTAGGTAACCAATATAGCCCAAATGCCCGCTAGGGGCCCTAATAGTCCAAATGCCCGCTAGTTAACCTAGATAGTCCAAGTGCTCGCTAGTTAACCTAAATAGTCCAAGTGCCCGCTAGTTAACCTAGATAGACCAAGTGCCCGCTAGGGAACCTATGTAGTCCAAGTACCCGCTAGGAAACGTACATGGTCCAAGTGCCCGCTAGTTAACCTATATTGTCCAAGTGCCCGCTAGGTAACCTAGACAGTTCAAGTGACCACTAAGTTACCTACATAGTCCAAGTGCCCGTTCGTTAACCTACATAGTCCAAGTGCCCGCTAGGTAACCAATATAGTCCAAATGCCCGCTAGGGGCCCTAATAGTCCAAATGCCTGCTAGTTAACCTAGATAGTCCAAGTGCTCGCTAGTTAACCTAGATATTCCAAGTGCCCGCTAGGTAACATAGATAGTCCAAGTGCCCGCTAGGGAACGTACATAGGCCAAGTGCCCGCTAGGTAACCTAGATAGTCCAAGTGCTCGCAAGTTAACCTACATAATCCAAGTGACTGCTAGGTAACCTAGATAGTCCAAGTGCCCACTAGTTAACCTACATTGTCCAGGTTCCCCCTAGGTAACCTAGATAGTCCAAGGGCCCGCTAGGTTACCTAGATAGTCCAAATGCCCGATAGGGAACCTACATAGTCCAAGTGCCCGCTGGGTAACCTACATAGTCCAAATGCCCGCTAGTTAACCTACATAGTCCAAGTGCCCGATAGGGAACCTACATAATCCAAGGGCCCGCTAGGGAACCTACATTGTCCAAGTGCCCGTTAGGTAACCTAGATAGTCCAAATGCCCGCTAGGGAACCCACATAGTCCAAGTGCCCGCTCGGGAACTTACATAGTCCAAGGGCCCGCTAGGGAACCTACATAGTCCCAGTGCCCGCTAGGTAACCTAGATAGTCCAAAAGCCCGGTAGGTAACCTACATACTCCAAATACCCTCTAGGTAACGTAGATAGTTCAAGTGCCCGCTAGGTAACCTACAAAGTCTAAGTGCCCGCTAGGTAATCTATATAGTCCAAATGACCACTAGGGAGCCTACATAGTCCAAATGCCCACTAGGTAACCTAGGTAGTCCAAGGGCCCGCTAGGAAACCTACATAGTCCTAGTGCCCCCTAGTTAACCTACATTCTCCAAGTGCCCGATAGGGAACCTACATAGTCCAAGTGCCCGCTAGGTAACCTACATAGTCCATGTGCCAGATAGGGAACCTATATAATAAGTGCCCGCTAGGGAACCAACATAGTCCAAGTACCCGTTAGGTAACCTAGATAGTCCAAATGCCCGCCATGAAATCCACATAGTCCAAGTGCCCGCTAGGGAATTTACATAGTCCAAGGGCCCGCTAGGGAACCTACATAGTCCAAGTGTCCGTTAGTTAACCTTGATAGTCCAAGTGCCCGCTTGGTAACCTAGATAGTCCAACAGCCCGCTAGGTAACCTACATACTCCAAGAACCCGCTAGGTAACGTAGATAGTTCATGTGCCAGCTAGGTAACCTAGATAGTCCAAGTGTCCGCTACGTAACCTACAAAGTCTAAGTGCCCGCTAGTATATCTATATAGTCCATATGCCCGCTAGGGAATCTACATAGTCCAAGGGCCCGCTAGTTAACATAGATAGTCCAAGTGCCGCTAGTTAATCTACATAGTCCAAGGGCCCGCTAGGTAACCTAGATAGTCCAAGGGCCCGCTAGTAAACCTACATAGTCCAAGTGCCCGGTAGTTAACTTACATAGTTAAAGTGTCCATAGGGAACATACATAGCCCAAGTGCCCGCTAGGGATCATACATAGTCCAAGAGCCCGCTAGGGAATCTACATAGTCCAAGGGCCCGCTAGTTAATGTAGATAGTCCAAGTTCCACTAGTTAATCTACATAGTTCAAGGGCCCGCTAGTTAACCTACATAGTCCAAGTACCCGCTAGTTAACCTAGATCGTCCAAGTGTCCGCTAGTTAATCTACATAGTACAAGTGCCCGCTCGGGAATCTTGTTAGTCCAAGTGCCCGCTCTGGAACCTACATAGTCCAAGTGCCTGCTAGGGAACCTACATAGTCCAAAGGCCCGCTAGGTAACGTAGATTGTCCAAGTGCCGCTAGTTAACCTACAAAGTCCAAGGGCCCGCTAGTTAACCTACATAGTCCAAGTACCCGCTAGTTAACCTAGATCGTCCAAGTTCCCGCTAGGTAACCTACATAGTCCAAGGGCCCGCTAGTTAACCTACATAGTGCAAGGGACCGGTAGTTAACCTACATCGTCCAAGATCCTGCTAGTTAGCCTAGATAGTCCAAGTGCCCGCTAGTTAACCTACATATCCAAGTGCCCGCTAGGTAACCTAGACAGTTCAAGTGACCACTAGGTTACCTACATAGTCCAAGTGCCCGTTCGTTAACCTACATAGTCCAAATGCCCGGTAGGTAACCAATATAGTCCAAATGCCCGCTAGGGGCCCTAATAATCCAAATGCCCACTAGTTAACCTAGATAGTCCAAGTGCTCACTAGTTAACCTAGATAGTCCAAATGCCCACTAGGGGCCCTAATAGTCCAAATGCCCGCTAGTTAAACCTAGATAGTCCAAGTGCTCGCTAGTTAACCTAGATAGTCCAAGTGCCCGCTAGTTAACCTAGATAGACCAAGTGCCCGCTAGGGAACCTATCTAGTCCAAGTACCCGCTAGGAAACGTACATAGTCCAAGTGCCCGCTAGTTAACCTACATTGTCCAAGTGCCCGCTAGGTAACCTAGACAGTTCAAGTGACCACTAGGTTACCTACATAGTCCAAGTGCCCGTTCGTTAACCTACATAGTCCAAATGCCCGCTAGGTAACCAATATAGTCCAAATGTCCGCTAGGGGCCGAATAGTCCAAATGCCCGCTAGTTAACCTAGATAGTCCAAGTGCTCGCTAGTTAACCTAGATAGTCCAAGTGCCCGCTAGTTAACCTAGATAGACCAAGTGCCCACTAGGGAACCTATCTAGTCCAAGTACCCGCTAGGAAACGTACATAGTCCAAGTGCCAGCTAGGGAACGTACATAGTCCAAGTGCCCGCTAGGTAACCTAGATAGTCCAAGTGCTCGCTAGTTAACCTACATAATCCAAGTGACTGCTAGGTCACTTAGATAGTCCAAGTGCCCATTAGTTAACCTACATAGTTCAGGTTCCCCCTAGGTAACCTAGATAGTCCAAGGGCCCGCTAGGTAACCTACATAGTCCAAATGCCCGATAGGGAACCTACATAGTCCAAGTGCCCGCTAGGTAACCTACATAGTCCAAATGCCGGTTAGTTAACCTACATAGTCCCAGTGCCCGCTAGGTAACCTAGATAGTCCAACAGCCCGGTAGGTAACCTACATACTCCAAGTACCCGCTAGGTAACGTAGATAGTTCAAGTGCCCGCTAGGTAACCTACAAAGTCTAAGTGCCCGCTAGGTAATCTATATAGTCCAAATGACCACTAGGGAGCCTACATTGTCCAAATGCCCGCTAGGTAACCTAGGTAGTCCAAGGGCCCGCTAGGAAACCTACATAGTCCTAGTGCCCCCTAGTTAACCTACATTCTCCAAGTGCCCGATAGGGAACCCACATAGTCCAAGTGCCCGCTAGGGAATTTACATAGTCCAAGGGCCCGCTAGGGAACCTACATAGTCCAAGTGTCCGTTAGTTAACCTAGATAGTCCAAGTGCCCGCTTGGTAACCTAGATAGTCCAACAGCCCGCTAGGTAACCTACATACTTCAAGAACCCGCTAGGTAACGTAGATAGTTCATGTGCCAGCTAGGTAACCTAGATAGTCCAAGTGTCCGCTAGGTAACCTACAAAGTCTAAGTGCCCGCTAGTATATCTATATAGTCCAAATGCCCGTTAGGGAATCTACATAGTCCAAGGGCCCGCTAGTTAACATAGATAGTCCAAGTGCCGCTAGTTAATCTACATAGTCCAAGGGCCCGCTAGGTAACCTAGATAGTCCAAGGGCCCGCTAGTTAACCTACGTAGTCCAGGTGCCCGGTAGTTAACTTACATAGTTCAAGTGTCCATAGGGAATATACATAGCCCAAGTGCCCGCTAGGGAATCTACATAGTCCAAGAGCCCGCTAGTTAATGTAGATAGTCCAAGTTCGCTAGTTAATCTACATAGTTCAAGGGCCCGCTAGTTAACCTACATAGTCCAAGTACCCGCTAGTTAACCTAGATCGTCCAAGTGTCCGCTAGTTAATCTACATAGTACAAGTGCCCGCTCGGGAATCTAGTTAGTCCAAGTGCCCGCTCTGGAACCTACATAGTCCAAGTGCCTGCTAGGGAACCTACATAGTCCAAGGGCCCGCTAGTTAACCTACATAGTCCAAGTACCCGCTAGTTAACCTGGATCGTCCAAGTGCCCTCTAGGAAACCTACATAATCCAAGGGCCAGCTATTAACCTACATAGTCCAAGGGACCGCTAGTTAACCTACATCGTCCAAGAGCCTGCTAGTTAACCTAGATAGTCCAAGTGCCTGCTAGTTGACCTACATAGTCCAAGTGCCCGCTAGGTAACCTAGACAGTTCAAGTGACCACTAGGTTACCTACATAGTCCAAGTGCCCGTTCGTTAACCTACATAGTCCAAATGCCCGGTAGGTAACCAATATAGTCCAAATGCCCGCAAGGGGCCCTAATAATCCAAATGCCCGCTAGTTAACCTAGATAGTCCAAGTGCTCACTAGTTAACGTAGATAGTCCATGTGCCCGCTAGTTAACCTAGATAGACCAAGTGCCCGCTAGGGAACCTATCTAGTCCAAGTACCCGCTAGGAAACGTACATAGTCCAAATGCCCGCTAGGTAACATAGATAGTCCAAGTGCCCGCTAGGGAACGTACATAGTCCAAGTGCCCGCTAGGTAACCTAGATAGTCCAAGTGCTCGCTATTTAACCTACATAGTCCAAGTGCCCGTTAGGTAACCTAGATAGTCCAAATGCCCGCCAGGAAACCCACATAATCCAATTGCCGTTAAGGAATTTACATAGTCCATGTGCCCGCTAGGTAACCTAGATAGTCCAAGGGCCCGCTAGTTAACCTCCATAGTCCAAGTGCCCGGTAGTTAACTTACATAGTTCAAATGTCCATAGGGAACATACATAGTCCAAGTGCCCGCTAGGGAATCTAAATAGTCCAATGGCCCGCTAGTTAAAATAGATAGTCCAAGTTCCGCTAGTTAATCTACATAGTTCAAGGGTCCTTAGTTAACCTACATAGTCCAAGTACCCGCTAGTTAACCTAGATCGTCCAAGTGTCCGCTAGTTAATCTACATAGTACAAGTGCCCGCTCGGGAATCTAGTTAGTCCAAGTGCCCGCTCTGGAACCTACATAGTCCAAGAGCCGGCTAGGGAACCTACAAAGTCCAAGTGCCCGCGCTGGAACATACAAAGTCCAATAGGCCGCTAGGGAATCTACATAGTCCTAGGGCCCTCTAGTTAACCTACATAGTCCAAGTACCCGCTAGTTAACCTAGATCGTCCAAGTACCCGCTAGGTAACCTACATAGTCCACGGGCCCGCTAGTTAACCTACATCGTCCAAGTGCTCGCTAGGTAACCTAGACAGTTCAAGTGACCACTAGGTTACCTACATAGTCCAAGTGCCCGTTCGTTAACCTACATAGTCCAAATGCCCGCTAGGTAACCAATATAGCCCAAATGCCCGCTAGGGGCCCTAATAGTCCAAATGCCCGCTAGTTAACCTAGATAGTCCAAGTGCTCGCTAGTTAACCTAAATAGTCCAAGTGCCCGCTAGTTAACCTAGATAGACCAAGTGCCTGCTAGGGAACCTATCTAGTCCAAGTACCCACTAGGAAACGTACATAGTCCAAGTGCCCGCTAGTTAACCTACATTGTCCAAGTGCCCGCTAGGTAACCTAGACAGTTCAAGTGACCACTAGGTTACCTACATAGTCCAAGTGCCCGTTCGTTAACCTACATAGTCCAAATGCCCGCTAGGTAACCAATATAGCCCAAATACCCGCTAGGGGCCCTAATAGTCCAAATGCCCGCTAGTTAACCTAGATAGTCCAAGTGCTCGCTAGTTAACCTAGATATTCCAAGTGCCCGCTAGTTAACCTAGATAGACCAAGTGCCCGCTAGGGAACCTATCTAGTCCAAGTACCCTCTAGGAAACGTACATAGTCCAAGTGCCCGCTGGTAACATAGATAGTCCAAGTGCCCGCTAGGGAACGTACATAGTCCAAGTGCCCGCTAGGTAACCAGGATAGTCCAAGTGCTCGCAAGTTAACCTACATAATCCAAGTGCCTGCTAGGTAACCTAGATAGTCCAAGTGCCCACTAGTTAACCTACATAGTCCAGGTTCCTCCTAGGTAACCTAGATAGTCCAAGGGCCCGCTAGGTTACCTACATAGTCCAAATGCCCGATAGGGAACCTACATAGTCCAAGTGCCCGCTAGGTAACCTACATAGTCGAAATGCCCGCTAGTTAACCTACATAGTCCAAGTGCCCGATAGGGAACCTACATAATCCAAGGGCCCGCTAGGGAACCTACATTGTCCAAGTGCCAGTTAGGTAACCTAGATAGTCCAAATGCCCGCTAGGGAACCCACATAGTCCAAGTGCCCGCTCGGGAACTTACATAGTCCAAGGGCCCGCTAGGGAACCTACATAGTCCCAGTGCCCGCTAGGTAACCTAGATAGTCCAACAGCCCGGTAGGTAACCTACATACTCCAAGTACCCGCTAGGTAACGTAGATAGTTCAAGTGCCCGCTAGGTAACCTACAAAGTCTAAGTGCCCGCTAGGTAATCTATATAGTCCAAATGACCACTAGGGAGCCTACATATTCCAAATGCCCGCTAGGTAACCTAGGTAGTCCAAGGGCCCGCTAGGAAACCTACATAGTCCTAGTGCCCCCTAGTTAACCTACATTCTCCAAGTGCCCGATAGGGAACCTACATAGTCCAAGTGCCCGCTAGGTAACCTACATAGTCCATGTGCCAGATAGGGAACCTATATAATAAGTGCCCGCTTGGGAACCAACATAGTCCAAGTGCCCGTTAGGTAACCTAGATAGTCCAAATGCCCGCCATGAAATCCACATAGTCCAAGTGCCCGCTAGGGAATTTACATAGTCCAATGGCCCGCTAGGGAACCTACATAGTCCAAGTGTCCATTAGTTAACCTTGATAGTCCAAGTGCCCGCTTGGTAACCTAGATAGTCCAACAGCCCGCTAGGTAACCTACATACTTCAAGAACCCGCTAGGTAACGTAGATAGTTCATGTGCCAGCTAGGTAACCTACATAGTCCAAGTGCCCGCTAGGTAACCTAGACAGTTCAAGTGACCACTAGGTTACCTACATAGTCCAAGTGCCCGTTCGTTAACCTACATAGTCCAAATGCCCGGTAGGTAACCAATATAGTCCAAATGCCCGCTAGGGGCCCTAATAATCCAAATGCCCGCTAGTTAACCTAGATAGTCCAAGTGCTCACTAGTTAACGTAGATAGTCCAAGTGCCCGCTAGTTAACCTAGATAGACCAAGTGCCCGCTAGGGAACCTATCTAGTGCAAGTACCCGCTAGGAAACGTACATAGTCCAAGTGCCCGCTAGGTAACATAGATAGTCCAAGTGCCCGCTAGGGAACGTACATAGTCCAAGTGCCCGCTAGGTAACCTAGATAGTCCAAGTGCTCGCTATTTAACCTACATAGTCCAAGTGCCTGCTAGGTAACCTAGATAGTCCAAGTGCCCACTAGTTAACCTACATAGTCCAGGTTCCCCCTAGGTAACCTAGAGAGTCCAAGGGCCCGCTAGGTAACCTACATAGTCCAAATGCCCGATAGGGTACCTATATAATCCAAGTGCCCGTTCGTTAACCTACATAGTCCAAGTGCCCGTTAGGTAACCTAGATAGTCCAAATGCCCGCCAGGAAACCCACATAGTCCAAGTGCCCGCTAGGGAATTTACATAGTCCAAGTGCCCGCTAGGTAACCTAGATAGTCCAACAGCCCGGTAGGTAACATACATACTCCAAGTACCCGCTAGGTAACGTAGATAGTTCAAGTGCCAGCTAGGTAACCTAGATAGTCCAAGTGCCTGCTAGGTAACCTACAAAGTTTAAGTGCCCGCTAGGTAATCTATATAGTCCAAATGACCACTAGGGAGCCTACATAGTCCAAATGCCCGCTAGGTAACCTAGGTAGTCCGAGGTCCCGCTAGGAAACCTACATAGTCCTAGTGCTCCCTAGTTAACCTACATTCTCCAAGTGCCCGATAGGGAACCTACATAGTCCAAGTGCCCGCTAGGTAACCTACATAGTCCAAGTGCCCGATAGGAAACCTAGATAGTCCAAATGCCCGCCAGGAAACCCACATAGTCCAAGTGCCATTAAGGAATTTACATAGTCCAAGTGCCCGCTAGGTAACCTCCATAGTCCAAGTGCCCGGTAGTTAACTTACATAGTTCAAATGTCCATAGGGAACATACATAGTCCAAGTGCCCGCTAGGGAATCTAAATAGTCCAATGGCCCGCTAGTTAAAATAGATAGTCCAAGTTCCGCTAGTTAATCTACATAGTTCAAGGGTCCTTAGTTAACCTACATAGTCCAAGTGCTCACTAGTTAACCTAGATAGTCCAAGTGCCCGCTAGTTAAACTAGATAGACCAAGTGCCCGCTAGGGAACCTATCTAGTCCATGTACCCGCTAGGAACCGTATATAGTCCAAGTGCCCGCTAGGTAACATAGATAGTCCGAGTGCCCGCTAGGGAACGTACATAGTCCAAGTGCCCGCTAGGTAACCTAGATAGTCCAAGTGCTCGCTAGTTAACCTACATAGTCCAAGTGCCTGCTAGGTAACCTAGATAGTCCAAGTGCCCACTAGTTAACCTACATAGTCCAGGTTCCCCCTAGGTAACCTAGATAGTCCAAGGGCCCGCTAGGTAACCTACATAGTCCAAATGCCCGATAGGGAACCTACATAGTCCAAATGCTAGCTAGTTAACCTACATAGTCCAAGTGCCCGCTAGGTAACCTACACAGTCCAAGTGTCCGATAGGGAACCTACATAATCCAAGTGCCCGCTAGGGAACCTACATAGTCCAAGTGCCCGTTAGGTAACCTAGATAGTCCAAATGCCCGCCAGGAAACCCACATAGTCCAAGTACCCGCTAGGGAATTTACATAGTCCAAGTGCCCGCTAGGTAACCTAGATAGTCCAACAGCCCGGTAGGTAACCTACATACTCCAAGTACACGCTAGGTAACGTAGATAGTTCAAATGCCAGCTAGGTAACCTAGAAAGTCCAAGTGCCCGCTAGGTAACCTACAAAGTCTAAGTGCCCGCTAGGTAACCTATATAGTCCAAATGACCACTAGGGAGCCTACATAGTCCAAATGCCCGCTAGGAAACCTAGGTAGTCCAAGGGCCCGCTAGGAAACTTACATAGTCCTAGTGCCCTCTAGTTAACCAACATTCTCCAAGTGCCCGATAGGGAACCTACATAGTCCATGTGCCCGCTAGGTAACCTACATAGTCCAAGTGCCCGATAGGGAACCTACATAATCCAAGTGCCCGCTAGGGAACCTACATAGTCCAAGTGCCGTTAGGGAATTTACATAGTCCAAGTGCCCGCTAGGTAACCTAGATAGTCCAAGGGCCCGCTAGGTAACCTACATAGTCCAAATGCCCGATAGGGAACCTACATAGTCCAAATGCTAGCTAGTTAACCTACATAGTCCACGTGCCCGCTAGGTAACCTACACAGTCCAAGTGTCCGATAGGGAACCTACATAATCCAAGTGCCCGCTAGGGAACCTACATAGTCCAAATGCCCGTTAGGTAACCTAGATAGTCCAAATGCCCGCCAGGAAACCCACATAGTCCAAGTGCCCGCTAGGAAACTTACATAGTCCTAGTGCCCTCTAGTTAACCAACATTCTCCAAGTGCCCGATAGGGAACCTACATAGTCCAAGTGCCCGCTAGGTAACCTACATAGTCCAAGTGCCCGATAGGGAACCTACATAATCCAAGTGCCCGCTAGGGAACCTACATAGTCCAAGTGCCCGTTAGGTAACCTAGATAGTCCAAATGCCCGCCAGGAAACCCACATAGTCCAAGTACCCGCTAGGGAATTTACATAGTCCAAGTGCCCGCTAGGTAACCTAGATAGTCCAACAGCCCGGTAGGTAACCTACATACTCCAAGTACACGCTAGGTAACGTAGATAGTTCAAATGCCAGCTAGGTAACCTAGAAAGTTCAAGTGCCCGCTAGGTAACCTACAAAGTCTAAGTGCCCGCTAGGTAATCTATATAGTCCAAATGACCACTAGGGAGCCTACATATTCCAAATGCCCGCTAGGTAACCTAGGTAGTCCAAGGGCCCGCTAGGAAACCTACATAGTCCTAGTGCCCCCTAGTTTACCTACATTCTCCAAGTGCCCGATAGGGAACCTACATAGTCCAAGTGCCCGCTAGGTAACCTACATAGTCCATGTGCCAGATAGGGAACCTATATAATAAGTGCCCGCTAGGGAACCAACATAGTCCAAGTGCCCGTTAGGTAACCTAGATAGTCCAAATGCCCGCCATGAAATCCACATAGTCCAAGTGCCCGCTAGGGAATTTACATAGTCCAATGGCCCGCTAGGGAACCTACATAGTCCAAGTGTCCATTAGTTAACCTTGATAGTCCAAGTGCCCGCTTGGTAACCTAGATAGTCCAACAGCCCGCTAGGTAACCTACATACTTCAAGAACCCGCTAGGTAACGTAGATAGTTCATGTGCCAGCTAGGTAACCTACATAGTCCAAGTGCCCGCTAGGTAACCTAGACAGTTCAAGTGACCACTAGGTTACCTACATAGTCCAAGTGCCCGTTCGTTAACCTACATAGTCCAAATGCCCGGTAGGTAACCAATATAGTCCAAATGCCCGCTAGGGGCCCTAATAATCCAAATGCCCGCTAGTTAACCTAGATAGTCCAAGTGCTCACTAGTTAACGTAGATAGTCCAAGTGCCCGCTAGTTAACCTAGATAGACCAAGTGCCCGCTAGGGAACCTATCTAGTCCAAGTACCCGCTAGGAAACGTACATAGTCCAAGTGCCCGCTAGGTAACATAGATAGTCCAAGTGCCCGCTAGGGAACGTACATAGTCCAAGTGCCCGCTAGGTAACCTAGATAGTCCAAGTGCTCGCTATTTAACCTACATAGTCCAAGTGCCTGCTAGGTAACCTAGATAGTCCAAGTGCCCACTAGTTAACCTACATAGTCCAGGTTCCCCCTAGGTAACCTAGAGAGTCCAAGGGCCCGCTAGGTAACCTACATAGTCCAAATGCCCGATAGGGTACCTATATAATCCATGTGCCCGCTAGGTAACCTACATAGTCCAAATGCCAGCTAGTTAACCTACATAGTCCAAGTGCCCTCTAGATAACCTACATAGTCCAAGTGCCCGAAAGGGAACCTACATAATCCAAGTGCCCGCTAGTGAACCTATATAGTCCAAGTGCCCGTTAGGTAACCTAGATAGTCCAAATGCCCGCCAGGAAACCCACATAGTCCAAGTGCCCGCTAGGGAATTTACATAGTCCAAGTGCCCGCTAGGTAACCTAGATAGTCCAACAGCCCGGTAGGTAACATACATACTCCAAGTACCCGCTAGGTAACGTAGATAGTTCAAGTGCCAGCTAGGTAACCTAGATAGTCCAAGTGCCTGCTAGGTAACCTACAAAGTTTAAGTGCCCGCTAGGTAATCTATATAGTCCAAATGACCACTAGGGAGCCTACATAGTCCAAATGCCCGCTAGGTAACCTAGGTAGTCCGAGGTCCCGCTAGGAAACCTACATAGTCCTAGTGCTCCCTAGTTAACCTACATTCTCCAAGTGCCCGATAGGGAACCTACATAGTCCAAGTGCCCGCTAGGTAACCTACATAGTCCAAGTGCCCGATAGGAAACCTAGATAGTCCAAATGCCCGCCAGGAAACCCACATAGTCCAAGTGCCGTTAAGGAATTTACATAGTCCAAGTGCCCGCTAGGTAACCTCCATAGTCCAAGTGCCCGGTAGTTAACTTACATAGTTCAAATGTCCATAGGGAACATACATAGTCCAAGTGCCCGCTAGGGAATCTAAATAGTCCAATGGCCCGCTAGTTAAAATAGATAGTCCAAGTTCCGCTAGTTAATCTACATAGTTCAAGGGTCCTTAGTTAACCTACATAGTCCAAGTGCTCACTAGTTAACCTAGATAGTCCAAGTGCCCGCTAGTTAAACTAGATAGACCAAGTGCCCGCTAGGGAACCTATCTAGTCCATGTACCCGCTAGGAACCGTATATAGTCCAAGTGCCCGCTAGGTAACATAGATAGTCCGAGTGCCCGCTAGGGAACGTACATAGTCCAAGTGCCCGCTAGGTAACCTAGATAGTCCAAGTGCTCGCTAGTTAACCTACATAGTCCAAGTGCCTGCTAGGTAACCTAGATAGTCCAAGTGCCCACTAGTTAACCTACATAGTCCAGGTTCCCCCTAGGTAACCTAGATAGTCCAAGGGCCCGCTAGGTAACCTACATAGTCCAAATGCCCGATAGGGAACCTACATAGTCCAAATGCTAGCTAGTTAACCTACATAGTCCAAGTGCCCGCTAGGTAACCTACACAGTCCAAGTGTCCGATAGGGAACCTACATAATCCAAGTGCCCGCTAGGGAACCTACATAGTCCAAGTGCCCGTTAGGTAACCTAGATAGTCCAAATGCCCGCCAGGAAACCCACATAGTCCAAGTACCCGCTAGGGAATTTACATAGTCCAAGTGCCCGCTAGGTAACCTAGATAGTCCAACAGCCCGGTAGGTAACCTACATACTCCAAGTACACGCTAGGTAACGTAGATAGTTCAAATGCCAGCTAGGTAACCTAGAAAGTCCAAGTGCCCGCTAGGTAACCTACAAAGTCTAAGTGCCCGCTAGGTAACCTATATAGTCCAAATGACCACTAGGGAGCCTACATAGTCCAAATGCCCGCTAGGAAACCTAGGTAGTCCAAGGGCCCGCTAGGAAACTTACATAGTCCTAGTGTCCTCTAGTTAACCAACATTCTCCAAGTGCCCGATAGGGAACCTACATAGTCCAAGTGCCCGCTAGGTAACCTACATAGTCCAAGTGCCCGATAGGGAACCTACATAATCCAAGTGCCCGCTAGGGAACCTACATAGTCCAAGTGCCGTTAGGGAATTTACATAGTCCAAGTGCCCGCTAGGTAACCTAGATAGTCCAAGGGCCCGCTAGGTAACCTACATAGTCCAAATGCCCGATAGGGAACCTACATAGTCCAAATGCTAGCTAGTTAACCTACATAGTCCAAGTGCCCGCTAGGTAACCTACACAGTCCAAGTGTCCGATAGGGAACCTACATAATCCAAGTGCCCGCTAGGGAACCTACATAGTCCAAGTGCCCGTTAGGTAACCTAGATAGTCCAAATGCCCGCCAGGAAACCCACATAGTCCAAGTGCCCGCTAGGGAATTTACATAGTCCTAGTGCCCGCTAGGTAACCTAGATAGTCCAACAGCCCGGTAGGTAACCTACATACTCCAAGTACACGCTAGGTAACGTAGATAGTTCAAATGCCAGCTAGGTAACCTAGAAAGTCCAAGTGCCCGCTAGGTAACCTACAAAGTCTAAGTGCCCGCTAGGTAAGCTATATAGTCCAAATGACCACTAGGGAGCCTACATAGTCCAAATGCCCGCTAGGTAACCTAGGTAGTCCAAGGGCCCGCTAGGAAACTTACATAGTCCTAGTGCCCTCTAGTTAACCAACATTCTCCAAGTGCCCGCTAGGTAACCTACATAGTCCAAGTGCCTGATAGGGAACCTACATAATCCAAGTGCCCGCTAGGGAACCTACATAGTCCAAGTGTCCGTTAGGTAACCTAGATAGTCCAAATGTCGGCCAGGAAACCCACATAGTCCAAGTGCCGTTAGGGAATTTACATAGTCCAAGTGCCCGCTAGGTAACCTAGATAGTCCAAGGGCCCGCTAGTTAACCTACATAGTCCAAGTGCCCGGAAGTTAACTTACATAGTTCAAATGTCCATAGGGAACATACATAGTCCAAGTGCCGGCTAGGGATTCTACATAGTCCAATAGCCCGCTAGTTAAAGTAGATAGTCCAAGTTCCGCTAGTTAATCTACATTGTTCAAGGGTCCTTAGTTAACCTACATAGTCCAAGTAACCGCTAGTTAACCTAGATCGTCCAAGTGTCGGCTAGTTAATCTACATAGTACAAGTGCCCGCTCGGGAATCTAGTTACTCCAAGTGCCCGCTCTGGAACCTACATAGTCCAAGTGCCTGCTAGGGAACCTACATAGTCCAAGGGCCCTCTAGTTAACCTACATAGTCCAAGTACCCGCTAGTTAACCTAGATCGTCCAAGTACCCGCTAGGTAACCTACATAGTCCAAGGGCCCGCTAGTTAACCTACAAAAAATCCAAGGGCCCGCTAGTTAACCTACATCGTCCAAGGGCACGCTAGTTAACCTAGATAGTCCAAGTGTCTGCTAGTTAACCTACATTGTCCAAGTGCCCGCTAGGTAACCTAGACAGTTCAAGTGACCACTAGGTTACCTACATAGTCCAAGTGCCCGTTCGTTAACCTACATAGTCCAAATGCCCGCTAGGTAACCAATATAGTCCAAATGCCCGCTAGGGGCCCTAAGTGTCCAAATGCCCGCTAGTTAACCTAGATAGTCCAAGTGCTCGCTAGTTAACATAAATAGTCCAGGTGCCCGCTAGTTTACCTAGATAGACCAAGTGCCCGCTAGGGAACCTATCTAGTCCAAGTACCCGCTAGGAAACGTACATAGTCCAAGTGCCCGCTAGGTAACCTAGATAGTCCAACAGCACAGTAGGTAACCTACATACTCCAAGTAACCACTAGGTAACGTAGATAGTTCAAGTGCCCGCTAGGTAACCTACAAAGTCTAAGTGCCCGCTAGGTAATCTATACAGTCCAAATGTCCACTAGGGAGCCTACATAGTCCAAATGCCCGCTAGGTAACCTAGGTAGTCCAAGGGCCCGCTAGGAAACCTACATAGTCCTAGTGCCCGCTAGTTAACCTACATTCTCCAAGTGCCCGATAGGGAACCTACATAGTCCAAGTGCCCGCTAGGTAACCTACATAGTCCATGTGCCAGATAAGGAACCTATTTAATAAGTGCCCGCTAGGGAACCTACATAGTCCAAGGGCCCGCTAGGGAACCTACATAGTCCAAGTGTCCGTTAGTTAACCTAAATAGTCCAAGTGCCCGCTTGGTAACCTAGATAGTCCAACAGCCCGCTAGGTAACCTACATACTCCAAGAACCCGCTAGGTAACGTAGATAGTTCATGTGCCAGCTAGGTAACCTAGATAGTCCAAGTGTCCGCTAGGTAACCTACAAAGTCTAAGTGCCCACTTGTATATCTATATAGTCCAAATGCCCGCTAGGGAATCTATATAGTCCAAGGGCCCGCTAGTCAACGTAGATAGTCCAAGTGTCGCTAGTTAATCTACATAGACCAAAGGCCCGCTAGGTAACCTAGATAGTCCAAGGGCCCGCTAGTTATCCTACATAGTCCAAGTGCCCGGTAGTTAACTTACATAGTTCAAATGTCCATAGGGAACATACATAGTCCAAGTGTCCGCTAGGGAATCTACATAGTCCAATGGCCCGCTAGTTAAAGTAGATAGTCCAAGTTCCGCTAGTTATTCTACATTGTTCAAGGGTCCTTAGTTAACCTACATAGTCCAAGTACCCGCTAGTTAACCTAGATCGTCCAAGTGTCCGCTAGTTAATCTACATAGTACAAGTGCCCGCTCGGGAATCTTCTTAATCCAAGTGCCCGCTCTGGAACCTACATAGTCCAAGTGCCAGCTAGGGAACCTACAAAGTCCAAGTGCCCGCGCTGGAACATACATAGTCCAATAGGCCGCTAGGGAATCTACATAGTCCAAGGGCCCTCTAGTTAACCTACATAGTCCAAGTACCCGCTAGTTAACCTAGATCGTCCAAGTGCCCGCTAGGTAACCTACATAGTCCACGGGCCCGCTAGTTAACCTACATCGTCCAAGGGCCCGCTAGTTAACCTAGATAGTCCAAGGGCCCGCTAGTTAACCTACATTGTCCAAGTGCTCGCTAGGTAACCTAGACAGTTCAAGTGACCACTAGGTTACCTACATAGTCCAAGTGCCTGTTCGTTAACCTACATAGTCCAAATGCCCGCTAGGTAACCAATATAGCCCAAATGCCCGCTAGGGGCCCTAATAGTCCAAATGCCCGCTAGTTAACCTAGATAGTCCAAGTGCTCGCTAGTTAACCTAAATAGTCCAAGTGCCCGCTAGTTAACCTAGATAGACCAAGTGCCCGCTAGGGAACCTATCTAGTCCAAGTACACGCTAGGAAACGTACATAGTCCAAGTGCCCGCTAGTTAACCTACATTGTCCAAGTGCCCGCTAGGTAACCTAGACAGTTCAAGTGACCACTAGGTTACCTACATAGTCCAAGTGCCCGTTCGTTAACCTACATAGTCCAAATGCCCGCTAGGTAACCAATATAGTCCAAATGCCCGCTAGGGGCCCTAATAGTCCAAATGCCCGCTAGTTAACCTAGATAGTCCAAGTGCTCGCTAGTTAACCTAGATAGTCCAGGTGCCCGCTAGTTAACCTATATAGACCAAGTGCCCGCTAGGGAACCTATCTAGTCCAAGTACCCTCTAGGAAACGTACATAGTCCAAGTGCCCGCTAGGTAACATAGATAGTCCAAGTGCCCGCTAGGGAACGTACATAGTCCAAGTGCCCGCTAGGTAACCTAGATAATCCAAGTGCTCGCAAGTTAACCTACATAATCCAAGTGCCTGCTAGGTAACCTAGATAGTCCAAGTGCCCACTAGTTAACCTACATAGTCCAGGTTCCCCCTAGGTAACCTAGATAGTCCAAGGGCCCGCTAGGTTACCTACATAGTCCAAATGCCCGATAGGGAACCTACATAGTCCAAGTGCCCGCTAGGTAACCTACATAGTCCAAATGCCCGCTAGTTAACCTACATAGTCCAAGTGCCCGATAGGGAACCTACATAATCCAAGGGCCCGCTAGGGAACCTACATTGTCCAAGTGCCCGTTAGGTAACCTAGATAGTCCAAATGCCCGCTAGGGAACCCACATAGTCCAAGTGCCCGCTCGGGAACTTACATAGTCCAAGGGCCCGCTAGGGAACCTACATAGTCCCAGTGCCCGCTAGGTAACCTAGATAGTCCAACAGCCCGGTAGGTAACCTACATACTCCAAGTACCCGCTAGGTAACGTAGATAGTTCAAGTGCCCGCTAGGTAACATACAAAGTCTAAGTGCCCGCTAGGTAATCTATATAGTCCAAATGACCACTAGGGAGCCTACATATTCCAAATGCCCGCTAGGTAACCTAGGTAGTCCAAGGGCCCGCTAGGAAACCTACATAGTCCTAGTGCCCCCTAGTTAACCTACATTCTCCAAGTGCCCGATAGGGAACCTACATAGTCCAAGTGCCCGCTAGGTAACCTACATAGTCCATGTGCCAGATAGGGAACCTATATAATAAGTGCCCGCTAGGGAACCAACATAGTCCAAGTGCCCGTTAGGTAACCTAGATAGTCCAAATGCCCGCCATGAAATCCACATAGTCCAAGTGCCCGCTAGGGAATTTACATAGTCCAAGGGCCCGCTAGGGAACCTACATAGTCCAAGTGTCCGTTAGTTAACCTTGATAGTCCAAGTGCCCGCTTGGTAACCTAGATAGTCCAACATCCCGCTAGGTAACCTACATACTCCAAGAACCCGCTAGGTAACGTAGATAGTTCATGTGCCAGCTAGGTAACCTAGATAGTCCAAGTGTCCGCTAGGTAACCTACAAAGTCTAAGTGCCCGCTAGTATATCTATATAGTCCATATGCCCGCTAGGGAATCTACATAGTCCAAGGGCCCGCTAGTTAACATAGATAGTCCAAGTGCCGCTAGTTAATCTACATAGTCCAAGGGCCCGCTAGGTAACCTAGATAGTCCAAGGGCCCGCTAGTAAACCTACATAGTTCAAGTGCCCGGTAGTTAACTTACATAGTTAAAGTGTCCATAGGGAACATACATAGTCCAAGTGCCCGCTAGGGAATCTATATAGTCCAAGGGCCCGCTAGTTAATGTAGATAGTACAAGTTCCGCTAGTTAATCTACATAGTTCAAGGGCCCGCTAGTTAACCTACATAGTCCAAGTACCCGCTAATTAACCTAGATCGTCCAAGTGTCCGCTAGTTAATCTACATAGTACAACTGCCCGCTCGGGAATCTTCTTAGTCCAAGTGCCCGCTCTGGAACCTACATAGTCCAAGTGCCTGCTAGGGAACCTACATAGTCCAAAGGCCCGCTAGGTAACGTAGATTGTCCAAGTGCCGCTAGTTAATCTACATAGTCCAAGCACCCGCTAGTTAACCTACATAGTCCAAGTACCCGCTAGTTAACATAGATAGTCCAAGTTCCCGCTAGGTAACCTACATAGTCCAAGGGCCCGCTAGTTAACCTACATAGTGCAAGGGACCGGTAGTTAACCTACATCGTCCAAGATCCTGCTAGTTAGCCTAGATGGTCCAAGTGCCCGCTAGTTAACCTACATATCCAAGTGCCCGCTAGGTAACCTAGAAAGTTCAAGTGACCACTAGGTTACCTACATAGTCCAAGTGCCCGTTCGTTAACCTACATAGTCCAAATGCCCTGTAGGTAACCAATATAGTCCAATTGCCAGCGAGGGGCCCTAATAATCCAAATGCCCGCTAGTTAACCTAGATAGTCCAAGTGCTCACTAGTTAACCTAGATAGTCCAAGTGCCCGCTAATTAAACTAGATAGACCAAGTGCCCGCTAGGGAACCTATCTATTCCAAGTACCCGCTAGGAAACGTACATAGTCCAAGTGCCCGCTAGGTAACATAGATAGTCCAAGTGCCTGCTAGGGAACGTACATAGTCCAAGTGCCCGGTAGTTAACTTACATAGTTAAAGTGTCCATAGGGAACATACATAGCCCAAGTGCCCGCTAGGGATCATACATAGTCCAAGTGCCCGCTAGGGAATCTACATAGTCCAAAGGCCCGCTAGTTAATGTAGATAGTCCAAGTTCCGCTAGTTAATCTACATAGTTCAAGGGCCCGCTAGTTAACCTACATAGTCCAAGTACCCGCTAGTTAACCTAGATCGTCCAAGTGTCCGCTAGTTAATCTACATAGTACAAGTGCCCGCTCGGGAATCTTGTTAGTCCAAGTGCCCGCTCTGGAACCTACATAGTCCAAGTGCCTGCTAGGGAACCTACATAGTCCAAGGGCCCGCTAGGTAACGTAGATTGTCCAAGTGCCGCTAGTTAATCTACATAGTCCAAGGGCCCGCTAGTTAACCTACATAGTCCAAGTACCCGCTAGTTAACCTAGATCGTCCAAGTGCCCGCTAGGTAACCTACATATTCCAAGGGCCCGCTAGTTAACCTACATAGTCCAAGGGACCGGTAGTTAACCTACATCGTCCAAGATCCTGCTAGTTAGCCTAGATAGTCCAAGTGCCCGCTAGTTAACCTACATATCCAAGTGCCCGCTAGGTAACCTAGACAGTTCAAGTGACCACTAGGTTACCTACATAGTCCAAGTGCCCGTTCGTTAACCTACATAGTCCAAATGCCCTGTAGGTAACCTATATAGTCCAATTGCCCGCGAGGGGCCCTAATAATCCAAATGCCCGCTAGTTAACCTAGATAGTCCAAGTGCTCACTAGTTAACCTAGATAGTCCAAGTGCCCGCTAATTAAACTAGATAGACCAAGTGCCCGCTAGGGAACCTATCTAGTCCATGTACCCGCTAGGAACCGTACATAGTCCAAGTGCCCGCTAGGTAACATAGATAGTCCGAGTGCCCGCTAGGGAACGTACATAGTCCAAGTGCCCGCTAGGTAACCTAGATAGTCCAAGTGCTCGCTAGTTAACCTACATAGTCCAAGTGCCTGCTAGGTAACCTAGATAGTCCAAGTGCCCACTAGTTAACCTACATAGTCCAGGTTCCCCCTAGGTAACCTAGATAGTCCAAGGGCCCGCTAGGTAACCTACATAGTCCAAATGCCCGATAGGGAACCTACATAGTCCAAATGCTAGCTAGTTAACCTACATAGTCCAAGTGCCCGCTAGGTAACCTACACAGTCCAAGTGTCCGATAGGGAACCTACATAATCCAAGTGCCCGCTAGGGAACCTACATAGTCCAAGTGCCCGTTAGGTAACCTAGATAGTCCAAATGCCCGCCAGGAAACCCACATAGTCCAAGTGCCCGCTAGGGAATTTACATAGTCCTAGTGCCCGCTAGGTAACCTAGATAGTCCAACAGCCCGGTAGGTAACCTACATACTCCAAGTACACGCTAGGTAACGTAGATAGTTCAAATGCCAGCTAGGTAACCTAGAAAGTCCAAGTGCCCGCTAGGTAACCTACAAAGTCTAAGTGCCCGCTAGGTAAGCTATATAGTCCAAATGACCACTAGGGAGCCTACATAGTCCAAATGCCCGCTAGGTAACCTAGGTAGTCCAAGGGCCCGCTAGGAAACTTACATAGTCCTAGTGCCCTCTAGTTAACCAACATTCTCCAAGTGCCCGCTAGGTAACCTACATAGTCCAAGTGCCCGATAGGGAACCTACATAATCCAAGTGCCCGCTAGGGAACCTACATAGTCCAAGTGTCCGTTAGGTAACCTAGATAGTCCAAATGTCGGCCAGGAAACCCACATAGTCCAAGTGCCGTTAGGGAATTTACATAGTCCAAGTGCCCGCTAGGTAACCTAGATAGTCCAAGGGCCCGCTAGTTAACCTACATAGTCCAAGTGCCCGGAAGTTAACTTACATAGTTCAAATGTCCATAGGGAACATACATAGTCCAAGTGCCCGCTAGGGATTCTACATAGTCCAATAGCCCGCTAGTTAAAGTAGATAGTCCAAGTTCCGCTAGTTAATCTACATTGTTCAAGGGTCCTTAGTTAACCTACATAGTCCAAGTAACCGCTAGTTAACCTAGATCGTCCAAGTGTCGGCTAGTTAATCTACATAGTACAAGTGCCCGCTCGGGAATCTAGTTACTCCAAGTGCCCGCTCTGGAACCTACATAGTCCAAGTGCCTGCTAGGGAACCTACATAGTCCAAGGGCCCGCTAGTTAACGTAGATACTCCAAGTGCCGCTAGTTAATCTACATAGTCCAAGGGCCCTCTAGTTAACCTACATAGTCCAAGTACCCGCTAGTTAACCTAGATCGTCCAAGTACCCGCTAGGTAACCTACATAGTCCAAGGGCCCGCTAGTTAACCTACAAAAAATCCAAGGGCCCGCTAGTTAACCTACATCGTCCAAGGGCCCGCTAGTTAACCTAGATAGTCCAAGTGTCTGCTAGTTAACCTACATTGTCCAAGTGCCCGCTAGGTAACCTAGACAGTTCAAGTGACCACTAGGTTACCTACATAGTCCAAGTGCCCGTTCGTTAACCTACATAGTCCAAATGCCCGCTAGGTAACCAATATAGTCCAAATGCCCGCTAGGGGCCCTAAGTGTCCAAATGCCCGCTAGTTAACCTAGATAGTCCAAGTGCTCGCTAGTTAACATAGATAGTCCAGGTGCCCGCTAGTTAACCTAGATAGACCAAGTGCCCGCTAGGGAACCTATCTAGTCCAAGTACCCGCTAGGAAACGTACATAGTCCAAGTGCCCGCTAGGTAACCTAGATAGTCCAACAGCACAGTAGGTAACCTACATACTCCAAGTAACCACTAGGTAACGTAGATAGTTCAAGTGCCCGCTAGGTAACCTACAAAGTCTAAGTGCCCGCTAGGTAATCTATACAGTCCAAATGTCCACTAGGGAGCCTACATAGTCCAAATGCCCGCTAGGTAACCTAGGTAGTCCAAGGGCCCGCTAGGAAACCTACATAGTCCTAGTGCCCGCTAGTTAACCTACATTCTCCAAGTGCCCGATAGGGAACCTACATAGTCCAAGTGCCCGCTAGGTAACCTACATAGTCCATGTGCCACATAGGGAACCTATATAATAAGTGCCCGCTAGGGAACCTACATAGTTCAAGGGCCCGCTAGGGAACCTACATAGTCCAAGTGTCCGTTAGTTAACCTAAATAGTCCAAGTGCCCGCTTGGTAACCTAGATAGTCCAACAGCCCGCTAGGTAACCTACATACTCCAAGAACCCGCTAGGTAACGTAGATAGTTCATGTGCCAGCTAGGTAACCTAGATAGTCCAAGTGTCCGCTAGGTAACCTACAAAGTCTAAGTGCCCACTTGTATATCTATATAGTCCAAATGCCCGCTAGGGAATCTACATAGTCCAAGGGCCCGCTAGTCAACGTAGATAGTCCAAGTGTCGCTAGTTAATCTACATAGACCAAAGGCCCGCTAGGTAACCTAGATAGTCCAAGGGCCCGCTAGTTAACCTACATAGTCCAAGTGCCCGGTAGTTAACTTACATAGTTCAAATGTCCATAGGGAACATACATAGTCCAAGTGTCCGCTAGGGAATCTACATAGTCCAATGGACCGCTAGTTAAAGTAGATAGTCCAAGTTCCGCTAGTTATTCTACATTGTTCAAGGGTCCTTAGTTAACCTACATAGTCCAAGTACCCGCTAGTTAACCTAGATCGTCCAAGTGTCCGCTAGTTAATCTACATAGTACAAGTGCCCGCTCGGGAATCTTCTTAGTCCAAGTGCCCGCTCTGGAACCTACATAGTCCAAGTGCCTTCTAGGGAACCTACATAGTCCAAGGGCCCGCTAGGTAACGTAGATTGTCCAAGTGCCGCTAGTTAATCTACATAATCCAAGGGCCCGCTAGTTAACCTACATAGTCCAAGTACCCCTAGTTAACCTAGATCGTCCAAGTGCCCGCTAGGTAACCTACATAGTCCAAGGGCCCGCTAGTTAACCTACATAGTCCAAGGGACCGGTAGTTAACCTACATCGTCCAAGATCCTGCTAGTTAGCCTAGATAGTCCACGTGCCCGCTAGTTAACCTACATATCCAAGTGCCCGCTAGGTAACCTAGACAGTTCAAGTGACCACTAGGTTACCTACATAGTCCAAATGCCCGTTCGTTAACCTACATAGTCCAAATGCCCGCTAGGTAACCAATATAGTCCAAATGCCCGCGAGGGGCCCTAATAATCCAAATGCCCGCTAGTTAACCTAGATAGACCAAGTGCCCGCTAGGGAACCTATCTAGTCCAAGAACCCGCTAGGAAACGTACATAGTCCAAGAGCCCGCTAGGTAACATAGATAGTCCAAGTGCCCGCTAGGGAACGTACATAGTCCAAGTGCCCGCTAGGTAACCTAGATAGTCCAAGTGCTTGCTACTTAACATACATAGTCCAAGTGCCTGCTAGGTAACCTAGATAGTCCAAGTGCCCACTAGTTAACCTACATAGTCCAGGTTCCCCATAGGTACCCTAGATAGTCCAAGGGCCTGCTAGGTAACCTACATAGTCCAAATGCACGATAGGGAACCTACATAGTCCAAATGCCAGCTGGTTAACCTACATAGTCCAAGTGCCCGCTAGGTAACATACATAGTCCAAGTGCCCCTTAGGGAAACTATATAATCCAAGTGCCCGCTAGGGAATCTACATAGTCCAAGTGCCCGTTAGGTAACCTAGATAGTCCAAATGCCCGCCAGGAAACCCACATAGTCCAAGTGCCCGCTAGGGAATTTACATAGTCCAAGTGCCCGCTAGGTAACCTATATAGTCCAACAGCCCGGTAGGTAACCTACATACTCCAAGTACCCGCTAGGTAACGTAGATAGTTCATGTGCCAGCTAGGTAACCTAGATAGTCCAAGTGCCCGCTAGGTAACCTACAAAGTCTAAGTGCCCGCTAGGTAATCTATATAGTCCAAATGACCACTAGGGAGCCTACATAGTCCAACTGCCCGCTAGGTAACCTAGGTAGTCCAAGGGCCCGCTAGGAAACCTACATAGTCCTAGTGCCCTCTAGTTAACCTACATTCTCCAAGTGCCCGATAGGGAACCTACATAGTCCAAGTGCCCGCTAGGTAACCTACATAGTCCAAGTGCCCGATAGGGAACCTACATAATCCAAGTGCCCGCTAGGGAACCTACATTGTCCAAGTGTCCATTAGGTAACCTATATAGTCCAAATGTCCGCCAGGAAACCCACATAGTCCAAGTGCCGTTAGGGAATTTACATAGTCCAGGGGCCCGCTAGTTAACCTAGATAGTCCAAGGGCCCGCTAGTTAACCTACATAGTCCAAGTGCCCGGTAGTTAACTTACATATGTCAAATGTCCATAGGGAACATACATAGTCCAAGTGCCCGCTAGGGAATCTACATAGTCCAATGGCCCGCTAGTTAAAGTAGATAGTCCAAGTTCCGCTAGTTAATCTACATTGTTCAAGGGTCCTTAGTAAACCTACATAGTCCAAGTACCCGCTAGTTAACCTAGATCGTCCAAGTGTCCGCTAGTTAATCTACATAGTACAAGTGCCCGCTCGGGAATCTAGTTAGTCCAAGTGCCCGCTCTGGAACCTACATAGTCCAAGTGCCTGCTAGGGAACCTACATAGTCCAAGGGCCCGCGCTGGAACATACATAGTCCAATTGGCCGCTAGGGAATCTACATATTCCAAGGGCCCGCTAGTTAACGTAGATAGTCCAAGTGCTCGCTAGGGAACGTACATAGTCCAAGTGCCCGCTAGGTAACCTAGATAGTCCAAGTGCCCACTAGTTAACCTCCATAGTCCAGGTTCCCCCTAGGTAACCTAGATAGTCCAAAGGCCCGCTAGGTAACCTAGATAGTCCAAGGGCCCACTAGTTAACCTACATAGTCCAAGTGCCCAGTAGTTAACTTACATAGTTCAAATGTCCATAGGGAACATACATAGTCCAAGTGCCCGCTGGGGAATCTACATAGTCCAATGGCACGCTAGTTAAAGTAGATAGTCCAAGTTCCGCTAGTTAATCTACAGAGTTCAAGAGTCCGCTAGTTAACCTACATAGTCCAAGTACCCGCTAGTTAACCTAGATCGTCCAAGTGTCCGCTAGTTAATCTACATAGTACAAGTGCCCGCTCAGGAATCTAGTTAGTCCAAGTGCCCGCTCTGGAACCTACATAGTCCAAGTGCCTGCTAGGGAACCTACATAGTCCAAGTGCCCGCGCTGGAACATACATAGTCCAATTGGCCGCTAGGGAATCTACATAGTCCAAGGACCCGCTAGTTAACGTAGATAGTCCAAGTGCCGCTAGTTAATCTACATAGTCCAAGGCCCTCTAGTTAACCTACATAGTCCAAGTACCCGCTAGTTAACATAGATCGTCCAAATGCCCGCTAGGTAACCTACATAGTCCAATGGCCCGCTAGTTAACCCACATAGTCCAAGGGCCCGCTAGTTAACCTACATTGTCCAAGGGCCCGCTAGTTAACCTAGATAGTCCAAGTGCCCGCTAGTTAACCTACATTGTCCAAGTGCCCGCTAGGTAACCTAGACAGTTCAAGTGACCACTAGGTTACCTACATAGTCCAAGTGCCCGTTCGTTACCTACATAGCCCAAATGCCCGCTAGGTAACCAATATAGTCCAAATGCCCACCAGGGGCCCTAATAGTCCAAATGCCCGCTAGTTAACCTAGATAGTCCAAGTGCTCGCTAGTTAACCTAGATAGTCCAAGTGCCCGCTAGTTAACCTAGATAGACCAAGTGCCCGCTAGGGAACCGATCTAGTCCAAGTACCCGCTAGGAAACAGACATAGTCCAAGTGCCCGCTAGGTAACATAGATAGTCCAAGTGCCCGCTAGGGAACGTACATAGTCCAAATGCCCGCTAGGTAACCTAGATAGTCCAAGTGCTCGCTAGTTAACCTACATAATCCAAGTGCCTGCTAGGTAACCTAGATAGTCCAAGTGCCCACTAGTTAACCTACATAGTCCAGGTTCCCCCTAGGTAACCTAGATAGTCCAAGGGCCTGCTAGGTAACCTACATAGTCCAAATGCACGATAGGGAACCTACATAGTCCAAGTGCCCGCTAGGTAACCTACATAGTTCAAATGCCCGCTAGTTAACCAACATAGTCCAAGTGCCCGATAGGGAACCTACATAATCCAAGTGCCCGCTAGGGAACCTATATTGTCCAAGTGCCCGTTAGGTAACCTAGATAGTCCAAATGCCCGCTAGGGAACCCACATAGTCCAACTGCCCGCTAGGGAACTTACGTAGTCCAAGGGCCCGCTAGGGAACCTACATAGTCCAAGTGCCCGTTAGTTAACCTAGATAGTCCCAGTGCCCGCTAGGTAACCTAGATATTCCAACAGCCCGGTAGGTAACCTACATACTCCAAGTACCCGCTAGGTAACGTAGATAGTTCAAGTGCCAGCTAGGTAACCTAGATAGTCCAAGTGCCCGCTGGGTAACCTACAAAGTCTAAGTGCCCGCTAGGTAATCTATATAGTCCAAATGACCACTAGGGAGCCTACATAGTCCAAATGCCCGCTAGGTAACCTAGGCAGTCCTAGGGCCCGCTAGGAAACCTACATAGTCCTAGTGCCCCCTAGTTAACCTACATTCTCCATATGCCCGATAGGGAACCTACATAGTCCAAGTGCCCGCTAGGTAACCTACATAGTCCAAGTGCCCTATGGGGAACCTACATAATAAGTGCCCGCTAGGGAACCTACATAGTCCAAGTGCCCGTTAGGTAACCTAGATAGTCCAAATGCCCGCCAGGAAACCCACATAGTCCAAGTGCCCGGTAAGGAATTTACATAGTCCAAGGGCCCGCTAGGGAACCTATATAGTCCAAGTGTCCGTTAGTTAACTTAGATAGTCCAAGTGCCCGCTTGGTAACCTAGATAGTCCAACAGCCCGCTAGGTAACCTACATACTCCAAGAACCCGCTAGGTAACGTAGATAGTTAATGTGCCAGCTAGGTAACCTAGATAGTCCAAGTGTCCGCTAGGTAACCTACAAAGTCTAAGTGCCCGCTAGTATATCTATATAGTCCAAATGCCCGCTAGTTAATCTACATAGTCCAAGGGCCCGCTAGGTAACCTAGATAGTCCAAGGGCCCGCTAGTTAACCTACATAGTCCAAGTGCCCGGTAGTTAACTTACATAGTTAAAGTGTCCATAGGGAACATACATAGCCCAAGTGCCCGCTAGGGAACCTACATAGTCCAAGGGCCCGCTAGGGAATCTACATAGTCCAAGGGCCTGCTAGTTAATGTAGATAGTCCAAGTTCTGCTAGTTAATCTACATAGTTCAAGGGCCCGCTAGTTAACCTACATAGTCCAAGTACCCGCTAGTTCACCTAGATCGTCCAAGTGTCCGCTAGATAATCTACATAGTACAAGTGCCCGCTCGGGAATCTTATTAGTCCAAGTGCCCGCTCTGGAACCTACATAGTCCAAGTGCCTTCTAGGGAACCTACATAGTCCAAGGGCCCGCTAGGTAACGTACATTGTCCAAGTGCCGCTAGTTAATCTACATAGTCCAAGGGCCCGCTAGTTAACCTACATAGTCCAAGTACCCGCTAGTTAACCTAGATCGTCCAAGTGCCCGCTAGGTAACCTACATAGTCCAAGGGCCCGCTAGTTAACCTACATATTCCAAGGGACCGCTAGTTAACCTACATCATCCAAGAGCCTGCTAGTTAACCTAGATAGTCCAAGTGCCCGCTAGTTAACCTACATAGTCCAAATGCCCGGTAGGTAACCAATATAGTCCAAATGCCCGCTAGGAGCCCTAATAATCCAAATGCCCGGTAGTTAACCTAGATAGTCCAAATGCTCACTAGTTAACCTAGATAGTCCAAGTGCCCGCTAGTTTACCTAGATAGACCAAGTGCCCGCTAGGGAACCTATCTAGTCCAAGTACCCGCTAGGAAACGTACATAGTCCAAGTGCCCGCTAGGTAACATAGATAGTCCAAGTGCCCGCTAGGGAATGTACATAGTCCAAGTGCCCGCTAGGTAACCTAGATACTCCAAGTGCTCGCTAGTTAACCTACATAGTCCAGGTTCCCCCTAGGTAACCTAGATAGTCCAAGGGCCCGCTAGGTAACCTACATAGTCCAAATGCCCGATAGGCACCCTACATAGTCCAAGTGCCCGCTAGGTAACCTACATAGTCCAAATGCCAGCTAATTAATCTACGTAGTCCAAGAGCCTGCTAGGTACCCTAGATAGTCCAAGTGCCCACAAGTTAACCTACATAGTCCAGGATCCCCTTAGGTAACCTAGATAGTCCAAGGGCCCGCTAGGTAACCTACATAGTCCAAATGCCCGATAGGGAACCTACATAGTCCAAGTGCCCGCTAGGTAACCTACATAGTCCAAATGCCCGCTAGTTAACCTACTAAGTCCAATTGCCCAATAGGGAACCTACATAATCCAAGTGCCCGCTAGGGAACCTACATTGTCTAAGTGTCCGTTAGGTAACCGAGATAGTCCAAATGCCCGCTAGGGAACCCACATAGTCCAAGTGCCCGCTAGCGAACTTACATAGTCCAAGGGCCCGCTAGGGAACCTACATAGTCCAAGTGCCCGTTAGTTAACCTAGATAGTCCCAGTGCCCGCTAGGTAACCTAGATAGTCCAACAGCCCGGTAGATAACCTACATACTCCAAGTACCCACTAGGTAACGTAGATAGTTCAAGTGCCAGCTAGGTAACCTAGATAGTCCAAGTCCCCACTAGGTAACCTACAAAGTCTAAGTGCCCGCTATAATCTATATAGTCCAAATGACCACTAGGGAGCCTACATAATCCAAATGCCCGCTAGGTAACCTACATAGTCCTAGTGCCCCCTAGTTAACCTACATTTTCCAAGTGTCCGATAGGGAACTTACATAGTCCAAGTGCCCGCTAGGTAACCTACATAGTCCAAATGCCCTCTAGTTATTCTACATAGCCCAAATGCCCGTTACTTAACCAACATAGTCCAAGTGCCGGATAGGGAACCTACATAATCCAAGTGCCCGCTAGGGAACCTACATACTCCAAGTGCCCGTTAGGTAACCTAGATAGTCCAAATGCCCGCCAGGAAACCCACATAGTCCAAGTGCCCGCTAGGGAATTTACATAGTCCAAGGGCCCGCTAGGGAACCTACATAGTCCAAGTGCCCATTAGTTAACCTAGATAGTCCAAGTGCCCCCTTGGTAACCTAGATAGTCCAACAGCCCGCTAGGTAACCTACATACTCCAAGAACCCGCTAGGTAACGTAGATAGTTCTGTGCCAGCTAGGTAACCTAGATAGTCCAAGTGTCCTCTAGGTAACCTACAAAGTCTAAGTGCCCGCTAGATTATCTATATAGTCCAAATGCCCGCTAGGGAATCTACATAGTCCAAGGGCCCGCTAGTTAACGTAGATAGTCCAAGTGCCGCTAGTTAATCTACATAGCCCAAGGGCCCGCTAGTTAACCTACATAGTCCAAGTACCCGCTAGGTAACCAAGATCGTCCAAGTGCCCGCTAGGTAACCTACATAGTCCAAGGGCCCGCTAGTTAACCTGCATAATCCAAGGGCCCGCTACGTAACCTACAAAGTCTAACTGCCCGCTAGGTTATCTATATAGTCCAAATGCCCCCTAGGGAACCTACATAGTCCAAGTGCCTGCTAGGTAACCTAGATAATCCAAGTGCCCGCTAGTTAACCTAAATAGTCCTAGTGCCCGCTAGTTAACCTAGAACGTCCACGTGCCCGCTAGTTAACCAACATAGTCAATGGCCCCGATCGTTAACCTACATAGTGCAAGAGCCCGCTAGTTAACCTAGATCGTGCAAGTGTCCGCTAGTTAACCTACATAGTCCAAGTGCCAGTTAGCTAACCTAGATAGTCCAAGGGCCCGCTAGTTGACCTACATAGTCCAAGTGCCTGCTGAGTAACCTAGATAATCCAAGTGCCCGCTAGGGAACCTTCATAGTCCAAGTGCCAGCTAGGTAAACTAGATAGTCCAAGTGCCCGCTAGTTAACCTAGATAGTCCTATTTCCCGTTAGTTAACCTAGAGTGCCCAAGTGCCCACTAGGGGACGTACTTAGTCCAAGTGCCCGTTAGCTAACCTAGATAGTCCAAGTGTCCTCTAGTTAATCTACATAGTCCAAGTGCCCGCTAGTTAACCTATATACCAAGTGCCCGCTACGTAACCTAGATAGTCCAAGGGCACGCTAGTTAACCTACATAGTCCAAGTGCCCGCTAGGCAACCTAGATAATCCAAGTGCCTGCTAGGTAACCTACATAGTGCAAGTGTCCACTAGTTAACCTACATATTCCAAGTGCCCGCTAGTTAACATAGATAGTCCAAGTGCCCGCTAGGGAACGGACATAGTCCAAGTGCCCGCTAGGTAACCTAGATAGTGCAAGTGCCCGCTAGTTAACCTAGATAGTTCAAGTACCCGCTAGGTAACCTAGATCGTCCAATGGCCCCCTAGTTAGCCTACATAGTCCAAGTGCCCGCTAGGTAACCTAGATAGTCCAAGTGCCCGTTCGGTAACCTAGATAGTCCAAGTGCCCTTTAGGGAACCTAGATAGTCCAAGGGCCCGCTAGTAAACCTCTATAGTCCATGGGCCCGCTAGTTAACCTACATATTCCAAGTGCCCGCTAGTTAACATAGATAGTCCAAGTGCCGGCTAGGTAACCTAGATAGTACAAATGCCCGCTAGGGAATCTAGATAGTCCAAGTGCCTGTTAGCTAACCTAGATAGTCCAAGTGGTGGCTAGGTAACCTACATAGTCCAAGTGTCCGTTCGTTAACCTACATAATCCATGGGCCCGCTAATTAACCTACATAGTTCAAGGGCCCGCTAGTTAACCTAGATCGTGCAAGTGTCCGCTAGTTAGCCTATATACCAAGTGCCCGCTACGTAACCTAGATAGTCCAAGGGCACGCTAGTTAACCTACATAGTGCAAGTGCCTGCTAGGCAACCTAGATAGTCCAAATGCCCGCTAAGGAACCTACATAGTCCAGGTGCACGCTAGTTAACCTATATAGTCCAAGTGCCCGCTAGTTAACCTAGATAGTCCAAGTGCATGCTAGGTAACCTACATAGTGCAAGTGTCCGCTTGTTAACCTACATAGTCCAAGTGCCCGCTAGTTAACCTAGATAGTTCAAGTACCCGCTAGGTAACCTAGATAGTCCAAGGGCCCGCTAGTTAACCTAGATAGTCCAAGTGCATGCTAGGTAACCTACATAGTGCAAGTGTCCGCTAGTTAACCTACATAGTCCAAGTGCCCGCTAGTTAACCTAGATAGTTCAAGTACCCGCTAGGTAACCTAGATAGTCCAAGGGCCCCCTAGTTAGCCTACATAGTCCAAGTGCCCGCTAGGTAACCAATATAGTCCAAATGCCCGCGAGGGGCCCTAATAATCCAAATGCCCGCTAGTTAACCTAGATAGACCAAGTGCCCGCTAGGGAACCTATCTAGTCCAAGTACCCGCTAGGAAACGTACATAGTCCAAGAGCCCGCTAGGTAACATAGATAGTCCAAGTGCCCGCTAGGGAACGTACATAGTCCAAGTGCCCGCTAGGTAACCTAGATAGTCCAAGTGTTTGCTACTTAACATACATAGTCCAAGTGCCTGCTAGGTAACCTAGATAGTCCAAGTGCCCACTAGTTAACCTACATAGTCCAGGTTCCCCATAGGTACCCTAGATAGTCCAAGGGCCTGCTAGGTAACCTACATAGTCCAAATGCACGATAGGGAACCTACATAGTCCAAATGCCAGCTGGTTAACCTACATAGTCCAAGTGCCCGCTAGGTAACATACATAGTCCAAGTGCCCCTTAGGGAAACTATATAATCCAAGTGCCCGCTAGGGAATCTACATAGTCCAAGTGCCCGTTAGGTAACCTAGATAGTCCAAATGCCCGCCAGGAAACCCACATAGTCCAAGTGCCCGCTAGGGAATTTACATAGTCCAAGTGCCCGCTAGGTAACCTATATAGTCCAACAGCCCGGTAGGTAACCTACATACTCCAAGTACCCGCTAGGTAACGTAGATAGTTCATGTGCCAGCTAGGTAACCTAGATAGTCCAAGTGCCCGCTAGGTAACCTACAAAGTCTAAGTGCCCGCTAGGTAATCTATATAGTCCAAATGACCACTAGGGAGCCTACATAGTCCAACTGCCCGCTAGGTAACCTAGGTAGTCCAAGGGCCCGCTAGGAAACCTACATAGTCCTAGTGCCCTCTAGTTAACCTACATTCTCCAAGTGCCCGATAGGGAACCTACATAGTCCAAGTGCCCGCTAGGTAACCTACATAGTCCAAGTGCCCGATAGGGAACCTACATAATCCAAGTGCCCGCTAGGGAACCTACATTGTCCAAGTGTCCATTAGGTAACCTATATAGTCCAAATGTCCGCCAGGAAACCCACATAGTCCAAGTGCCGTTAGGGAATTTACATAGTCCAGGGGCCCGCTAGTTAACCTAGATAGTCCAAGGGCCCGCTAGTTAACCTACATAGTCCAAGTGCCCGGTAGTTAACTTACATATGTCAAATGTCCATAGGGAACATACATAGTCCAAGTGCCCGCTAGGGAATCTACATAGTCCAATGGCCCGCTAGTTAAAGTAGATAGTCCAAGTTCCGCTAGTTAATCTACATTGTTCAAGGGTCCTTAGTAAACCTACATAGTCCAAGTACCCGCTAGTTAACCTAGATCGTCCAAGTGTCCGCTAGTTAATCTACATAGTACAAGTGCCCGCTCGGGAATCTAGTTAGTCCAAGTGCCCGCTCTGGAACCTACATAGTCCAAGTGCCTGCTAGGGAACCTACATAGTCCAAGGGCCCGCGCTGGAACATACATAGTCCAATTGGCCGCTAGGGAATCTACATATTCCAAGGGCCCGCTAGTTAACGTAGATAGTCCAAGTGCTCGCTAGGGAACGTACATAGTCCAAGTGCCCGCTAGGTAACCTAGATAGTCCAAGTGCCCACTAGTTAACCTCCATAGTCCAGGTTCCCCCTAGGTAACCTAGATAGTCCAAAGGCCCGCTAGGTAACCTAGATAGTCCAAGGGCCCACTAGTTAACCTACATAGTCCAAGTGCCCAGTAGTTAAC